>NC_054753.1:25530461-25882961 GCF_018143015.1 Lytechinus variegatus | reverse complement strand
TTCATTTTAACATAGAACCGCGTAAGATAACAACGCAGTACATTCATTGCCAAAACAAATAAGACAACAAAATTCAGTGAATGTCTGACTTTTAATCCCGTTCCATGCGATATCGATTGATTTTATTGACCTAAACCATGCGATCCCCTCTTTTTAATCTTATGGATTAAAGAAGTATAGGGAAGAAAAAGTACAGGCCCATAAGGATTCTACCAAAATGGCGATGAAGCAAGATTATTAATAACAAAAATTAAAGGACCCTCAAATTAGTAATTAGATGATTTGATAATTTTTGTTGCAATCCTTGATATTGTATAGACAATTCAGATATTTTAACATTATAATAAAAATATGTTGGTATTTTGTTAAAGAAGCACATCATTATTTTAAAGTCAGAAATGTACCTTATTTAAAGCTAGAAATTCAAACGCCCTTTAATTTAATTTACAACACACAGTGAGATAATGGACTTGCTTTGTTTTACTAGTGTGTTATTAAGGATGGTAAGAAAAATATTTATTGATGGAAAATGTGCATATATTTCAGTACTAACATCAAATTACAGCGTTGCAAGACAATTCAGAATTCAAAATGATATATGGTTTATAAATATATATATAATATACATATATGTGTGTATATACATATGTATATATTTAAAAGCCTATGTAAGAGATACATTGAAATTATAACAAGATTAGCTACTCACCTATATTTTTTTTTTTTTTCCAATAAAAATCGGAACAATGCAGATGGCGCCTCTTCCGTAATAAATCAGAACATCAATATTTTGGGGGGCGCCACTAAAAATCATATAACTGGTAGTATGAAGATGAATGCAGACTCATTATCGTCACATAAAATGGTTATATCCAATTTAAACCCACTATGCGATGATGATACCGTGTAATGCGTGTGTAATGTATAGATCCACGGAGTGAAAAGGGTCAAATGTTTGTCGCCTGTTACCGAAACAATTATGAATACCGCCGAGCGTTGAGGAGAAAGGAATACATTGATTACCTTCGCTACTATACAGGATTTATGAGGGTAACAACTCAAGGGGCGTGACCGGTCTGATAGGATAGGGAGGGTGTCTGCAGGTGTCAGTGTTAATTGATAACAGTGGTAAACACATATGTAAACCTATGTGGGAAGATTTATTTGAGGATATACGGGGTAATCAATGTATGGGGCGTGGCCACTCTGGTAGGAATAGGAGGGGTGCATTCTACAGGTGTCTTCGTCGATGGATGATGGTGGGAAATACATGTGGGACCTATGTGAATAGATTTATTTGAGGGGGGGGGGACAATATCAAATGTCCCCCTACTATTTTGGGTCTTTGGTGATGCTAAGAAATATATCACTCAAAATGGGAATAATTTTTTTTTTTGCTTGTCAAATATATTTTCGTCGAAATGACCTTAAATTTTAGGTAATAGCCTTTTTTTTGCTTGTCAAATTTTCCAGACCATTGTCCCCCTACCTTTTGGGAGAGATTTCCGCCCCTGCTGGTAGGTTTAGGAGGGTGCATTCTACAAGTGTCCTTGTCGATAGATATTGGTGGTAAATACACATGGGAAAGGATACGAGAAGATTATTTGAAGACAAAAGGGGTAACAATTATATAAGGCGTGGCCAGACTCTGAGTCTTAGGAATTGGAGGGTGCATCTTCAACCGAGGTGTCCATGTCAATGGATAACTCCCTGGATATTTGTGTTGTTTGAGGTAAAAAGACCCCCCCCAAAAAAAAAAAAAAAAAAACTTACTCTTGAGCAAGAAAGGATAACAATAACTGTTCATAATTAACTTTATCTTTTCACATTACACATCTACAACCGATGTTTTTTTCTATTTTACTTTTGACTAATATAATAATAATTCTTAGATCGGACACGATAATATCAGATGGATTGTGATGAGACTATTCTTGACTGAAGAAGTGATTTTCTTCTCTGTTCATCATAGAAAGATAATAACTTGAATTCTTCGCTAACGTCTTGCTTCCGCCCCGAGGTTCCGCCAGCGGAATCTCCTCTCATATCTCACGAAGAACGCGCTTCTCAAAAGTTAAACGAAATGGGCAATTTTTTTTGATATTTTCAAATTGAGGGGGGGGGCACAGGCCTCCACGCCTCTCATCTTGGGGTGATCGGGGGAGGGGGTGATCCCATCCATTTCATTTCCCGGCTGTGAGACAGCAGTCAATATATTCATTCTACTCTGTCGTTTCTATGACCAGAGGACCATCAGAAAAAACTTTCAAACGCTACATCGACTCACTCGTCCGAGGCGACGGGGATAATGGACCATTTATGACGTCATTATATACCAGGCTTTTTGTTCGATATTTGCCTTTTAGATTGTACCAAGGTTTGACAAATAGTGACAAGGAGAGCGTGAGTGAAAGTGAATGCATACATGGCGGTACACAGCGGGGATGAAGGGGTAAGGGGGAAATATCCCTACACTGTAAAAACTGTGGTGTTAAAACTGACACCAATTGGTGTTAATAGAGGACCACACCCTGAGGTGTTAAAACTACACCCTAAAGATTGAACACAACACCAAAGAGTGTAAATATAACAACCAAACGTGTTGTAATAACACCTACAGATGTAAAACTAACACCACCAATTTAACACCGGTGTAAAATAACTGGTGTGGTCCTCTATGTACACCGGTTAACACCACAGTTTTTGCTGTGTATCCCCCCATAAAATTTCACGTTTTTTCTTTGCGGTAAAAAGGAATTGTGCTCTCGAATTCAGCTCAAGTGTTTTCCCGAGTTCGCACTGCATAGAACATTTACCGGAGAATTCACAAATTACCAGTCTACTACAAATTAAGTAAATAAAATGGGCTCCGTGCAAGTCGAATATGTTACGCATAAGACCTGAAGTCATGATTATTGTCGGTTTTCAATATATTCAAGCTCATTAGTAAAAAGGAAGTATTCTCTATCTGCTTTGCATGCATGGGCATATTCATCTACCCCCGGCACTCACCGTGCTCATAAAAGAAGTTCAACATTAAACTTTGCAATTAAATTAATGTTAGGTTTTGTGTAAAATCTGGTTTATTAGTCAGTTTAAAATAATGTTTTAAAGAGGGGGGGGGGGGGGTTAAAAGATGAGACTTAAAACCACTACCGTCTCATAGTCAAATTCGTTTTGGAATAGTCTTTGAACTTGTATATATAGGTTCATGAAATATTCGGAACGATCGCACTGATAAACATAGAATATTTGTAGATTTATGTTCCGAATTGATATGTTGTAGCATAACCATAGGCGGCGGAAGCGGGGGGGGGACGGGGGGACGTGTCCCCCCCTAAATTTGAGGAGGGGGACGGTCCCCCCCCTAAATTTGTTGTTGATGACCTTTTTTATTTATTTTTTTTTTGCTTGTCAATTTATTTTCCTACGTCCCCCCTAAAATTTTTGGGTTGAGAACCTTTTTTTTGCTTGTCAAAAAATTTTTGGTTGTCCCCTCCTAAATTTTTTTGCTTCCGCCGCCAATGAGCATAACAGGGATACAAGAGGAGTCGGAGGTGAGGAGTAGTTTTATTATTCATTTCTTACAATATACATGGCATACTGGTGGGGGTTAGGGGCACCCCAACCCCCGTCTTAAAAGTGGTATTTTATCGTATTTTCATTAACATTGTAGTTTTCTGAAAGTTCACTTTAACACCAAATTTATTATGTTTTGTAGAATAATTGATCTCACACTAGAATTTATGGGCCTACTTACTTCACACACAAGTATTCCCAAAAGAGTTGACAATATTCCAATCTCGGCAAACATAAAGTAAATTTACCTCATCATGCAAAAAAAAGAGAATGTTTTTAGTTTTCGAAAACAAATCTTGCAGGCAAAAAAGAACTCATCACAATTTTGGAGCAAGGGACACATGCCCCCTCTCTACCTTAACTAGCTTCTCTTTATCTTTCTATTTCTCTTTAAACCTGCTTCTCCTTCTCCTAACTTTTCTGTTTCACTTTATCTCCTTTTCCATCTACCCCACGTTTCAAATCTCTCTCTCACTTTCTTCCATCCCCCTCTCTCTTTATATTTCTCTCAAATCACAATTGCCAGGCCTAAAAATGATGTGTATAATATATATATATATAAATATAAATATGTAATGATAAATAATATACAATAACTTATTGGATACTCTCTGATTTAGTAATAAATTTAGGGCAAAGAAAACATAATTTGAGAGGACATTAGGAAGAAATTCTACAAGATTGATACAAATCTGATTTTGAAGTCCTATCTTTATCTCAATCATGTACATATACAATAACCCACATTGACGAATAAAAAATACGTAAATAAAAATATCATTGTAATTTTCACCTTCACATTTATTAAGTCATCTTCATCATGTTCCTTTATTAAAAAATATTAACACCAATGTACTTGGAATATTACATAATTATAATTGCAGATCAAAAATATAATTTTGTTAGAATACATATAATTATATCCAAGAAAAAAATACTAGATTTTAGTTCTTTTAGAACTTATGTGAGAACTAACTTTTCCTAATAATTATAAATTATAAACAATTATAAGCTTTCCTTTTAAGGACAAAACCACAATGTCTTACCATTAAACCATAAAATAATGATTTAATCAAACTATCTCTTTGTTTTTAAAAGTCATATTATTCACTTCAAGACAGCAACCATATTATTGTTTATCAATAATGAATTAGCGAATGGTTGAAAGAAGCCATTTTTTAAGTTGTGGTTAATGGTATGAAGATACAGAAAATAAAAATATTTACATACATTTAGTAAACATAATGTATTTCATATATAAATTTAGTCTGAAAGGATAAGGTCCTGTGAATGAATATCTGTTTTATCACAACTTTATTCTTTTTTTATCCTTACAGATTAGAACAAATACCCATAAAAACATAACAAATAATCAGCAAAAATATATTTTATATCTTCTCCCTCAAAAAATATAAATGCAAACAAATCAATCATGAAAATTATAATTCCTGAAAAAGTAAACTTTTTGAAAATTATTGGTCAAGTCTGCTACATCACCATTATTGATGAAGATCATTGACATCATCATTCTATTTTGGAAATATATCAGGTATATTTGTCATCTATTTTTTAGATTGTTCTTTGGGCCTGATGTTGCCATGATAAAATGATGGAAAGTGGCCCATGACTGCCACATAATAAAGCACAATCAAATAATGTGACGATAGTAATTAGATGGAATGGGCCGTCAACCCAAACCAAATATAGCTAGGGGGCCGATCGAAGCCACTTGCTCCTGGGACTGAAACAGGGTTTCCCCCTTCACAACCCATACCGATGCAAGCTAGGGTCTAGGGTTGTCATCCCCAAAGGGAGCCTGGTCAGCTAGGAGCCAAGCTAGACAAGCTCGTAACCTTGACTTCTAACCTCCCCTCTCACAATCAAATAGGGGGAAATATCAAGCAGCAATTATTGTTATCAATATTTTGGACCACTCTTTTGGAACTCATTACCAAATTCTGTTAAATTATAAAAATATTTAAATCAATTTAAACGTGCATGTCTTCCAAACAAAACACTTTTAAACACGGCTCTCCATTTATTGTAATGATTTGTTTTCACCCCCGTCCCTTCTCTTAGACTTATTTGTAATTATGTTATGATTATATTGTTTGTTTATTTTACATGTATTAATATGATTTATTATAAACTTTGGGGGCCAATTTATACAAGCAGTTATGCTTTCTTTGACCCCTCCATGTGTAATATATCTTTTAATGTCAATGATTTGTATATACGTATATTTTTAATTGTGGAAATAAATTTGAATTGAATTGAATACTTAAAATGCACTCTCCCCACTATGTGCCCAACAGTTTTTAGCATCATTGAAAGCAGTATTAAAGTAATTAACTAAATCACTCCAACACAAATGGAAAGCAGGATATACCACAACAATGATGCACAGGCATACATTTGTGACATCATGCTAGTCTGCAGGCACAAACCCTGATTGAAACTTTGATCAACAAGTGTGCCTCCACGCAAAGACTAGCACATGCAAAACTTGCTGTTTGAGCCTTCAGTACACCTGGCATGAGTAGGCTACACATTCAGACCCTTAACTCGAGTGAAGGGTTTGCCCAGCACACTAACATCAAGCTATTCAAGCAGGGAGGATGACACAATTGTTCACCCCCCCCTTAACAATAGATTTATACTGATTGAATTTAAGACAGTGGAATGATATACTTATGCTAGAGAAATTTAAAACCTGTACAGAAATATTCCAGCACCTGCCGACCAGCACTTATGATTTTCCACATGATTCACCTTCTAGTCTTACATAACAGTCGACAGTATTTTATTTCCTTACTACTGCACAGAATGGTTAGTACATGTATGTCCCAATACATTTAGTTTCTCAAAACAACCTATACAATAAGCAATAATAACAATTCATATCTTAATAGTGTGTTTTTTATGAAATACAAAGTGCTTTGAAATGCCACCCCTGGTTAGCAAAGGAAACAAAATATATACAAATTACCAGGAATTGAGAGTATTGTCATAATTCATCATTACCTCCAACAGAATAATGTGGAGTACTAGTGCAACCTACAGTTTACATTTATTTATGAGTCAGAACACAGAAAACTGTTAGTATGCCAGAAATATCATTTGTATATGAGGTAACATGGTCAGTGAATTCATTTCAAGATATCTGTCCATTTTACTAAGCATCATTAATAATTTGAATTCCAGTTCATCGTGGCTTAGCCGTGAACCAGAATAGCCTGGTGGTTGAGTCGCTGCCCGGAAAGCAGTAGATGGCAGGTTCGAATCCCACTGGTTCCAATTTTTTCTGACTTTTGATTTATGATTTTCATACAGATCGAGCATACTGATCTTATGATTTTCATTACAGATCGAGCATACTGATCTTAAACAAATAGGAGTAATGCCGAAAATTTGTTAAACAAATCATTAATAAATTGGTTTGACAAGAAACACAGCATAGAAACATTCAAATAAAATCATACTGACCACAATAATTGGATTAAAAAATTTGCAGGGGGAGACTGATAATAATCATCGTCATCACCATCGTCGTCATCAACATCATCATCAACATCATCATCACCACCACCACCATCATCATAATGATATTCTTGGGGTTTTTTTTCAAGAAGGCAGAGGAGTGGCCTTTGGGGGAAAAGAAGGGGTGAGTATTTCAAGAGGTTTCCCAAACCCAGACTTGGGGGTGAAGGGGCAGGTACTTTGAAAGAGGTTTCTAGAGGACCTAGAGATGAGATCTTGTCCTGCAATGGTTGAGACAGTATTCCAGAGAGAAGAGATAAAAGTACAAGGGGTGGCATGAATGGGGGAAAGGAATAGATACGGCAGAGAAAGGAGGCAAGTATTTTACAGGTTGTTTTCTGGGAGCCTTAGAGACAAACTGTTGTCCTGCTATGGTTGGAGCCAAACTTCTAGGGAGAATAGGGAATGGTTCCGGAGGTTGAGTGAAGGGGAGCAGACTTGGAGAAGGAAGGGGCAAGTACTGTACAGGTAGTTTCTGGAATCCTTATAGACGGGATGTAGTCCTTCAGTGGTCAAGACCTTCTTCCAAAGAGGAGAACTTCTGTAGGGCTTAGTGAAGGATAAATGCACCGTCTAAAGGCAAGGGATTCAGTGAATGGGAGTAGACAGAGGGAAGGAAGGGGCAAGTTCTTTACAGGTAGTTTCTGGAAACCTTAGAGGCGGGATGTAGTCCTGCAATGGTTGAGACCTTCTTCCAGAACCCTCAAGACCCTCTTCACGTTGTCCTGGTTGGCATTGTACCCCATGAGACCGATGCGCCAAACCTGAAAGATATCAATGTAATTTCAGAAGATAAGTTTAAATTCAAATAATAGTCAAAGGAAGTTGTTATCTACAACTTTGCGGTCACTTTTTCACCAAAAAAAATCATTATATTAATAGAATATTTTGAAACATGCTAACATAAGCATTAAATCTGATGTTATAACTTTCAATTTGCTAAGCATTCCATGTAGATGTTTTATTTTAACTGGGATCACAGTTAATTCCTCATGTTTTTTTTTTCTTCATACTTCTACATTTTATGACCTTTTGAATTCTATTGAATAATTCTCCCCTAAATTGGCAACACTCTTAATTCAATCAAAATATTGAAAAAAAAATTATGTATTGAATTGAATAGCAGCATGAAACCAGTTAAAATATTTCTGTTAATAATTGAAGTTATACCAGGAATCACGCTTCTATCAAGCAATTTTTTTAACAGAAGAGTACAAAATATTGTTTAAATCCACAACTAATTACTCAGATGTTGCAATTTTAGTTTTAATAGATGTGTCTGATTAAAAAAAAAAAACAGCCATGGAACATCACAACTTTGAGGACATATTGCTCAAAGGGTCTGGTGGATTTCATCCCAAATTTTGTAGGGTTAATCTAATTTTAAAACCTTTACATACCTTTCCTGCACTCGGTCCAAGGCCACCAGATATCTCTATTCTGTACCTAAAATGAGGGGTAAATAAAAATACATAAAATGTGAAAGATAAATTCCAGTATTGGTAAT
The DNA here is from genome assembly GCF_018143015.1 of Lytechinus variegatus. Lineage (NCBI taxonomy): Eukaryota > Metazoa > Echinodermata > Echinoidea > Temnopleuroida > Toxopneustidae > Lytechinus > Lytechinus variegatus. The sequence continues at coordinate 25,874,335 of NC_054753.1, read as the reverse complement.
GATCTCAAAATGACTTTTTACAGAATCTAATATAATGACCACCCAAGTGTCTGTTTGTATGAATAAAAAATATGTGCCAATGGATTCTGGGAGAAATTGTGTAATTGCTGAGAAATAAGCAAAATAAGCGCGGATTCGGTCACTTCCGTCGGGTCTTTATTCCAGCAAAAATAATACACTGTCCCACATGTGCCTATCTGTGTTGGTAATCTTCAGTGTGAATGTTTTTCAGCGTAGATTTCAAGATTTCACACAGTTCAGTTTATGTAACTGTACCAGATCTAGATCCTCGATGATATACTGACAATTAAGCCTGGTTTTACAGACTTTCTCTTGAAATCAGTGTTTACTGCAACTACTGGAATTTCTCTTTAATGTAATGTATTCTAGTTCATCCTAGAAAAGTGACCTTGGTAACAGCAATACTGCTGTTTGGCTGCAAAAGACCAGTTCCTAGTTCCTTCATGGACAATTTTGGTCAAATGACCTTTCATTTCTTTCATTATGATAGGCAGATTTCAAAGCAAGATATTACGTAAGCATGCCTTACATAGCAGTATAAAGAAATTGAATAGACCGGATGACTAGAATAGCACACCAATACACACACTATGATGGCATTTGTTGCATTTCTACTTTGAATGCACATTATTGCAAACTTTGAAATACCAGTCATTCGTGGACGCATTGTTTTTTTGTGGATGTAAATAAAAAACACAATTCAAAAGAATATATGAATAATCAAGACATCAAAAGTTGGTGCTTATCTCATTAAAATTTAAACCAACATGTCACTTCATTACCAATGACCTTTCTCTGATCATGCGCAGAGTGGAGCTATGAACTGGCTTATTGTGTGTGAGACACGTGCGAGATACTGTCAATGTGGGCAACCTGCGGGTAACAAATATAGTTACTCTCAAGTCACCTGCAAGGCTTGCACGTAACGATGTGACAGGGCATTTTGACTCAGCATTCGGAGTAAATACAATAGATGTGTTGGCTCAGTTGGTAGAGCATCCGTCTCACCACTGGGAGGTCGGGCGTTCAAACCCCGGCCGTGTCAGACCAAAAGATGTTAAAAGATGGCAGTTGCTGCCATCCTGATTAGCGTTCAATGATTAAAGGCACAGAGTAACGTCGATCTGGCACTGCGTAGCGGCTGCCGGGCCCACGGTCAATTGGGCAAAATTAATATTCAGAGAATATCTATTTCAGATTTTTATTTCGAACAATAAACTATGGATTTTCATGTTTTTCATTCCTTGTCCATAAGTGCAAACATTATAACTTTCTATTGTATTCTGAATAATAAATGATATTGGATTTATATAATATACATCTCTGTCTTGATAGGTGCCTCTAAATTGCTCTGGATAAGCTAGTCTACTGATTCCAATGCTCACAGCTTTTTGAGGAAGTACTTCCTCAAAAAGAAAGAATTATATAAGATGGTGGATATTTTACAGTTTGAAATGTCACTGATGTTACTACAGCAAAGTTCACAGGCAGGTTACCAATTGATTCAATTTATTTCCACTTTAAAAACAATTCCAAAACAATGTCACACAACATACATGTAAAAATATCAGTACTAGCCGGTTTTAACAACAACAAGAAACAAATGAGAGTTTTTATATGAACTCAGACCGTCCCCTTAGAGTTGGTTTGTCTAGGTTACTTACTTTTGCATAACATACATGACCAGCTTCTTCCAGTCCATACCAGGAGGAACCAAGATGGCGCTAACGGTGGGGAGACGGGTCGCCTGGTAGGATGGCAGAGGTGATAGAAAGGGGAGGGGATTATTAAAGGGAAGGGGGAGTGGAATACATAAAGAAAGAGAGCATTTGAGGAAAAGAAAGAAAGAGAAAGAAAGTGAGAAAGAAGGGAGGAAGGATGGGAGGGATGCAAGGAGAGACAAGAGCATGAGAAAGAGAGAAAAAAAAGATAAAACATGAAGAATGGTGTGAACAAGTAAGGGCGTCCTTTGCTTTCAAGATGAAAATGAGTAGTAACTTTAATGGCTCCATGACATTTGCTCTGGTGACAATTGCTCCGCTCTAAATTCCACACACTTATCGAAAGACCAACTTCAGCCCTGGATTTAATAAAACCATATATTGCATCCCTAACCGTCACCCTACATCTTAGATGAAGCAATTGTCACAGGAACAAATGTAGTACCACCACTTTCGTGCTAAATACAACTATGAAACATTTTACTTTCCTGATCTATAACATATGGATACGAAAATGTTGTAGATAACCAAAACTTTCAAGATTTATAGAAAAAAGCAAATATTAAATCAACAGAATTTCTCATATTTAAGATTTGAATCAAGTAAAGTATATTCAAGAAGTGAGTCTTTTGCAAAGATTCAAATAAGCAGTCTCAAAAAGATCTAAGCCACATAACAGAAAGGTTTACGTTGAATTGCAAATTAGATAGAACATTCCCCATTGGTTCCAGGTGGGTGTTTCATAAAGCTGTTCGTAACTTAAAAGCGACTATAAGAACGACTGGTGATCCTTTCTTGTGATAAATGGTATATACATTGGGGATGGTTAAGCGCGTAAGAAAGGTTCACCAGTCGTTCTTAAAGTCACTCTTATCTTACGAACAGCTTTATGAAACGGCCCCCTGGACAGTATTTTGAACAAATGTACATTTAACATTGATCTTGATTGGTCATTGTCATTTAGCCTAGATTGCCAAGCTTTGTGTTATGCAATCCTGGGTCCGGTTTCATTAACTCTTTGCCCGCTTTGGTTGACTAGAGTTACATACAGCAGACTGCCAAGTTGGACTCAAGTCACAATCTATGGTAACACTATGAATTCCGAAGGTTCGTAATTCCAAATCACGTAAATTGCCTATACCTCGATGTTCATTAATCCGAAAACATAAAAGGGTTTGTTAATCCGAACATTTGTGGCATTATTCCGAAAGTTCGTTATTTCGAAGGTTCGATAATCCGAAAACAAAGTAAGGTTCGATGTTCCGAAGGTTTGTTAATCCAAAAAAAGAAATAAGGTTTGTTGTTCCGAAGGTTCGTTAGTCCGAAAACGAAATTAGGTTTGTCAATCATTTAGTTTTCGGACTAACTCACCTTCGGAATAACTAAGCTTCAGAATTACGAATGTGTGCGCATTCTATTCACAATACACACAGAGTACATTAATTCTAGTGTTCATACCCTGGAGGTAGAAATAAATCATACACACAAGACACAATAGTGATGTGTGCATCGCATCATAATGTGTACACACACACAAAGCTTTTCTTTACAATAAACCAATCAAAAGCTATTGTGAGCTAAATTGGCATAGTCCTTGCAAAACCCCTCTTGAAATTAATGTGGTGCAGGAGTGATTCTGTCCATGGCAGGCAAAGAGTTAAAAACTCGTGATTATCGTAATTTTGCTAATCAATTGTAACTTCCATGGTAACAGGGCTCAGCAGCCAATCAGCATCAAGGGTTCCATGGCAGTTGCCACAGTAGCAAAGATAGTAAGCATTCATGACATGATCATTGACAGCTATTCAACGATTTATATAAAATATTATCCGCTAAGTTCTTACCTCATCTTTGACAAACAACTGAAGACCAAGTTTCTCTAGTCCCACGTACAGAGATTGAGCGGCTGCTTTGTGACGCTTCCAACATTCTTCAAGACCCTATATAAGAACGATAACAAATGAAATGGAAAGAAGATATGTCTGTTTCTTTGTTCTCCATGTCACTTTATGAATGCTCGTTCAATACTCAGAATTTCAACCCACCTTTGTTTACGAAATGACTTGCATGATTAGAAAAAAAAAAACATTATAGCAAGTTTGAAATAAGTTCATCCAGGAATAAGAAAATTATGGGGAGGCAGCGTAGCTCAGTCGGTTAGAGCGCATGTTTCAGATAAGATCGTAGATCTCAACGTGAGGGGTTCGAGTCCCGCTCATATGCCGAAACGCGTCTAACAAAAAAGTCTGATGCTACAGCATTGTGTGAGCGTGCCTCACTAATTGGAAAACCCTCCGTCCATCGGAGAGAACGCAAATGTTGGTCCCGTGTATAGGAGAGTCACAACCTATGCACATTAAACCAATACACTATTCGTCAAAGAGTATGATGTATGCCCTGTGTATTGCACCTGCCGGTCCAGGAAAAATTCAGGTCAAGTACCCGATGCGTTCATGCCCAGAGGACTCTGCATGCAGATGGCAGTTTCAGTAGGAGATTACTAAAACTGTGTAAATCGTCAAATGGTAAATAATAGACACATTGTAAAAAGTGGTCAACTTACCCATTTGTTGTTTCCTTTAGAATTATTAAGATTCTCTTTCCCTTGCAAAATATTCCTTTGTGATATATAACATAGGAACCATATTCTTATGAGCCTTCGTGAAAGTAAAATGTCATTCTGAAAACTTTTTTTTCTAGAATATGGCAATTTTAACATTTTGTGTTTTGGAGCAATGGAGGGTTTATAGGACTTGCCGTATATTACAACTACATCACCAAAACATCCCATACAAACTCCCAATAGTTGGAGCAATAACTTTTTTCCTTAAACTTACCTCTTCTGCTACCATAGCTAATCCTTCTCTTAGTTGATACAGATTGGTCACAGGGCAGGTATGATGGTATCTATGAAAAGACAAAAATAAAAGGAATGTTATTCTACTCCATCTATCATCAAATAACTCAAAACAAGTGCATGTATGACAATATTGGAAAAGAATGTGAGATAATATAATAGTGTGTAAAAGGTCTTAACATGAATGGCAGACCATAAGGTCATCATTCAATTTTAAAATTATAAAGAAATTAAAGTTGAAATTTACTGGACCAAGTTGCTTGTCCTCCCTCTCCACAATCTCCTCTCCTTCTCTTTCTTCTTTTACTCCTTCTTTTCTACCTTCCTTTGCCACTTATTAATTCAAACTGCCATATAACGTACATGTACATGCGCCTTCAAAATGCCCATAAATACCTTTAATTACATTGAATCTTTTATTTCAGTTCTTTACTACAATTTTTAATAATAATAATGAATATTTAGAGACGTTCAAAAAAGAAGTACCATAGCCAATATAAAGTATGAAAAGCAATGATCATATTTACAATAAAAAACACAGAAAAAAAATATAACAAGGTATGTTTTTATGGGAAAATCTTAAGCCAGGAATACTGGTACTGGAAGTATTTCTTTTTGGAAGAGGGATGACATTCCAAGCCTTGACAGCTGCACAACAAAACACTTTTTGGCATGGGAGAATATCAAAGAAGAAAAGAAAACTAAAGGTGTCCTACCTTCTTGGACCAGCATCACACCCCCAGTAGTTTGCTAGATGATTGAGGTCCAAATAAAACGAAGGAGCTCTGGTTTTCTTGCTCAGATATTTGGATCTGGGTTAAAATGGAAGTAGAGAGACGATCGGAGCAAGAAAGAAATAATGATAATACTTATGTGTTAGTGCATTACTTGTAATAATTATCAGCCTGGTCACAGGATCCTGGCATGCCTGCACAAAATAGATACACTGTAAGCTGACCTCTTATTTCTTGTCTTATCTTACTAGCCCTATATGTGATTACATGTATTTGTATAGTTGTGTTTTTGTCTTCATGTTACATCATGTCTGTTCTACTTGTCCCTCTCTCATCTCGTCTGTCTGTCGTTCTCTCTCTTCCTCTTTATTTCTTGTTTGAGGATAACTTATGATTATTACATACTGTTATTTTAGGGAACTTGCCTTGTAACAAGCTTTGCTTTTTTGCATGTTCCCCCCATATCCAAATTTGTTCATTATTATTATATGCTTTATCTTTCAGTAACATCAATTGTGTAATTTGTATGTCTGAGTTATATTATATACTTTGTGATATCATGGATATGGAAATAAAATGAAATGAAATGAAAATGTACATACTTTTCCACTCCCTGGGGAGCATTCTAACAAGAGTTCGAAGACTCAATTGCGAGGCATACTACATATAGGCTTTCGCATCTTACCGGGTTCCCATTTAACACCTGTTTGGAAAGTGGCAAAGTGGGGATTGATGCCTTGCCAAAGGATGCTAGGTCATGGTGGGATTCAAACACACGACCCTCTGATTACAAGGCAAGAGTCAGAACAGCTACACTATGATGCTTAATGCTTTTCTGACTCTCACCAAAATTCAGACACATTTGCAGGTGAAAATTTACAAAATGTACAGTAGCATGCATGTAAACATAAATGTATTCTGTTTGTGTACCAAGTTGGACCATGACTAAACAAATCGGTGACTGAAGTCAAACTGTGACTCCAAAATGTACTCTAACTGGATGAGTTTAATTATTAGCATTTTATGCTTATCAATCTGTTTGAGAAAAAGAGGTATATTAAGACCCAAAGTAAAAAAAGAACCCTGAATACAAACAACTGTCACATTAGACTACCCATATCTAAAATACAGACACAATACCTTTTTAAACATTGGAAAAATAGATGAGTAAATGAAAATATATAAATATCAGTCATATAAAAGAAAATAAAATGAGGTATAAAAAGGGTAAAACTTACAGGAACTATAATATTTTCTTTATCACCTCAAATCATCAACATGTGGAATGGGTTTCCCTTAAACCTCAAGTGACTCTACTTTCAATAAAACATTTTAACCATATCAATTTTAATAGTGTAGTAGGTTTCACCGTACACCATGCATCTTTCTTAGGCGAATGTTGGTCCTGAAAAGGACCACCCAATTTTCATTTTAAAATATCATGTTGTACAATTACTACACTGACTGTTTTGTAAATTGATCTTTCCAACTTGTGTTACTGATCAATATTTATATACTAATAAACAACTGGCTTGTGTCATCACTTTGGGTTCTCTTGTCGGGTAGGCAATCACGTATAGCCGACCATTCAAGAAAAAGGGCCCCCTCAATTCCTGAAATGTTGGGTCCAGTTTAATCGACCATTTAACAATTTTGCTATGATTTTCACAAAATATTTAGCAAACTGGACCCGATGTTTCAGGAATTTAGGGGACCCTTTACTCAAATGGTAGGGTATATGTGATTGCCTACCCGAGGCGATAACCCAATGTGATAGCTTAAACAATGAAAAATCAATTCTTTATCCAAACATTTTTTTCGGTTTGAATTTATGAACCCGAGGTGACCAACCTTGCTCTTTCACCGAATGATATAGGAGCCGTTCCAGGGGGTGCACCGAGAACCTTCTGGCTACCACTGTAAATGACATCAATACCTAAAAAAATAAATCGGTACAAATAGGAACTTGAAATACTTTCAAATATAGATGTGGTTATCTCACTCAAAAAAAAAAGAAAACACACAAAAATCAGAAGAATAAAGATAAGCAAAAATTTTCTGCTTGGAGTAGGTTTTAGTTTAAAGTAAAGATAAGTCAGTTATGTTCAGATTACTTTCATAGATTACAGTACACATTCATGTTCGGTAAAAACAATTTCCTTCTTTACGAAAATAAAATTTCAGATAAATTTTAGCCAAAAATTAATACATGCATGACACATGTTTCATTGAATGGAGGTTGGCGCATGACTTTCCATATAAAATTCACAACAAAAATTTCTACCAAATGAATCTATTACCAATACCACTTTCATAATGCACAAATTTGATTAGAGTATAACCAGGAAATTTGTTGTTTAAAATAGCAAGAAGATAAATCTGGTTAAAATGGTAGTCAAATATTGTTGGAATAGGTGCCTTATTAATCACAAATTACTATTGTATCATTATTGTTAATTATACACTTGACATGGCCCAGATATACTCTAAATGAATAAATGATTTTATTGTTCTATTAAATGAGAAAGGAAGTTTAACAGGAATTCTTACCCCAGTCATCCACAAACATGGGAACTCCTCCTAGCGATGCTACTGAGTCTACCAAGAAAAGGCAGTTATTCCTAAATGGAAGAAAAGAGAAAATGTTGCACAGATATTTCCCAAACTCCCAATTCATATCCAAAATGCTCCCTCCGTAGAAATTTTCAAATCGTCACTTAAAACTCACCTTTTCTCATAACTTTTTTTTGTACATTGTTATTATCTGCCAACCTGCGCGCTTTGAAACATCTGTATAAAGCGCCCTACAAATGTTATTATTATTAGATATTTCATCAACATCACATCATTAAAATGGCTTGACACCTTTTGGTACTATTTGGGGTCTGTTTAGAAATGAAATGTCTGCTGAAATTTCTCCTGTGAAAATGGAAACGATTGCCCTAAAGCGAAGTATTGATAGAAATCCTTACTCTATCATTTAACGGAATCATATTACAGAAGGGGCAGAAATAGAAGGGGGCTTTGCAACTTCTGTTTATTCCAGTTAACACCATAGAGTAGCCACTTATGGAGGCACTTTAGTAACAATATATTATTATATATTTTTTCATATTGGCAAATTTGGACAGTTCACTGAAAATGACCACTAACACAGGTTCACACCACAGTTACTCAAACTCTAAAGTATGTACAGTAGAGTTAAAGAGAAATTCCAGTAGTTGCAGTAAACACTGATTTCATGAGAAAGTCTGTAAAACCAGGCTTAATTGTCAGTATATAATCGAGGATGGAGATCTGGTACAGTTACATAAACTGAACTTTGTGAAATCTTGAAATCTACGCTGAAAAACGTTCACACTGAAGATCACCAACACAGATAGGCACACGTGGGACAGTGTATTATTATTGCTGGAATAAAGACCCGACGGAAGTGACCGAATCCGCGCTTATTTTGCTTATTTCTCAGCAATTACACAGTTTCTCCCAGAATCCTTTGGCACATATTTTTTATTCATACAAACAGACACTTGGGTGGTCATTATATTAGATTCTGTAAAAAGTCATTTTGAGATCGTTACCAAAACTGGAATTTATCTTTAAAGTATAGGCCTACTGAGTGAAATTGGAGTTGAATTGATCACTTGGGTCACATGGATGTTTAACCCCCCCCCCTCCTCCTTACAATCAAATTTAAAGAAAAGTAAGTTGGTCACCTCTGACATTAGCTTCCAATCCCTGGGTAATTTGGGTTTTTACCAACACCTCCCCCCCCCCACCACCTTCACTCTCTCATAAAAGAAAAACAAAATAATCTTAAAATAAATAAATAATAATAGTTACATGTACATAGTGCTTATTACACTTTCTAAGCGTTTCTAAGTGCTTTACATTGCAATTATTATTACTCCAGTCATCAGATCCTAACATGCCCGCACACAATGTATGCCTTTCTCAACTCCCTAGGGAGCATTCTAAAAAGAGTTCCAAGACTCTATTGCAAGGCATACTACATAGGCTTTCGCATCCTACCGGGTACCCATTAAACACCTGGGTGGAGAGTGGCAAAGTGTGGATCAACACCTTGCCAAAGGCCGCTAGGCCATGGTGGGATTCGAGCACACGACCCTCTGATTGCAAGGCGAGAGTCAGAGTCAGAAATTACTAGGGTAGAGTAGGGTGGTCACCTGTGGCATAGACTTCCGATCCCCTGCAATGGCTGCAGTACACCAGATGATGATTCTCCATGAGTGATTGCAAATAATACTGGCTTGTAAACATGAATACTCTGTGTAGAAGACGAAGAAAAGGTAACAAAAAAAAGAGAAGACATGCAGACAAATTAAATGAATACAGGGAACATAATAATAATAATATAGGTATATTTACCCAGGGAAGCCGCTTCAGTTCCGAAAACTGTTCTCCCAGCGGGCCCTGCTATTATTATTACCCCGGCCTTAGCTGGGCTACCTAGGCGCTCAAAGCATTCAAGGAATTTCTTCCTACCGGGTACCCATTCATCTCACCTGGGTTGAGTGCAGCACAATGTGGATAAATTTCTTGCTGAAGGAAATTGCGCCATGGCTGGGATTCGAACCCACAACCCTCTGTTTCAAAGTCCAAAGACTAATCCACTGGGCCACAACGCTCTACATTATTTTACATGTATCATTGCCGACATGCAGTCAATCTTTTGTATCCAATTACATTTCAGGAGGCCTTCTTTTCCAAAATTCACTATAAAAAGCAATCAAATCAACCTTCAAAATGGATGATGAAACTCACCTGTTCAATTTGTCTTAAGGAGAATGCTACTCCAGTTGGGTTCTGCAATACTTTCACATTGGCTCCTATGAGAAAACAATGCAAAATGACAAAAATTATGGATGAAATGATCCAATCCAACCCAAAGGTAATTTGATGCAGCGCCATTTCCTTTCAGTTACAAAGCGTTATGCACACACTATTCCATGTTTGGGCCACTAAAACAATAATTAAACACCTCAAAATGATCAGCCCAGTCCATGCAATTCATTGTCCTCTTGGCAAAATAGAATGATATTTAATAGCTTTCTTGAATTCAATGAGATACAATATCTAAACAAAGCTTTCACAAGAAGACAACTACACCAGTAAATTATTCTTGATGTTGATTTGGAAATACTTCACTCATAGTAAATATAATAATTACAAATTATCTCCTTTTGTGGGGATGGAAACATGACTGAAACTATTAAGTTAAAGAAGCAAGCCTCTTACGTGTATAGGATCAGCTTTCAACTTAAGACAGGAATTTTTAGGATAATTTTCAGAAGGTCAAATTACGTAGTAAAAATTTTGATCAATCTGGAAAGACTAAACTGTGAGTCTCTTTATAATCCAGGGATGTTTAATAGTTTTAATCACTGGGCCTGAAAAAGAATTAGAACAGGTTAAGGCGTAAAGGCCACCATATGTCCTGTACATTATTAAAGCTTGTGTATAGTTTTGGTAAATCCACCAAAATGCACCTATCACTATTCCAATTCATTGCTAGCTAATATGAATGGATATGTCCTATAACAGTCATGATGTGGAGGATATGAAATGAAAATGTGTTTTACAGGATAAATTTTGCAATTTTACATGGAAATTTAACTTGATCGGGTCACCCTATCAAATTAAAATATCTGTGTGTTTTTGTCTTTCAATTAAATCCTATTCCAAATCATGGAATGGGCTGAAACTTTCAAGATATGTTCTTTGTCTGTAACTTTTGGATATCTAATCACTAAATTATAAGATAAGTGCTTGAATGCCCATTTTTTAAATTTAAAACAAGCATCGCCGAGAGAGGGCACTATATATCCAAGATTTGAATATTTGAAATTTTCTCAGAGAAGTGCAGTTGGAAAAATATCTAACGGTCTCTACGCTTCAGTAAGACTGTCATATTAGATGATATTCGATTATCAATCATATTATTGACCCTTTACCAAAGCTATACACAGGCTTTAAGTCTGAATGGGATGTTATCAGGGCTTGATATCAGGCGTGAGGACTGGCATCCCTGATCATGGTTGACATCTCTTACCGAGCCTTTTGCCAAGATCTGCGATCCTTTCTCCCCAGATTCCGTTGGAAGCGACCAGAATGACATCACCGGGTTCGATGAGATTCATCATGGCAGCCTCCATTCCACAATGGCCTGAACCACTCACAGCAAAGGTCAGTTCATTCTTCGTCTGGAATACGTACTGTAATCCTTTCTTTATATCATCCATGATCTGAGTCAAATGTAAATAGGAACAGGTATTAAAAAAACACGTACATGTAGAGGATGCTAAGCCAAGGCTATGTATATGTGTGTATAACTGTGAGTCATTGGAAAAAAAAAAACTGCAAGCTAAAGTCATAAAGCAGCATCGGGGGGGGGGGGGGCTTACATGTAGCTCATTACATCACTTAAAATAACGAAACACGTGCATCATGTGACTGATAAGGCACAATCATTGATTGAGATGTCAATATTCCACTAAAGACGAATTGTAATTTCTTTAACTTTGACTTTATCAATTAAGTTTCAATTAGAAATAAAATCTATGCCTTAAATTCATTAGACCAAGAGCTCCAGTCTCCATTTGACAGTTGTTCCGACACTATTGTCTTGCTTCACTAAAATAAACCCCTTATCCCTTCCCCCTTAAAAAATGTACTTAAAACACATCCTTAAAAACTCCTCCAATTTCTAATCAAGCCAAACTGCACTGTGATAGATGGATAACAGATTTCAGCTGTCTAATTATGACAATTTTATGTCACCCACTCTTTGCCTCTACTGATTCAATTCAATTCAAGACTTTATTCCTGACACAACTGCAGTTGCATAAGCAGAGGTCCATACAAACAAACATCATAATCTATGTCATTAAGAGAGACATACAGAGATAAAACTAGATTAAACAGAGACCAAAAGTTTCGGTCTCTGTTATGTTGGTTGTTCCGCTGAACTCTGTTGGCTTCACTTACCAAATACAGACCAAAGCTTCGGTCTCTGTTATGTTGGTTGTTCAGCTGAACTCCATTGGCTTCACTTACCAAATACAGAGACCGAAGTTCTAGCGCGATCTGTACAGGAACTCAATGGATATGTTTAGGTATTAAGTTCGAATCAACCAGAGAAGCGGGAGTGCGCGACAACTGAACCAAGTCACTGTTCCCCCCCCCTTTTAAAGAGAAATTCCAGTAGTTGCAGTAAAAACTGATTTCATGAGAAAGTCTATAAAACAAGGCTTAATTGTCAGTATATCATCGAGGATCTAGATCTGGTACAGAAACATTTACTGAACTTTGTGAAATCTTGAAATCTACTCTGAAAATGTTCACACCGAAGATCCCCAACACAGATAAGCGCACGTGGGACAATGTATAATTATTGCTTAGAGCGTCGGGCCCGACGCTCTACCCGAATCCTGTGCTTATTTGCTGATTTCTCAGCAATTACACAATTTCTTCCAGAATCCTTTGGCACATGCATTTCATTTATACGAACAGACACTTCGGTGGTCATTTCATTGGATTCTGTACGAACTCATTTTGATATCGTTACCAAAACTAGCCTTAAAACCTTTAAGTTTATTTTTTCACGTTTTGGTGCATTTCAGGTCAAAATAGAATTAATCTTTATTTTGGTCCAGTTCTTTTTATTTTTATGAAATAAAGACAAAAATCAATGAGCCTTGTCGGGGGTAATTTGCATTGTTAACCCCCAAATGGTGGCTGCAGCTGCATGATAGCGAGCCGTCTGTGTACGAGGAGAAAACAAAATTTAAAAAAAACTCAAAACAGAAACAGAGAGCTGTCAGCTGTCTAGATTAAACAAAGAACAGATAATAATGTAGATTGAGTTATCGCTGTTTTTACCACAAGTAACTAAACACATCATAACTTAGAGACATATCCATCCACTCATCCAATCAATGTATGACTGACCTTCAAAGTCTCCGGATGCATGTGTCCAAGTATCGGCAGAGCTCCGGCGGCCAGGATTCTCGGTGGTACGTTGGACGGCCCAGGTCCCATCAACAATTTGTGGGGAACGTTCATCGGCAAAAGAAGCTCCTTGGGGGCCTTTACCGCCATGGTTTTGTTTCCAATCATTTTTCAGAAACTAATTAATGAATATCCACTGTATACCGTGCTTAGAAGAACTTCGATTAACCCCCTATTAAAGCTAAACGACCAAAATGAATACGATCTACGCCACTGCACTCTGAGCATCAACACAATCACGTGATCTCTGCGGTCTTTGTGCTTAGTCTTTAGAGTACAGACACTGCATTTTGAAACTTCACAAAATCTAATATTTCGACTCATTTGGACGATATAGATCTGGAATGGTAACAAATCTTTGTAAGGAGACCACATCTATTTTTCGTAATAATTATCATATGACTGTCACGAAACCTGTTGAATCTGTAGCCCATGTGGATCTCTGTCGTTTTCTCCCCTTTCTGATATTAGGTCTGATTAGACACCCTACGAGTAGACACACCCCTCCCCCTCCCCCAACATAAAGTACCGTATGTTTTTCAAACGCATTAAAATTCATGAATATCCTTGCAATTTTGCAAATCACAAATACACACATTTCTCATTTTCCGATCTCCTCTTTTCAAAAGTTTCATACTTCATATATGCAGATGAGAGACTGAGGACATTATCGATACCAAAGCCAGGGAAACTACAGATTATGTTGAGACCCTATTCGTCGTATTTTATACACTGTAAAAAAATATTGGGTGAAATTTTAACCAGCACGAGGGCAATTATGTGTCCGACCAATTTTGGGTAGTATTTTTACCCAATGCGGGAAACACATTGTCCAGTAATTTTATGACACAAGCAGCAATTACTTTAGAATGGGCAAAATTTTCATCACACTGGATAAATAAATATGCCCAAAAGAAATGCCCAAATGATGGTGAATTGGACACATAATTACCTACCCTCATGGAGCATTTTACCCAATATTTTTTTAGCGTGTAGTGCCAATGAAATCAAGAGAAGACATTGAAATTCACCGGATTGGGGCTGCAATTATTTTTTGGCTGAAAAAAGATAAAATTCATTAAGAATAACTAAGTATGTAATCCCGCTTAATTTTAAAAGAAGGTGAAACATTGCTTTTTATTCTCTTCAAAGCACTCCAGGCTGGAGGTAATAGGATTGGACAGGTCTAGTAGGATCATACAAACAAAACACTGAAAAATTCATCAAAATCGGACAAGGAATAGTAGAGAAATTACATTTTAAAATTTTCCACTATTTTGGTGAAACAATCGTTATGAATATGCAATGCCGGAAGATGTTGTAATATGCCCACTTATACTTGGATGTTTTTTTTTTAAGGAAATAGAATTTGTTCAAATCTTCTCCTCCAATTGTATATAAAAAATGGATAGAGTTCTCCATTCTTTCCCCCTTTTTTCCCCACTCTTATGCACCAGTTTATTATGCCTTTCTTTGTTACCTGTTTGACCCACCTCTCACTAATTCTCTTGTTATTCATCTCTTCCTCACACCCTCTATCACTGTTTGATGTTGCCTGCCTCATATCTTAATCCCTCTCGGCTTGAGGTCTTTCTTTGGCCTTACTTACACCATACTCCTTTTCTTTCATCCCCTTCATTATCCTGATTGGTCATCTCTTCTCAGTAATGCCCCTTTTGTCTCCTTGTTTCTAGCGTTGCTGTTGATTGTCTGTGGTCTATATGGTTGTTCCACCTTATATGTTTGTCATTTTGCCTCCGAAGAAGATTCTGCTAGGATCGAAAGCTTAGGCCCCTTTTGACTCTGTATTTTACTCCATTGGCTCTTTTTTAGATAAGCAGTTTTCAGCAGCTTCTTTTGCCAGAGTTTTAACGTGTAAGATAATCATTGCTGCAGCTTATTTTGTAACTAATGAGACATGCCATGCATACATGACATGTATGAAAATATGAAATAATTATGATTTCATGTAACAACATTAGTAAAAGGAAAGTATGGACAACATCATCAGTCCACGTGATGCATATTCATAACTGGGTGCGTATTTTGTTTTCATGAAAATGAATATTCATATATTTTCAATTCAATCAAACATTAGCTTTGTTGTTAATCGGATTATCATGATATTTTCGGCGTTTTGCTCTGTGAATTTGAATTATTCTATTTCATTTAGAAATAATTCTTTTCTACCCACTGTTCCCCTTATTATAATGAAATACTATTGTTAAAATAATAACATAAGAGTAATAATAATAGGGCCTAATGGTAGTAATGATGATGATAATAATATAATGATGATGATGAAAATAACAATAGTATATCAATCATCAAATCAAGCACAAATACACTCACATTAGGCCTATTATGATAGCAGAATATTTGTATTGTTGCGGCGATTATTTTAAGACCATCTAAATAAGAGCACAAGACCCATCCCCGCAATAAAGCATTATCAGCAAGCCTCTCCTCCTCGAGATCCTCCTCCTTCATCTTTCTTCTATCTCCTCCTCCTCTTTCTTCTTCTTATCATTCTTCTTCTCCTTTTCCTTCTTCCCCTTCTTTACCTTCTCCTCCTCCTCCTTCTTCTTCCCCTTCTTCTTCTTATTCTTCTTCTTCTCCTTCTTCTTCTTCTTTTTCTCCTCCTCCTCCTTCTCTATTTTCTCATTTTTTTCTACTTCTAATTTATTCGTGCCCTTTTTTTCTTTATCATCTGTAAGTTCTGATTAAAGGTAATTGGCGAAAGCAAGTGGTAGCTCGTTCGCGTTCATATAATCCCAAAGAGCGCCAGCTAGAGGGCGATTCTCAACTCAAAACGAGTGACTCTCTCACTGCTTTCCCAGGTACGTTTATCCTACCCAGGAGCATCATCAGGATAATGAAGGGGGGGGGGGGGGTGGTGTGACGTGATTTTTTTTTCTCAACTCAAGCACAATAAGTGGTACCGATCTCTTTTTTAATGCCCTTCTTTTTACACTTTTCTTCTTCACTATTTATTTTCTCCTCCCCCAACTCTTTCACTTATCTGAAAATAGGGCCAGCTTCATTAACTGAAGAATTCCAACTGTGGTAAATTTGCCATTATGACAACTACCATTGGGCATTTTCAGAAAATTATCAACCTTTTTGTACTTCCAACCCCATTTTTCTCAAGTCTTACCTCACTTCATAAACAAGTCTTTTCAGAACATTACATACTGTCAAAGGAACAAGAAATCAGAGACAGAAAATTTCATGAAGGTCCCACATACAGGGAGTCGGACGTACATATTTTATGGAATTGCCCCATGGTATCCTTTAGATTGTGATTGGATGCTTAGCTATGCTTAAAAGAGATTTGCATAATGGATAACTCTTTATAAAAATGGCCTCAGAAGTTACTCATTGCCGCCCCTCTTCCTTCTTTTCTCTTCTTCTCCTCCTCCTCCTTGTCGTCTCCCTCCTTCATCTTCTTATCCTCTTCATCCCCCTTATACTTCCAAATTATTCACCCTCTCCTTCCCCCTCCTATCTGTTCTTTCACCCCCAAAAAGATAATAGTAATAATA
This sequence comes from Lytechinus variegatus, assembly GCF_018143015.1. Classification (NCBI taxonomy): domain Eukaryota; kingdom Metazoa; phylum Echinodermata; class Echinoidea; order Temnopleuroida; family Toxopneustidae; genus Lytechinus; species Lytechinus variegatus. Next base: position 25,857,426 of record NC_054753.1, on the reverse strand, counting down.
GGCATTTAGATAGCGCTTTATCAATCTATGACTGTCCAAAGCGCTTCACAATTATTATTAATCCTCTGCGCCGACTCCCATGCTTCCCCTTCCAGTCCTCCATTTCCTCATCCATTACCCTCTCTCTCTCTTTCTCATCATTAACTGCATCCCTGAAGATGTATGTTGCAAGCAGAGGACAATTTTTGCATGATTTCACCCCTTCAAACCATTTCAGTCCAAACCAATATGGGCGCTATAATGTACCAAAGTGTCATTAAATTTTCCCCATTCATGAGACAACACAATAAATCACATAAAACAATATAAAGTATGAAATATCAATGTTTTTTTAATCAATCCTCCACATTTCAGATTTACTCAACGAAGCAAGGTATTTCCATGGTAAAAATTTACTTAGTACAATGACAAAAAATACCAGAAAAATCATGTATTGACCCACTTAATCAAACCAAATAATATACCCACCAAAATAACATGGTCCTTAAAAATGAGGTGCACATCATGATAAACATAAATAAACCCAACAGCTTGAACCTAAGAAAAATAAGCAATCATTATATACAAATGGCAATATTCTATACAAAAATATCAGTTTGTCCAAGGTTATTTGGCAATAAGATAACAAAAATACAGCCTCTTTTTCTTTCCACTGTATCAATATACATATACTTTTTTCTTCCTATACACAGACATTGAACACATATGGAAGAATACTACATACAACACAGAAGAAAAATAGTAGAAGACACCAGGAGAAAAGTATATTGGGAAGATTAGGATAGGGAAACATAATTTAAACAGTACAACTCCCAACCGCACATCCTACGACTGCTCGCGATCCGATTTTGGAACAAATCGCATTTCGCTAATTTTCTGAGAAAACGAATGGAACATATCATTTTATTACAGGTTGAAATTAATTGAAAGAATACTAATATAACCATTTTGAAAGATTGAAAGCCTTTATTTTGGGGTAAAGGCCAATATAGTTTCGAATCGTAGCCAATCGTACGATCGCTATGACGTCATTACGACTAGATATTAAATTTGCTTTATTCTAATAAGGATGATAGCATAGTCACAGATTTGAACATAGGTATTCGTGCGATGATTTAGAACATTACACAGTAAGGTATTCCATGTCTCAATATCAGCATTAAATTATATTATGTGTTATTCCAAAATTGGGTCGGAGACAGATTGTAAGGTTTGCAGTCGCCTTTACACGTAATTCCAACATAGAAATGCACCTTCTAGCATAGCAGGCGGGGGGGGGGGGGGGCAATCAGGGTCCGCATGATAAAGAGCCCCAGACAGAGGTTTTTAAGCAGAAAAAGTAATAATCCGTCAAAGAGATTTTTTTGTTATCCTTAAATTTTGTTTTTGCTAGCAGAGGTGGGTGCTTATAATAGCAATGAACTTTGACCTCAGTGAAAACGTCCCCCCCCATCTTAACAATGTTTGCAAGATAAGCCAACGCCCTGGAATAAAGATATCCTAGAGATGTCCCAAGCTACAGCCCCCACTAAATTATAATTGTTTAATGTGAAGTTCAACTGTAGGTGCTTTTATTCTTGTGGATGTCACCCGACAAGTCCAGGTCAGGAGGAAAGCCTGGGGAGGAAAGCCGAGGGCGACATAAATCTGTTTTACGTTTTCCTTTATCAGACAATCAGGGCCCAGTTGCATTAAAGCTACCATTATGGTAACTTTGTCATACAAAGATAACTTGCATGGAATCCTTGATTCTGATTGGCTGTTGATCACCGTTACCATGGTAGTAACCAATGGATGCAACAGGGCCCTGGACTTGTACACAGCAAAAACTGTGGTGTTAACCAGTGTACATAGAGGACTATACCAGTTATCTTACACTGGTGTTAAATTGATGGTGTTAGTTTTACACCTATAGGTGTTATTACAACACATTTGGTTGTTACATTTACACTTTTTGGTGATATGTTCAATCTCTCTGGTGTCATTTTAACACCTCTGGGTGTGGTCCTCTATTAACACCAATTGGTGTTAGTTTTAACACCACAGTTTTTACAGTGTACTGTGGACATACATGCACTGCAAAAACCCTGGTGTTGATTTAACACCAGCCCGGAATCTATATATGTCCACACCAGAGAATTAGTGTTAAACAACACCAGTTTTGTTTTGGTCAAATACCAGATATGTGTTTATACAACACCAATCAGTATCAAAACAGCATCGGTTTGATTCTGAACTGGTGTTGTTTAAATACATCGCTGGTGTGGACATATATAGATTCCGGGCTGGTGTTAAATCAACACCAGAGTTTTTGCAGAGTGTTCCTTCCCTCTTTATACTCATGCATTTGTTTTGTTACTTGATCTTTGCTGAAATGCTAAATAGAATAACAATTGAGAATGGATTGAGAATGGATAAAAAATGATGAAAAATATAGAAGAAAAGAAAGATCTGATGTACACAGATAGACAGGAAGACATGCACATTTCTACTGAAAGCATTTCATCTACATTTGAAGACTTAGATAGTTTGTTGTTCATCAATATAACAGCTTTTGAGTAGCGATAAACATTTAAGCCACGGTATGGATTGACAGCAAACTAGTGGAACCATATATGACTATTTATAATTTCTCTAAAAAGAATGTAAATACAACCAACTTTTCTTAAAACAAAAATTGATCCATGGGGAACAACTCACAATACTCAGAAGGGAGGTTGTGGGGGGGGGGGGGCGGTCAATAAAAAAAGAACCCACAACACATCTATCTACACTCGTCCATGAAGACAATCTAATCATAACCTCTCCTAATTAATAGGAACTACATAATAATATCTTGTCCATTTCATTTCATGATTAATTTTTACCAGCCTTCAACAGTGGTCACACAGAACTTTACACATCCAAATTCAACGTTTTTTTTTCATAACTGAACAAGTTATTGATTACAATGGCTTAATATCCACTTCAACATGCATAGGTATTTTAAATCCATAATCAGGAGAAACAAAGAGAACAAGAGAAAACGCGGGAGAACAAGAAAAAATGGACAGCGAGAGAAGGGGAAGGGTGACGGAGAGGGGGAGAGAGAAGAGAAAATGTGAGAAACAGAGGAGGAAAAAGAGGGGGAGAAAAAGAGAATGAAAGAGAAAAGAAGGGAGGGAGGGAAGCAATGAAGAAAAAAAAAGAGAAAGAGAAAGAAAGGGAAAGAGGGAGAAAAGGGGCAAGAAAGGGGGGGGGGTTAAATGGAGAAATAAAATGTTACATCAGAATGACAATCCTATTCTATCATTTCTTACAAGATGCCTCCAATCCCCAGGCAGTACAGAGCTGGCTCTGAAAATATTCCAGTCAAAAACAAACAAGAGCAATTCAAATCCAAAATATTCAAATAATTTCCAAATACATATACAGTTTAAACCAGACATATACAGACTTAAAGCAATCCCAGTATAGATACTATACCATGCTTTAGAACAAACAAATACAAATAAAATAGCGATGCATAAAGCGAGCGATAAAGTGAAATGATTCTTAAATTCTAATAATTCTCAATGAAATAATTCTTTACCAAATGAACAGCAATTACGGCCTGGCCATTTGTGGGGGCGTCATGGTCTAGTAGTCAAGACTCTTGTATTTCAATCTGAGGGACGTGGGTTTGATTACCAGCCATGGCAGGTTGTCCTTCAGCAAGATATTTACTCACATTGTGCTGCACTCAACCCAGGTGAGGTAAATAGGCACTGGCAGGAAATAATTCCTCTAAAAGCTGTGAGCACCAAAATAGGTAGACTAGCTTAGCCAAGGTAATATACAAGCGCCTTGAGCACCTAACAAGGTGGCTATGTGCGCTATACAAATCCTAGATTATTTATTTATTTACTATAATCATAAAGCCCTGAAGATTTTTTTGAAACTTATACGATTATTGAATTGATTAAATCCATTTAATCCAATTCACATTAAAATATTTAACAAGACAGTAGTGTTTTTTAAATTAAATGGGAAAGATGAAAGTTAGCATTTGCCAAGTTTTGATACCGTCCCCTGAAACTGTTTTTATGCATAAACTGAGCTGTACGCAGATTAGTCCTCACTTTTCCTTATATTTATCGCAACATACTAAATGAAATATGTAACTTACAGTAATTGAATGTTCGCCAATTTCTTACTCCAAAAACATTCACTTTCTATGATGCACATATTCATGTACTTGATACAAATTCAAAGTTTTTCAAAATTCCAAGCTTTTTGCAAATCTGCCCAAAAAATATTGTGATAAACTCCTCTTTTGGTGTGCTAGATCATGTTAATACTGTTAATGATTGTGATAGAACGGGGAAAATTTTCAGTCTAATCTCTGAATAAATAGTGCGATTGGTGGCTTTATTATCTTGCTAATTAACATACAGTCCAAACATGGCACATTTAAAAATGCAAAAATGTTCTCTTAAATGTTGTTCTGTTAATTCCACTATTTTATTCGACTGATGGGTGAACTTGGCCTGTAATTGACAGATCCATTAACACTCTTCTGAATTTCAAGGACGCAATGAACCATTCGCCCCATAACTTTGCTGTGTGCTGTGAGTGAGTGCATCGGACTTAATTAATCACACAGAGATACATTTCCTGTTTTTATCAAGCTCCCACTCACCCACAAACAAATTTCACCCACTCAAAATCGCTGTTGCTTGGCCCCAATGACTCCCAATACACTGTGTACCGATGAATCGAAATGGAACAGTTAAACCCAGCACCAGCTGAAAATGAGGGAAGGAGAAAAACAACATACCTGCAAATTCAAACGGAACTGATAAACAAATCATGATGGAAAAAATAGTTATGTGGCTATTACAAACAAAAACATACACACTTTTATGATGGCAGTGTCCTTTGGATGTGCAAACAAACATTGATTTTTTTTATGGAGTATGAAGTTGAACTTTGCAAAGCTATATCCAAGGTCTAACAGCATAACAACAACAACAACAATAATTATAATAATTGTGATAACAACAATAGTGATAATGTCATATTTACCCTAGGAAGCCACTTCAGCTAAAACAATATTCTCCCAGTGGGCTCTGCTTAACATGAAAATGTAATTACCTTGGCTTTAGCCTGGCTATATAGGCACTCAAGAATTTGAGGAATTTCATCCTAACAAGAACCCATTTACTACACCTGGGTGGAGAGTGGCAAATATAAATGAACGCCTTTGCTAAAGGATATGAGTCCTTGCAATGGGATTTGAACCCCGTACCTTGTGGTTCACAGTCTGAAGACTTATCCACTTGGCCACAACACCTCTGCATATTGAACAATTGTTGATTCTGCCAAAGTAAAACCTCTTGGTACTACAAAAATCTGTTCGACTTAGGAGATGTTATTCACACATATATTGCATATCCTGGGCACCGTAACACAAAGGTTAGCGATTGATCTCCAATTTGAAAGACCAATTCTGATTGGTTCCTAGTCAATATACTGAGAAAATCGCCCCTGCAACGATGATCTTGATAGGCCAATTTCAATTAGGGATTAATCACTAACCTTTTTGTCACAGGACCCTGATATAACGCTGAAGTTAATAGGTGAGTATTTGACTACAAGAAAGTCGATTTATGCTGAGTGCACTGTACTGTGAAAACTTTGTCATAACTACTGTAAAAATGAAAATAATTTGATTGACTATAATGGTACCTTTAAAACAAATTTACATGAAACAAGACCCTGCGCTGCCTTTTAAAAAAGGTGACTTTCAAGATTTAGGTACTTTGTAGAAAAGTCTTTGCTGCATTTAGCAGGGATCCCACTATATAAACATGCTTTGTGTCTGTCAGTTACAACTGATCAGATCAATCTCAAGTATATGGAAATCTACAAATGTCATAATTTTTCCTTTAGGAAATTAGCTCAATGTCTTTTGAAAACAAAGAGAAGCATAGTGAATTTGTCAAGTAAAATAAATATATGAGTTTATTTAATTTATAGAAAATATTTTGAACAAACATGTATTGGTGATGTTGACGTTGCTGGCTTTCCATAATTGTAATTGACCGGATCAATCGCAACTCTTTGTAAGACAGGGCCCTGGCTCCGACTTTTTACAAGGTACCTTACAAGATCACAGTCAATAGATAAGTGGTTTGTAAAAAAAAGTGACATATCACAAAGTATGATATAACATGGACACACCCATTCATGAAATGCTGCAATGTGTTAACTCTGAGAGATTAAAAAACAACATCTCATATACTAGTACACAACAAGAAATTGAAGGTATAGATCATACATGATAGTTTTGTCATGAATCAGCAATTATTTCAGATGAAATACAGTTTATTCTTAACTTTATTCCAAATGTATTCCAAAAATTAAAAATACTACTTAACAATGGGCAGTACTGATTTCGGCCTTCTAATAGGCAGTACAAGATGGTATAGAAATCAAACTTTTTACTAAATAATAATAAAACCAAGGTGAATGGGGACTTAGTACAAGCACCAAATAATACTTCAGTCTTGAGGACACAGGAAATAAAACCTATATATGTACATAAAATATAAAGGAAGGACATAATGACAAACGGTGCTAGCCCATCAATGCATCGTAACGTATTCTGATTTATTCTTACTGTTACAAAGTTAAATTTCTGAAAAAAGCATTAAAAAGGACATACTGTAGCTTTTCATCATGAGTTCATCGGAGTTAAATTGCATGCCCTGTTTTTTTTTAATGCCTTGCAGAGCCCCGAATGTAAGTACCTGCCGGACACCTGAGATGAGTTTAAGTGATTTCTTTTATGTTATAATGACAAATGAAAACTCCTATACAAAACGTGATGACCAACGGATAGCGTTAAAGTGATTTTTTTTCAACCATTGAATCTTCCTGATTTCAAGCCCACTCACTATCCAATCAAAGGTCAGCGAACTTTGACCCAGGATGTAAAGGTCAACAAGGAGTGGTTCACAACAATGCACGTCCAATATGGAAGCAGGCCACTATTAAAGGTCCAGTCCACCTCAGGAAAATGTTAATTTGAATCAATAGAGAAAAATCAGACAAGCACAATGCCGAAAATTTCATCAAAATCGGATGTAAAATAAGAAAGTTATGACATTTAAAAGTTTCGCTTATTTTTAACAAAATAGTTATATGAACAAGCCAGTTACATCCAAATGAGAGAGTCGATGATGTCATTCACTCACTATTTCTTTTGTTTTTTATTGTTTGAATTATACAATATTTCATTTTTTTTTTACAAATTTGATAATAAGAACCTCCTTGCCTGAAGCACAAAATGCTAAAATAATGGAGTTCCACATGTTCAGGGAGGAATGAAACTTCATTTCACTTCACATGACAATGATGAGAAAATCGAAATATTTCATATAATAAAATACAAAAGAAATAGTGAGTGAGTGATGTCATCAGTTCCTCATTTGCATACCGACTGAGATGTGTATATAACTGTTTTGTGAAATGAACCAAAACTTTAAAATGTCATAACTTTTGATAAAATTTTCAGTGTTATGCTTGTTTGATTATTCTCTATTTATTTAAATCAATATTTTATTGGGGTGGACTTGTCCTTTAAAGTAATATCACATAAATCTTTCTCTGTTGTGTGCAAGAGATTGTTTTTAGCAACCTAGAGTATGTTTCATGAAGCATCCGAGTGATTGATTTTCACTGACGAATTTTCTCTGAGTTAATCATATGCAAGGATTTCAGTAGCTTATAACAATGGTCAGTGAAAATCACTTTTGCACCCATGAAGATTCTGCAGTATTCTGCAGAATCCTGATAGAAAACACCAGTTTGAGGATTGCATGTCTGCAGTTTGTAAGACATTCGTCTTTTGACTGTCAAATAGAAATTGCATGATTGAACCAGAACATAGTTGTAATCATTGATTGTAGGGAAGAAATTGGGCATTTAAAACTATACTTGAAATACACCAAAACTATGATAATTAAGTAGAGCTCAGAAAAAAATTACAAGCATCAATAAAAATATCCTGAGAGCAGCATTGCAAGGGGCATCATCATTATCTTAATACTCATAATCGATCCAGCTGTTAATTTGAATTCTAATGTTATTTCGCTATAACTTGATTCAAGTTGATATATGTCACATTGTACATTGCAAAAAGGATAGAAAAAAGCAGATCATTGATAAGCCAGGATATTCACAAAATTCACTTGGATTTTTCAAATTTTTAACTTTTGATTCAGTATTTGCCAATCCAAAAATGTGCTGCTTCAGAACACAAACAGATTGCGGGTATAGTTCTTGAATAGAATATTGATTTTATCCACATGGATTGAATATTGGATACAATAGAAAGAGAGGATAATTAAGAAGAAACAAGTTTCTTCTTGAAACATCAAAATTTGCATAGTACTTCTAAACAAGTTTTCAAAAAAAGCTGAAGAGAAACAGGAAAAGAGACAATAAAATATTTGTAAATGAAATTCTCCAACAATAGAAACATTAATAATAATAATAATAGGCATTTATATAGCGCCATCTATCTAGAAATATTCTATTCCGAGGCGCGTTGTTATTATCATTATTACCCCGGCTTTAGCTCGAGCTGCCTTTCAGCGCTCATGCATTCAAGGAATCAATCCTGCCGGGTACCCATTCACCTCACCTGGGTCGAGTGCAGCACGATGTGGATAAATTTCTTGCTGAAAGAAATTACGCCATGGCTGGGATTCGAACCCACGACCCTCTGTTTCAAAGTCAGAAGACTTATCCACTGGGCCACAACGCTCCACATTCAAATTCAATGAACAGGGAATTTCATTTCAATGTGACCGAAGTCACCAATTCTGGCAGAAAAGAAAATTTTATTTAAAAAAATAATGAAATAAGAGGGTAGCATTTTCCCTGTATTTAATCTTTGTGCATGGTATATAGTAAATTATCAACAAGTGCATAAATGAAAATGCAGTATTAATCATAACCAAAACCATAAGAATATCTTACACGTTTAAAAATGAAATGCAAAGACAAATTTTTCAAAATGTAAAAGTTCTGTACATTAATGACAATATAATAACTTTACCAGCCTGTCATTCAAATTAGTCATCAGATTTGACAATTTGGTTGAAAATAAATTAATAAACAAGAAACACTGTTCACATTAGTGACCATAGAGCATAGTACATTAAGTTTACTATTAATACTGTTCAAATTTTGTGTTTTCTGTCTCAAATTTGGACATACATAACAGTACTGCAGGGAGTTAGATATTCCATTTCTGTTTACAGAACAGAAGATAACAATTTTCTTTGGAAAATATATAAAGGGGCATGTTTATGCTTCCAATTTTCAGGTCAAAATCAGCGTTTTCATAAATGATTAGTCCACAATATAGTTGCCTTCATGCTAATTTTCATTTAAAGGACGCTTCAGAATGCTGATCGTTAACTTACTGAAGGTGTGTTTCAAAACATTGTTTCTCCAGAATCTGGGTTTCTGGGGAAGCATAAACCGTACTCCCAGAACCACGTTTGCGATCGGCATTGTGAAACAGTATTTGAAAATGCCGATGTTGTCCTCAAAATGGAAGCATAAAGACACCTAAAGTTTAAGAACTCCATTTTATAAAAAGGGCTATCAGTTATGTCTTGCTCTTTTACCCTTGGTGTACCCAATCCACCGAGCTACTGTTTCTTTGAAGATAGGATCTGGGTCTATTGAAGCTAGCAGCTGAAGCTGACTGATGTGCGTCGCATGATAATCCCATCTCGCGATATTCGGCGCTTTCCCGAGCGCCAGATGTCGCAGGTCATATATCGTCCCCGAGCCGACGTCGAACAGCGGCAGCATGGCTTTCAGCGAGACCATCCCATCGTCGTACAATCGCCGGCTCTCCCGGCCCTCCTCCATGTCCGCGACGCTGAGCGTGTCATACAAACCGATCATGCTGTAAATAAAACCGTTCAATACGAACGACCCCGGCGAGGTCGGGTACTCCTCGTACCACGTATACTTGTCCATGAATTTGGCAAGAACACCTCCTTGGGCGGACGGTATTTGAAAAAGGCGGGCCGCGTGAAGCGCCGACTTGATATATTTCCTCCTCCTTGATTTCAAGTATGCTCTGACCAGGACCGACATTGCTTGTCCCTGTGCCATGGATGAGTACCAGCCAGGTGATAATGACATCTTATCGTCCAACATCCTTTCCACCATTATCGGCCATCCGCCCCTCTCGTCCTGGTGGTTAACCAACCAATCAGCAGCATCGTAAAAATGATACATATGAAGCGAGGTTCCAATCTCGATATTGTCAATGAAACCGTGCCCTCTGAGCTCTATCCTTATCAACCTCTGAAGGATATACCTGCGAGTTGATCTATATTTTTTAGTACTTAACGACGCCATTGCTTTCCTGTAGTCCACTTGCAAGGATCTCGTGATCTTGCGCCACTGGGCCACTGGTCCGAGACCGTACGTCACCTTTTTGTTCCCGATCACGAAGCCGTCATCGTCTGTGGTGTAGATGAGGCTGACGATGCGGCCTTGTTCTTCGCACTCGGCGACGATGGTTATGGATGCGTTGCCAAGTAACTTCAGATCAAATGCAATGACAAAGTCTGACTTGGTTTCTATTGAATGGGACCAAGCACTACTGGAAGACGGACTTATATCACCTGGAAAAAAAAAGAAGAAAATTCACATTTTTAGTGAAATGAGATGGAATACATTTTAATGTAATGCTATGGTCACAGATACCTTTACAAAGAGTACACATGATTTTACACCATTTATTTCCTTGTATAAAAACTGTTCGTAAAGGAATTCGTGTTCGTAGCATGACCTATCTTATCTCCCATTGCACTCCCTACTGCCTTGCCTCCAATACCCCTTTCATAAACCCAATTAAAATGAATTAGGCGGCTAATAGCTGCATAATTTGGTCGTAAAATTGGAGGAGGACAAGAGTTATCCGCATTACTCTGATGCTGCTATTATCCGCATAATAGCGGCATCGGGATAAGATTTTGAGTTTATGAACGCATTTCCAAATAATGCGGATAATTGCCATGGTGCGGTCACAAGGTCACCCTTTTCCAACACAACCGCATCGGAGGGGGCGTGTCCAGTTGTCATGGCGATTATCCGCCTTTTTCAGGACGGGCGCTCGTAAAAATAATGCGGCTTATTTTCGGAGTTTATGAACGCAATTTTTATTGAATTATCCGCATTACTCTTAGGCGGCTAATTGGAGGATAGGTTTATGAAAAGGGTACTAGTGTAAATGAGCCTTGTGACCATGGAGACACTTAAATTACAGTATAGACCCAAATATGTTGAATCTATTTTGAGAGCTACCCCTTCACAAAATATTCCTACCATGTATTCAAATATTCCCCTAAAATTTACCAAGTAGTTCCTCTGTAAAAAAAAATCCGAGCATTATATTCATTATTCAATTTACAGATTTATCAAAATGATTTACGATGATAATGATATTAATAATAGTTATGAGCATTTTCTAGTTTCAGTTTATTCGCATCCATCTATCCATTCATCCATCTTGTGCTGCACTCGATCCAGGTGATGTAATGGTAATTGGGTACCTGGCGGGAACTTATCTCTTGAAATACTGGTATGCTGTATAAGACTTTGCGGTTAAATCCGGGGAACTAAGCCCTTTGGAAACACAGAGGGATGTTGTATCATATGTGTTATGCAAATGCTTTTCATCATCATCATCATCGCAATCATCATCATCATTGCCTTCATCATCATCACCATCACCACCACCACCACCATCATCATCATCATCATCATCATCAGCATCGTCATCACCATCATCATCATCATCATCATCATCATCATCGTCATCATCATCATCATCATCGTCATCATCATCATCATCACCCTCATCACCACCACCACCATCATCGTCATCATCATCACCATCACCACCATCACCTCAACACCACCCTCATCATCATCATCATCATCATCATCGTCATCACCAAGAAATATGTAATATATCACAAGCTATTTTTCATTTACTTATTCAACTACTAATTTATTTACTTATTCATAAATTGATCTCTATTCATTTCCTAATTTACTATTTATTTATTTGTTCATTTATTCATTCACCCTATGTGTATTCTGTTTATTTATCTACTTACTAATCATTCATGAATAAAAGTAAAAAAAAAACACGAACCTGTTGTTTTAAACTCCAGAACGTTGGAATCCAACTCCTTACTCTTTACTGTCTTAAGTTCGCTGTTTGGGTCGGGGTTTGACCAGGTGGAGAGGTCGTGACCCTCGCCATTCTTGTAGGTCGTGACCCTAGGAGGGGGCTCTGTTAAATTTTTACTGTAATGACTGAGACCGTACTGAGCTATCTGGATGGGGTAGAAGTAACCCTGTTGACCCCATTGTGTGGAGAGAGGAACACCTAGGAAAAGAGAAAGAAAAAACAATAAAGAATTAAAATTTATTGAAAAACACGGCAGACTTGTGATATAACTGAAGGTTTCCATGGCGAAGAAGAATAGTATAGTAGGTTTCACGGTACACCATGTATCTTTCTTGGGCAAATGTCGGTCCTGAAAAGGACTGCCCAATCTCAATGTTTCGACAAGTGTGTTCTTGTCATCCTCAGGAGAATTAGCAAAGTTTGTAAAAGCAGGCCTTATATATCTGTCGAAGTGCCGTCTGCACGGTATCTCGAGGGTACATGCGTCTGATTGGCTAGATAAGTCACATGACATCCACATATGCGGACGTGGGTTACAACACACAAAATTGGGCAGACTTGCTGACATTTTGAAATGCAGAAAAATGGACCAATTATTGCGAGGGAGTGAAGCGACCAAACCCAAGCGAGTGTTCCCCCCGCCAAAATTATCGCACTAAGTTCGTACTGGGGTAAGTTGAGCCAAACAGCATGGGGCAAGTTGAGCCATGGTAATTCCTATGGTAATGTATCTTAAAAAACAAACAAACCATAAAAATCGATTGAAATGCTGGCTGAAAGGAGCATATTTACTTGACTGCTCTTTTCCTTTTAAAGGATGTTAGTATTTATAGAGAATTAGCAATGAAAAGACTTTAAACAAAAAATTGACATGCTGGTTCTCCCCTCATACATTTTGTACATAGTTTTTGTGGCTCAACTTACCCCAGAAGGTGGCTCAAACTTACCCCATATAAGGGGCAAGTTGAGCCATTTGACATCGTTTTTTTCAAAGGTCACGATGACTTTCAGTGTGGGGATAGAAAGTTATATATAGGTGGAAAATATTTCAGAAGAATTAGATTTCAAGGCAAGGTACTTATTTCGACAAGACTATTAATCATATCAATTCTAACATCCAAAAAGCAAAAACTGTCACAACTTACCCCGCCTTCCCCTATAGATAAAAAAGAGGGAAGGAAAGGCATACCATAGAGGCCTTTCTAAAACTAGTTTACTGGAAACCGATTCAGGAAACCACTTTGGAAGATCGCTTTCCTAGCGTTCCCACTTGATCACGCGAAAGGGGTTTTCAAAATCACTTCACGTAAAGCGCTCTTGTTGCTATGGAAACGCTCTCAGTGGGGTGACACGTTTCGCGCGAAATTCGAAACCGCAGCACAAGCATTCTACACCTGTCGTGTCGAATAGCGCGCTCAAAACGTGCGAAGATCGCTTCCCGAAGAACGGTTGTGTCCTCACGCTAAAAACCAGTTTAACGAGGCAAAGCGATCTTGAAAACTACATCGCGAGGTGGTTTTCACAACTGGTTTGGAAGATCGCTTCCAAGACCGCTTTGACCGTTTTCACTACGCGTTAAACTAGTTTCCACTAAACTAGTTTCCAGTGAACTAGTTTTAGGAACGTAGTGAGAACAGCCTCATAGAGGCAATGCCCCTCTAGCAAATGTTCCCTACAAATTTTATTGCAATCATACAGCTATACAAAACAGACAAGGCAAAACTAGGGAGAGCTATCAATAAAGAAGGCATAAAGGGATTAAAATTCCCAAGGAAGGTCTATTTCATAGACCCTTTGATCTGAGGCCGATACAGAGATTTTTATCTACCACTACCATTTTCATAGCTATACCAAATCCAGCTACATAAAAAAAAAAGAAATTTGTGAATGGTAATTTTCATATCCTGTCATTGTAAAGCTACCTTACATGCTTTAAGGGATATTCCTCTGTGGGGAAATATGAAAATGAAAAGTAATCATGAGTTTATCAAAATGAGAATATCAAAGTAAAAAGAAAGTAATCTGCAAATTATATTTTTTCAGACCTATCATTGACCACACCCCCAAAAAAACTGAAATTTGGGCCTAACATTAATACATATTAGTCTCTCTCATGCCTCGTGTGTGCAGATCTCGTGACTCTCAACAGGAATTTAATTTCTTATCATTTTAGCAACCCTGTAGCCAGGGTATTCGATTAGGGGTTTGATTCTTTTTGTACTGAAAAAAAAATTGAGAAGAAAAAGAAAGGGGGAAAATCTTTCAAAACTCTCTGCCACTTCTTCATAAAAAAATTAACAAGCAAAAACAACGAAGATTAAGGGGAGTACGATTAAGAAGGTTGGCAAAAATTGAGGGATTCAATCGACCCCCACCCCCTCCCCCCAGGCTATGAGCTTGTTTAGTGATTCAAAACTCTGTATATATATTATGAAGACGTAATATGCAAAATCTTATTCATTATTGAATTATATAACCAACAATATGCAGCATTTTCTTCCACCATCAATAATGGCACCCCAATTCTAAACAAAATGGAAGGATGAAATGTTACCCAATAGCTGTATGAATATCACTTTAAAAAAGATCAGAGCAAACAAATTAATGAGGTGAAATTTGATTCAATAAGTATGCAACTTTCCACACATTTCCTTGTTATTTTTCAAAAGTTGATGACTTTTCTCAAGAGTCTAAAAGACATCATACAATCACAATTTAATTCACTGGCGTAATCATGCTTGATCGACTTCAGAATTCATTTATTATCAACCTAGAAATCAACATGTCCTCATTTCACAACTTATCTTTTGTAATATTTCCAATTTTGGGGCAAATAAGTTACTTCTCATATCAATGCTGGATCTAAATTGTATCATCATCAGTCCTTTGGCTTTAATGATTACGAAGGTTTTCATAAATTTTTTATTATCCTTTTATTTTCAATTTCATTATTCTTCCTGATATCTTAGCCTAATCTTAAGATAATATTGATTTATGGCTTCATCAATAACAAATAAAAAGAGTACATCACTGCTTGTGTCAGAATTGCTATAAGAGATAAAAGTTCCTTCAGCTCCTAAGAAAATCAATTTTTATCCGATGATCAATTTTCCCCAAAAGATTTTTTTAGTGTAAGATTAAGCTCCAACATATAGATGACTGATGTAAGGATTATCATCTGTTTATTTAGAAATAATAGCTTTGTAGAATTTAAGCAAATAAACAGGGCAATGACCATTGAATGTTTTTGGGGAAAGAGGAAGAAAATTACTACTGGCATCATTCACAATGGAAGTAGAACAGGTCCCCCCTGTCTTACAAAGGCTTACGACTGATCAGATAAACCGCAGCTATATGGAAATCCATCTAGGCCTATATCACAATTTCTTCTACAAGAAATCTGCACAATGTCCAATAAGGAGAAGCACACTGAATTTTCGAGAAAACAATGAATGTACAAATTATATCTGGAAAATATTTTGAAGAGACATAAAGTTTAGAGGTTGACATTGCTGGATTTCCATAGTTGTGGCTGATCGGGCTAATCGCAACTCCTTGTAAGAAGGGGCCCTGGAACTGGGTCCCGTAACATAAAGATTATGCAGTGATTCATTTGTTGGGCGATCGATTTATACAATTGATCATACACAATTATCAATATAATCATACATAGAATTCAAATATATGATCAATCTCAATGCTTACACGGTCCCTGATGTAAGATTCTCCATTAAGACAGGGTCACATCATACTGGGACCCATAACATGAAGCTTTGCCATTGATTGAGGGGCTCATTTTTACGATTGATCATACACAATATCCAATGCAATCAGTCATTGAAACCAGCCTATGATCAATCTCTATACTTTAAGTTCACGGCTCCTCATGTAAGTTTCTCCATTAAGACAGGGTCACATATCTTCAAGCCTGGGACCCATAACATAGGGCTTTGCCATTGATTGTGGGGCGATCAATTTGTATGATTGATCATACACAATAATCAATGTAATCAATATCAACTATATGATCAATCGCAGCTGTATGTTACAGAGCTCAGGCCCAATCCCTGTTCATTAAAAGGTGTACAAGTCTTTAAATGATCAAAATTTATATAACTCCAAACATAACTGAGTTCACAATAATGACTAGAAAATGGTTAGTTATGTGGAACTATTCTAGCCAAATTGACTTGTTTCTCATCATATTTGCTAAGAACAGGGAAAATATTACATGAGGCTCGGGGCGATTTCTCCCTATAAATGGTCAGAGGCCCTGGAAATTAGAAAAGAGGAAATCCCCATTCCACTGCAATTTTGTAGAAGAGGAAGGTTGTGAAAACAGTGTCAGTTTCATGAAGCTGATAATCAATCTAGTCCCTTTGTAGAATGTACATTCCATCACTCAAGAGGAATCAAGAAATAAGATATTCCTATTTACTTCCACACGTTACATGTATTGTCAAACACTGCAATTGAAAAGAAAAACTCAGATAAGATATAAAGTGTTGTGAGAGACTTGATTTTCCCATCATCTCAATCAAGGAGTTACTCGCAATCCCTGCCTCAATCACAGTATGTTCTTCTCAATTACACAAATAAGCAGCTTAACACAAGCATAGTTCATTATCATTCAAACAGTGTCTATTTTAGGCCTGTCATTATCTTCTCTCATTTGGGAAGACCTTTTTCTGCAGACATCGTTAGAGTGGATGCTAACTGCCTCTTTAAGAAGTCATCGAGAATTCCACAAGGATATTTTCAGCTAATGGATCAGACTCATCGTTGCTATAGATAACCAACGTGAATTACAATTTATTTGAATTTAGAGAATATGGTTGATCTTCTCTGGGAGTATACATATAATTTCAATAAGCCTGCGTGTCTACCCATCGTTTGTTTTCTTGGAAGGTCTGTATTTACACCTAGTCTACAAATACACAAAGAAGAAAAAATACAGCCTACTAAAACACCTGTCCATGGGGAAAAAAAATTGGTCTGTAAATCTTCATTTTCTGTTATATCTTGTTATTGTTGCTGTTTTGTTACTTCCCCTTGAAAGGTGAAAGCAACCGTTTTTTGGAATGAATGGTGTTAAGAGGCAGGTTGGTTAAGGGGAAGTGAACTGCACTTGCAAAGCGATCATCCAAACAGGTTTCCTGAAAAGATTTCCAGTAAACCGTTTTCCAGAAAGTGTACTGAGAACAGGGTCTTAATATCACATGAGAAGAAGAAAAGTAGAAAAGTTTAATTGGCAACAGAACTGTCCAACTCCTCTATCTTCTGGCATAACAAGCACACTAAACTATGTTGTCTGTACAAACACTCATGATGTTTGGTTTCAACACTAGATAGCACACAAAGTGACAATAGTATTGAGATAACATTTGCACATAGTATTTCCAAACATTCGTCTCCAAGGCTTGAATACCAATCAAAGTGTCATTCATGCACAGAAAATAAATACTCCAAATCAATGATGTAGCTTAAATTGCACCCTTGCAACTTCTTATGGGGTGTTGTAAGAAACTTGCAATCAATTGCAAATCCATTTTTGGTCCCTAAATCAATCATATGCAAATTAGTGATTGATTTCTAATCTTCTCCTTGAAACAAGAAGTTTCATCTGATTTGCTACAGCTAACGTTGATCTATCAGTTGTAAAATTGGAACAGAATATTTGCAATTGATCACAAATATTTTCTTGCAGCACCCCCTTAGACTAGCTAGGAAAAGAGCACCAAAATCGTAACTTGACAACTTTTAATCACCTGGTTTTTTTTTATTATTAATTACAGATTGAACTTTCTATTCCCTGTCTCCATAACCTCAAATATAAACTCTTGGAACATATCCTCCACTCTCAGATTAGCAATCATCTCAATGAGCATTAAATCTTGATCCCATTACAACATGTTTCATTTCTAAGAGTGACATTCCTGTGTCATCCAGCAGATCAAAGTTGTCAATGACTGGACTGAAGGAATCGACAATGTTAACTGGCAACAAATTGATGCTGCATTTTTGGACTACACCAAAGCTTTCAACTGTGTATCTCATGAAAGACGTAAAAACAAAATTACACTACTTGCCCATGAAGGCATTTATAAACAAGGTTCTCTACTGGATTAGTATGTTCTTGACCCAGAGACGTGTCATCATCTATGGGGAAACTAAGAAATGGTATCCAGTAATATCCGGTGTTCCACAAGGGACAGTGTTAGGCCCAGTACTGTTCCAAATACACATTGACAATAATGCAGAGAAGCTTCAATGTAATGTATGTCTGTTCGCAGAAAAATGCATCTTATAGTGTTCAGGATTGTATCAAGCTCCAATAAGATCTTGAATTGTTCATCAATAAGCTTATTAGAGGCAGATGGCTTTTAACCCTAAGAATAAGAAGTACAAGTGTCTGTGGGTCTTATGAGATCGAAACGACTTCATGAATCACCATGATCGGAGAAACTCTGGATCGAGTTCATGAACATACCGATCTCAGAGAAAAAAAATTCTAACACGGCTATCACAAAATCTAATGAATTGTATTTCATATAGAAGTGAAGAGTATAGCCTTTGTTGTTCACCTCGTTGAAAAAAATTGTGATCAAACATTCATGGACTGTAATTTCATTCCTTTCTGTGATTTTTAAAGTGTAACTCATTCATATGACATACAATTATATTTCCTGACATCTAAATTAGGAATTAATTAAAAATATATGGTTTCCAGTATAGTTCATCTTAGAACTGCTATTCATGTTGTAAGTAGTGAAAATATAATCTTTGGGACACTACAACTCTGTAAGTCGCAAAACTGTACTTTCATTTGAAATCATATTTTTAAAAACCATTTTCAGTATGGGCTAAACATTTTTCCATTTTCCATGAGTTTTTCAGCCAAGCTAATCTTTAAAGGGGAAGTTCACCCTGACAAAAAGTTTATTGTAAAAATAGCAGAAAAAATAATAAAAAATATTGACGAAGGTTTGAGAAAAATTCATCAAATAATTAAAAAGTTATTAGAATTTCAATTATTTGATTTGTGACGTCATATGCGAGCAGCATGCCTACATAGCGAATGGTAAAAAATCAATGAAATGTCATTTTCTCAGAAAATTAAAAATGGTTTTCACTGTACCTATTGTATATCAATAGACAAATCATTTCACACCCGATCATGAATAGAAAGCATAATTAAGTCATCAGGAACCATAAAAAATTGAAATTCATGCATTTTATATTACATAACACATGAAGCAGCTGCTCGTTTATGACGTCACAAATCCAAAACTTTGAACTCCAATAACTTTCTTATTCTTTAACGGATTTTCCTCAAACCTTCACCAATAATTTTTACTATTTTTTCTGCTATTTTTACAACAAAGTTTTCTTCAGGGTGAACTTCCCCTTTAAAAAAAAAAAGGTTCTCACATTGCCCAACTTTAAACGTCGCCTGTTATTTCTTTGATGAAGAGAATCAGAATGGGGTATGTCCCCACAAGCCCTTTCCATTAGCAAGGCAAACAAGAATTGAATGGGATTATTTCAGGCAAAATCCTGAGTCCGGTATTGGGTTTCCTCTGCTTTCTACCACACAGAAGCCACGCTGGAGGAACACGCTAGGTATTTAACCAGGACTTAATTTTATCCTGTTTTCTTCTTTTATCTAGTGTGTTTGAATGGAGCTTGCTGTGACCAGCAGGGCACCTCCGGGCTGAGTTTTGTCAGACGATCGATCGATACACGGTCGGTCGGGCCTCGCCGAAGTGCCACACACGGGGCCAGGGCCGCGCCATCTCCACGGATCGCATCCTGGGAAAGCTCAGCGTGGAAAGTAGCGAAACAGTTTTGACAGGACACTCATCAAGTTCTTAACCTTGCTCTTCAGTTCCGAATGATCCCTCTATTTTCATTTCATTTTTCCTGCTTCCAGTAATAAAAGAGGCACGGGGATTTACTGGTAGAAACTGAACACTGGTTTTGTCCCCGACAAAAAAATGAAGCGTAAATACATGGTTTATACCATGCTTGAAAATATCTGGCACACATATATACCAACCAAAACATAATTATCAAAAAAGACCTTAGAAATATTGCTCTAGGAGGTGATAAACATCATCACCTCAGAAGCCTCAAACATGGTACATACTATTGGTGAACATATTTGCTAAAAAACAAGTAAAATAATCCGTCTTTATAAAAACTAGGTGCACAAACCCACATGTGATACCAAAGAGGGAAAGATTTGAGTTAGGAGAACTAGAATTATACCCTTTTCATAAACCTATCCAATTAGCCGCCTAAGAGTAATGCGGATAATTCAATTAAAAATGCGTTCATAAACTCCGAAAATAAGCCGCATAATTTTTACGAGCGCCCGTCCTGAAAAAGGCGGATAATCGTCATGAAAACTGGACACGCCCCCTCCGATGCGGTTTTGTTGGAAAAGGGTGACCTTGTGACCGCACCATGGTAATTATCCGCATTATTTGGAAATGCGTTCATAAACTCAAAATCTTGTCCCGATGCGGCTATTATGCGGATAATAGCAGCATCAAAATAATGTGGATAACTCTGGTCCTCCTCCAATTTTACGACCAAATTATGCTACTATTAGCCGCATAATTGGGTTTATGAATGGGACATATGAGAGCAAGAATGAGATTGAACAGATCAAATAGAGAGACTGCCTTTGGTCATGGATAAATAATATTAATATGTATAGTGTTTAAACTGCATAATCAGAAAATAGGATTAAAAATAGACACACTGAAGCTTCTTGACTCATAAATAATGATAAGAAATCTGTACAATCCAGATTACATTTCAGGAAAACTTATAAAGGAAGAAAACATAATTTTAGGTCATGAATAACATCATGGTAATGATGTTGGCATGGGGGTCAAATTCAAATTCAAACAACTTCAAGCTTCTTGGAACAGACTACAAGGCTACATGTATAATATAACAAAATATGAAAATATAAAAAAAATAAATTAAATGGCGATTTGTCAATCCTGGGCGCCACCAATCCTAACAGTATAAAGATACCATTGTAAAAGACTAATATATTTCTAGGGTATCTTTTGAGTTCAAAGAGAAAAAAGAAAACAGACATGATCAGCACATGATGATATCTCTTCAAAGAAAGAAAAACACTATCCTTCAAACTCTTTGCTCTATTATTGACCAATGCTTGTCTGCTAATCTACATTGTGTCCTACAAACAGTATCAGATTAGCCATTAAAAAAGCCCTCAAAGGATGCCGCCCCACGTTCTACCCTCTCTCTCTCTTAAACAAACGATGGGAAAGAAGAGTCGACAAACTTGAACCCCCAAACTGAGCAGATCTTGAACTTCAATCGACTCACATATGCAAACAGTATGTGGACTATGATTATGGTTTGGGGAAAAGTCATTAATGAATCTTCTGTCTGATAATGTGTCTGTCTGTATGTGTCCTTGTGTCTGGACATGTTGAGATTGGACAACATGTGCCAATGTTTATCAAGTTTTTGTAGGAATATCATATATTGCAAGTGAATGCAGTTACATTGACAGAATCGTTGAAACACGAATGTATAAGAATATTGTTCATTATATGTATTACTTTTGAAGTGAATAAACTAGAAATACATTCTGTTAGAATATTTTCTAATTCTTCTATATGACATCTCCCATCAAGATATATACAGGCCTGCTGCGAAATCCGGTGCAGTCAAGTAAAAAAGTACAAATAAAGAAAGCACAACATAAATTTTTTTGGGGGTAATGACGGATATCCTTTATTCTGAAAATCAACAGGAAAACTTGTCTTCCAACATTTAGAAGTAATTTACCCATTGCAAAAGGTATACAAGGAGCATATTTTGAAGTACAGCAGATTGATCTATTTTATTCTTCACAGGAATATTACTGTAAACTCTCTGCCTGACCTGGCACCATACTACATTAAAAGTTGGGTTTATTAATTTATGAAAATACATGTAGAGTGGACTTTATTCTTCCTCCATCATTACCTTAGCGATTCAAATATTTCAGGGTTTGTTTTTTGCTCAAATTCTCTGGTTACCAGTCTGGCCACGTCAGGTAGCCATGTCTATCCTTATGCCTTTCATCTCTATTCTACGTATTTTCCCACATGAATGTGGAGTTTAAGTACTTTGAATGATGGAGTCGCTGTTAGACAAACATATCCTTCACATTCACAAGACAAGTTCATCCAGAGATCAGGGTTCCACCTGTAAATGTCATGTTCCACAAAATTTGATGGCCCGATTCATCTCAATATATTATACCAGTGGAAGATCACTGGCCTTCTAAACTTCATTTAATTTGGGGCCGAGTTGTATTTGATATGGTATACAGGTGGCAGACGAACATGAGATCTTGGTCTAATTTACCAACACCGATGAAAAAGTGATGACAGATGATTCCACCTTGGTTGGGTTTCTTGACTTTTGAATAAAAATAATAAAAATGTTTAGCAATGGGGGTGCGCCCAAATATCTTATGTGCCTCCCCCCCAAAAAAAAAAGATAAGAAAAAAAGTGAAACTGGGAAAATGAAACAGGATTAGAAGGCAACTTCATCAAACTGGTAAAGGAAAGAATGAAGAGAAAGAAGGAAGAAAGTCACTGAAGTCCCCATGATAGTAAAGCCCCCATCCCCACCCCCAACAAAAAAAAAAGATTTCTGTCAGCTTACAATTCACTTATAACATTTTATGCTAGTCTGCGGGCACAAACCATGACTGAAACTTTGATTAACAAGTGTGCCTTCACACAAGACTAGCATGAACAAAACTTGCTGTTTCAACTTTGAGGGCCTTCATTTTCATACTCAGACCACTTAACCAATCAGATGACTCCAGTATGACACCTACAGTTGTACTCAAAAGAACCCCACCACAAAATGCACTCAAGCGTAGTGTTGAATGTACACAACACTACAATGTTCGGCGAGCCCAGAGAAACAACCCTGATTGAATGTAATATATTATCATCTGACTTCACAACTCAATATCTCAAACATGGTAGAACTTGAACACCTTATAGGACAAGTCCACCCCAACAAAAACTTGATTTCAATAAAAAGAGAAAAATTCAACAAGAACAACACTGAAAATTTCATCAAAATCGGATGTAAAAGAAGTTATGACATTTTAAAGTTTCGCTTCATTTCACAAAACAGTTATATGCACATCTCGGTCGGTATGCAAATGAGGGAACTGATGACATCACTCACTCACTATTTCTTTTGTATTTTATTATATGAAATATGAAGTATTTTTATTTTCTCGTCATCGTCATGTGAAATGAAGTTTCATTCCTCCCTGAACATGTGGAATTCCATTATTTTAACATTTTGTGCTTCAGGCAAGGAGGTCCTAATCATCAAATTCGTAAAAACTGAAATATTGTATAATTCAAACAATAAAAAACAAAAGAAATAGTGAGTGAGTGACATCATCGACTCTCTCATTTGGATGTAACTGGCTCGTTCATATAACTATTTTGTTAAAAATAAGCGAAACTTTGAAATGTCATAACTTTCTTATTTTACATCCGATTTTGATGAAATTTTCAGCATTGTGCTTGTCTGATTTTTCTCTATTGATTCGAATCAACATTTTTCTGAGGTGGACTTGACCTTTAAAGGTATTGTTTAACTTTGTGAGCAGCCGATTTAAAAAATTCTCAAACCAAGATGAAACATGTGTACCAGTGCATGTATTAGAACTAATAAACCCTGAAAACAACAATTTTTGAGAATGAAAAGCTAAAACTACAAGGCAAGCCCCGATTTTGTAAATAGGCGTCTTATAGACGCCTAAATAGTACACATAAGTGTATGGGATGAAATTAAGATGGTGTTTCCGGTCACTTTATATTTCAATTTTTGAAGCACTAAATAATTATTTTCGAACACAATTTTTTCTGGGCTTCATTTTTGTAACATATCCTAGACACAGGTGACAAGTGTGACCTTCTAGCTCAGATTTTTTTTAAAGTCAAACCAATGTTAACCAATCACTTTAAAGGGGAAGTTCACCCTGACAAAAAGTTTATTGTAAAAATAGCAGAAAAAATAATAAAAAATATTGCCGAAGGTTTGAGATAAATTCATCAAATAATTAAAAAGTTATTAGAATTTCAATTATTTGATTTGTGACGTCATATGCGAGCAGCATTCCTACATTGCGAATGGTAAAAAATCAATGAAATGTCATTTTCTCAGAAAATTGAAAATGGTTTTCACTGTAACTTTTGTATATCAATAGACAAATCATTTCACACCCGATCATGAAAAGAAAACAAAATTAAGTCATCAGGAACCATACAAAATTTGAAATTCATAATTTTATATTACATAACACATGGGGCAGCTGCTCGTTTATGACGTCACAAATCCAAAATTTTGAACTCTAATAACTTTCTTACTCTTTCACGGATTTTCCTCAAACCTTCACCAATGTTTTTTAATATTTTTTCTGCTATTTTTACAACAAAGTTTTCTTCAGGGTGGACTTCCCCTTTAAGTACCAATGTAATGTGTTGTACAGATCAGGAATGAATGGGTTAAGGCAAAGCAGCCACTCTCAGTACATATTTAAGAAGTAGGGATATAGGTTTTGAAGAAGAGGCAGCAAACCCATGAACCAGAGGTAGAGAAGTTCAGTTCAGAGCATGTTGTGTGAAGATTGGTCCTCTGGGGATCAGCTCAGATTTAGACTGTCACTATGACAAATGTTGAGAATGCATCAATACTCACTGGGGATCATCTCAAATCAGCTATATTAAGATATTATATCGCTTATCATAACTTGGAATGGACAAACAAGAAATCTAAACTGCTCCTGTACAGTTCGCAGACATAAACATATAACTGATTTGAAAATTGCAATTTTTTTTAATTTAGGCCTATACAAATTCTTTTAATTTAGGCCTATTGGTTTCATGTACCAGTGTAACTGGATCACCATGTGCAAAGTGAAAGTTGCTATTATAGGTTGCACATTAGCTATATTTTGACTGGCGGACAGTGTAGGGCTATTTTGCTGTGTGAGGTGATGAATCAAGCACATAAAGAACAAACAGGTTAGGAAATAACTACTGTTTTTAGGGCTTTTTTATTTCAAAATTTTGGGCTATCACAGAATTTGGGGGGGCTATTTTTTGAGGAGTAAAAATAATTGTGCAGTAAAAGCAAGTATTCTTCTTCCACAGTCAGAATATTGATTTTCTAAATAATCTTGAATATTGTTTGGAACAGATCTTGGGTCGACCCTAGAAAGAACGGTCGCCCCAAAGCATGTATTTGGGGTGAATTTTAGGGGCTATTTGGGTTGTCATCAGGGAGGCATTGCCTGTCAATCTCATGTATTTCCTATGCCAAGCATAAATTTAAATAGAGGCCTAAAGTTCTTACTTTTAGCATTAATTCTTCTTTTATTTCATTCTTTTTTTATAATTCAAACACGTTAAACGAAGCTCTTCAGAATGTCAATGCAATATTTCATATATTCTGGTTCTAGTAAGTTATAAAATTCAATTTTAAAGAAACTTTCTTTTAAAAAGTAACAAGGAAAAATCATACACCTAAACATTTCTGAAATCAAATTGTAGAAGAAACTTTCTTGAAACGAGTATAGGAAAAGATTATACACCTAAAAATTTGTGGTGAACTGAAAGATTTTGGAGCGACCACCAAAATGACAAGAATTAAACTATTTAGCTGTGAGTCAACTGCACTTCACACAAATGCATGTATGGGACTAGGCACGCTCACTTAACTTTATAAAGGCTTCTAGAAACCTCTGCCCTCACATCTGATAGATAGTGAGAAAACAAGAGCTCATCCTGGGGATTTATCTGCCATGCTTGAGGAGACTAAGTATGTATCATTATTAATCCTTAGAGACTATTGATAACCCAGGATAGGGGACCATTAGAATGTGAAGGGGTGGATGGTGACAGGGGTTGATATCATTTACTATTTATAGCATTGTAGGTACATCAGGGTACTACTTGTACATAACTTTTTAGATAAACTTGCCCTGTTGGGCAAGTCAATTGTTAAATAGTTGGAATATACTTGCCTGAAATCTATTTCACTTGCCCGAAAAAATACTTGAAAGTTTTACTTCTTCAAAAGAAAATATTATGGTTTTGGAAACCATTGACCTTTCTTTTCTCTCTTTTGACATGAACTGATGAACCTTGTTCTTGCATTTTTTTTTACACAGTGATTTTATCTTTATTCTACTGTGAGAATTTTGCTTGCCAAATTCGGGCAAGTAGTTTTGGTCTTTACTTCAAAACACTTGCCCAACTATAACTTTTACTTGCCCTGGGCAATCGGGCAAGTGCTTATGTAGCACCCTGTACATGTAGATAGTAAATAACATAGCATACTGTGAAGGTTAGAAGTAGGTTCACTTGATTTGACTCTGCAATCAAGTATTTCCCACAATTTCGGTATTAAAGGTAAAAGAAAGTAGTTGCAGCAAAAAATTATTTTGAGAAAGGTTTGTTTTTAATCCAGGTTAATGGTCACCATATAAACACATATCTAGATCTGGTAGATTAATGGAATCTTAGCTGAAAACTGTTAATTCTAATGATCATTGACACAAAAAAGCACATGTGGGACAGTGATAATTAATATGGAAGCCATGCTTATTTTGCTGATTTTTCAGCAGTTACACATTTTCTTCCAGAGCCATTTGGCACATATCTTTCATTTACATGAAAACATTTGGGTGGTAATTTTATTGGATTCTTTTCCAACTCATTTTGAGATTGCTTCCACAACTGGCATTTATCTTTAATATTAGAAGAATTAGGCTGGAGAATCAAGACTCAGTCTAATTCTTAGAAATCCTTATGAGAGGTTTGTTTTTGCTGTGTATTCGAGCAAGGCGATCAAAATAACAATTAAGGGATTGAAAGTATGACAGTAAGGCATATCGAAGTAGATAGAAATTACTTCCTTTCTACATCCAGATATAAAAAAAAGAAGAATGAGACAGATTTAAACTAGACAGACAAATGGGATCAAATGAATTCATTACCACGAAAAGCTGCTTAATCTATCTCATAAGAATGAGTCACTTCAAAGAGAGTAACGAGAATAATTTTCTAAAATATCAATAACTCATTTGATGGTTGCAGCGATATTTGCATCTATCTTCATGTCAATGACTACAACTATGACTAACATAAAGAATGTAAAGTACAAATAATTTAATTCAATATCAAATAAATAAATGACACCTTAATTGTATTAGCAGTAATATAAAATGAAATAAAAGGGCTTCTATTCAAGAGCTGAAAATCTCGCAAGAAGTCAATGCTTAATAGGAGAGTCAAGGTGTTAAGATGTTTTATCAAAGAATTTGTAATACCACCTTGATTGCGACTCTGGAAAAAAAGGTTATTTAAAAAGTATTCAATTCAAACTCATTGAAACAAAATGTTTGATGTATTTCCCATTTTAGGCAAAGGAAATAAAAATGGTGTCGACGAATTGTTTTCCTTCTTCTTAAAGCATGCTCGAAATTGCTCTAAAATTTTTAGCATGCCTTTATCCAATACCCTATTTAGAAGTACTCAGACAGCTTCTCATTGTAAATAGATACTAATGAAATATAGAAAGAAAAATATGTATTTAAGGTGGTGATTTAATTTTCTTTGAAATTCACTACAATTATCATGTTAAATTTTACAATACTCTCATAACCATACATATAAGAAAGAGAAAATGGGATACATGAAGAATCTAGGAATCAAATCAAATGATTAATTAATGAAATTATTCCGGAAGGAATTTCTTCTTTTTTTCTAAACAAGAATTCACTTTGTCATGCTTCTGATGGAATATGTATGCAATTTTACAAGTACTCTGATAAGTAGGCCTAGACATTGAAACGTGAGAGAATGGAATATTTTTGGGTTGTAGAGGTCATGACCTGTATTACGAAGCAGGGTATGGTGTCTTCAAAATTCCTGTGTTCACCCTTGTCGACCATCATGTTCTTTTTATGAAACTGGACCAGAGTGTTGTGTATTCATACCTACCCAGCGAGAAAATAAACCTGGTAATTTTCTGAGGTGGAAACAAAGTACGAATAAGGAAGAAAATACAGATGAACCAATCAAAGGTGAAAAACGTTTTGCATGTGATGTCAAAATCTCAGAGCCCCCTCCCTCAGAGGATATAGGAATATGTATAAAAAGAGATGTCAGAGATGCGCCAGCTACAGATCACCCGTGGATGCAAGCCAATGGCTTAAGCCTCTAAGATGGTGGCACGATGAAGCCTATGCAAAAGGTCTATTTTGGACTATTGAAACAATTTGGGGATAATTGGACATGGAACTTCACATGGGACACTTTTCCCCACACCGAGACAACATACCAAGAGACATTAGAAGAGGAAGACAGTGTAACAGACAATCGGCCCTGTCTCCCGCTGACCAATGACCAATGTGTTGCCATGGCAACAAACTCTGCCCAGGAGGGGTTCTAAAATTGGGCTCATAATTGGCTTAATTCAATTTTTTCTTTCTGCCTTGACTTTGGAGACGTGCATTGTAGGGTGAATGCCCAGCCAGCTTTTATGGGATTGTTGGACAGTGTGTGGGGGGATATAATTTGTGATTGGATTTTATTGCAAGTGTATTATTACTTTATATTCTCTACTATGGTAAAGGAAATTTTAATAATGAGATTGTCAGACCCTAAGGAAAATCTGTATGTTAAAGCAATAAATTTGCCAATTTACAAGTATAGGCCTAAATGACCAGTTTACAAGGAAGGAGAAGATCTAAGCTAAAATTGTTCCAGAAAACACTGAATTAACAGGAATATTTTAATCAATACAAACTTTCCTTTTCATTCTCATTTTCGCCATTTGCGTCCTTTGTGAGCCACGTGAGAATGAGCTGAACGCTGTGGTTTTTAAAGCAGAGTTATTTCAACACAAGGTGCTGTCCCACAGTTGGCAACACAGACTTGTCTATGGCCCAAGATACACAAACATCATAAGGTGGACTGAGGCCGGCCCGAAGGTGGCTCAAGTATGTGTGTATATAATATATATGCTCACTATTTTTTATTGCAGGACCAGACTGAGTACACCTAAAAGGCGGTTTGACCACTGAACCAGAAATAGTGAACAAAAAGTTTACAGCTAACAAAGAGATAATGTTGGCATGAAAAGACAGGCACACGTGTCACTTGATTAGTTGTCATGGTTAAAGAATCTCAAAGCAATTTTAGTCTACTTCTGGCGTATATGAATACACACAGACTTGAGGCCGGCGTTGGAGGCGGCTTCAAACCCCATCTCGGGCCTATGATTACAATCCAAAATTTATTACAACACTGACTTAGAGTGAAATAAATACGAACATATTCCCTTTGGCTTGGAGAGGAACTATGCTATGGAATATGATATAAAGGATTACATATCATTTATCTAGGTCAGATAGATGGTGAGAGGCCAAGAACAGGAAGAGACTGTTTGCATCCGTCATACTATTTTGTTTCCTATAACGCCAAAGCTCAATACATTGACATATCAAGGCAGTGTCCTCATCATTGGACCATCAAAATACAATACCTTCTTTTTGAGTTATACTAACATCAATTCTGTAAAAAGAATCCCTAAAAACTCTGTTATTGTTCCTTTGTTGCTACAAATGCATAAATATCCTTACTCATAATTAATGATTATTTGTTCCAAGATTTTTGTCTTGGAAGACATTGACACCAAAAAATCCCATGAAACTCCCTTCTACAAATGTTCTAAGCCATGTAAAATGATCAGCTTACAAGCTGGACTTTCATTCGCGTGAGAAATTCACCCTTTTTTAACAGAAGTAAATATGGCAGCATATCGAAATCAAACCTGTACCACTCACTCACTACCTTGGCTTTCTAACTCTGGTCATGAATATACCCTCGGATTTATTCCATTTCCGATTTCTGTTTGCTTTCTCAAATTAGGCAGGTTGAGCGAAGAAAAGGGTAGTTTAAAAGATCTGGGGACAAGTGGAGTATATTTCTTTATTAGTGGTTAGAAGTTTGACCTATTTCCCCCGATGCACAAACGGTTTCTTTAGCAAATATGGTGCTACAGATGTTCCACCGGCCCCTTCCTGAGAAGTACAGAGACCTTTGAAGGTGTAGAAGCACCTTCCACACTTCTTTCCTTTCTGCACCGAAAAACTGATTTCTTGAGAATAAAGAGCAACCAGAAAGAAACCAAAGAGGGGACGAAAAACAGAAAGCTATGTTCAAATGAAACCAGAAATGAAGTTCATGCCATGTGCAATTAAAATCATATTAAATGATTGAATGAAAGTGAATGAAAGTACATTTTAGCGCAGAGGCTACAGATCAGTTTTGAAAGTTGGAGGGGATGAATATGCAAAAAAAAACCCCAATCACTTGGTTATCTTACATTGTTGAACATGTTTTTAATGAGGAAAAAAGAACCCCCCCCCCATGGGTTCCGTAGCCCCCTGTATTTTACTTTTCTGAGGTACAGTGTATTTCTTTCTACTTCAAATGACAAAATATGTGATTACTTTCTCAAATTTGAACATGTCTTAGGTTTGACACTAAAGTTCAATATGAGAAGTTTGAATGCAAAAGAATCTTAGGATACAGCTCTATTTTGCTAACGGAGTGGACTCCACCTAATTCCTAATTTGTTGGATTTGCGGTAGCTACCACTTTCCCAAGGTTTGAAAAATACAACTCGCCTCAGAGGATAAAATAAAGTTATCTAAATGAAAAAGGACAACTGTGATGTATTGTGTAACCACAATGGAAAGAATCTCTACAGAAATGTACTTTTGAACTATCAATTACAGCTGTATTGTTGTAAAACACCAAGAATAAAAACTAGAATTTAATTCGTCATGCGGACGAATTAGGTGGTCTGTCATGATTTTTCATTCAGAGTCGGCTAGTGTATAAAATGAATAATTTAGATATGATTGATAATCTTGATTCTAGACATCCTAAGAATAAATTTTGACCATTGCTCAATGTGATTATTAATGTTTCCCATAGACTTTACACGTAAGCAATTTTGAGAATTACAATTCCAATATTGCAAGTGAAAAACGGGCATGATCCCGGCATCTGATCAAAAAGTGAAGGGCACATTACCGAAAGCCCAGAATCTCAGCTATAACATATTAAAAGCTCCGGCAAAACTGACAAGAAGAAATGGAGATATGGCTCACGAAATAGAGGAATGTCGAATCTAGTTTTGAGAAAAAGTCATGTCCCATAGAGATTACACACAAAATACATGTGATATGAAAAAAACAATTATAATCTGTTTTATCTTGCTAAATTTTAACTTTCATACCTTTTAATTATCATAAAGGATCATGTAAGAGGTGGCAAAAAGAAAAAAAAAATGAAAAAAAAAATCATCTTTTCTACCCCAGGAATCGAACCTCCGCCCTCGAGAAAGCAAGTCAAATGCGTTATCCATTGAGCCACGATATTCCCCATAGAGATTACACGTAAGCAATTTTGAGAATTACAATTCCAATTTTGCAAGTGAAATACGGGCATGATCCCGGCATCTGATCAAAAAATGAAGGGCACACTTCCGATAGCCCAGAATCTCAGCTACAACATGTTAAAAGCTCAAGGAAAGCTGACAAGAAAAAATGGAGATATGGCTCACGAAATAGAGGAATGTCGAATCTAGTTTTGGGAAAAAGTCATGTCCCATAGAGATTACACGCAAAATGAGGAAAAATGACATGCCTCTTTTCATCGCTGTTTTACGCAATGATGCGTTCCTCAAAACGAATATTCATGTAACTGAGGAGAAAGAGTACCTTCTAAACTACAACATATCGAAATCTGGGCGAAAAATGATTTATATTCGAGAAGTTACAGCCAAATTTGCATAAATTTGATGACGTCATTTTTGAATAAATGAAATTTTTAGTTTGGGCGCCTATTTGATGACGTCACGAGATAATTTAGGGACAATGGTGACATGAAATCAAATTTACAACTCATAATCTATCGATATATGAAAAAAAAATTGGGGGTCAACGGACTATTTAAAGAGCTACAGTGAATTTGCAATAGGCATGTTTTTGCCCATATATGGCCTATAGTGAGAGCTCGCGCGCGCACGTGCTGCAAAGTTTAACGGGTGTTAATTTCGTTATTAATGGTTGTAGAAGGTTGATCAAGGTATCAAATTGCTCAGAATTTTATTAGCAATGCAATGATATTAAAAGAAACGGTTTTTCTGCGTTGCGTTAAGGTGTAACGCGCGGAAACGCGCGCGCATATGTGCGCGCGCGCAAATTTTTGAAATGCTTAAAATGACCTGAAACGTACCCAAAAAATTTTATAGGTCATTTGGACGATTTTTTTACCTTTGACGCGCGCGTACGCGCGCGTCATGACCTCTACATGACCTTTGATGACATTGGCATTTGACCCCTGACATGAAGTTAATGTCATGTAAATATTGTTAATTTTTGATAATTGATAATGAAGATATGATCAAATGAAGAATTTTACAAAATGGCGCGTAGATGACGTCATCATGACCATATGACCTTGAAAAGCTTATTTTGCCGTCTCTATGATAGATTCTATATATGACAAAAAAATCAGCAAAATTGATTCAGCCAATTTCGAGAAAAGTTGGCGACAAAAAATAGG
This sequence comes from Lytechinus variegatus, assembly GCF_018143015.1. Classification (NCBI taxonomy): domain Eukaryota; kingdom Metazoa; phylum Echinodermata; class Echinoidea; order Temnopleuroida; family Toxopneustidae; genus Lytechinus; species Lytechinus variegatus. The sequence continues at coordinate 25,824,443 of NC_054753.1, read as the reverse complement.
TACAATGAATAAAGATAGGAAGAAAGAAATAAAGAAAATTCTGACGAAATCAATAGGTGATCTGTCATAGACAGACCACCTAATAATAGTTAAAAACCCATGGCGACAGATTCAGCATGCTTGAAATATGGCTGAACAATTGCCTAGGGGAACCAAGCTAAATTTCTGTACCAGCCAACAGAAAATATGACTTAATATTAACTTCATAACAAACAGAAAGACGGTGTGGTTTACCTATGGCTTGAAGTATTTCATGATGTGATTAATTCTTTACTTACAATTAATATTTTGGATGCTTGAAATGAAAATAATAAAAACTACACAACGAACATGACAAATGAAATGTAATAAATATCTATTTCAAAATACACCATTGCAAGTCTCAAGATTTGCAAATTCAGTTTTATTCTGTATTGCTCCTAATCAAGTAGGCTTATCTGCTTGGTCAATTCTGTACATCAACAAGGTGGGTCATATAGAAAGCTAAAACTATAAGGAATTACAGAATTCAGTGGTCAATAGGTTAAAAATTATACATCTTGCATCATCCATCTCTGGTCCTATTAACTCTGTCAATTTACTATTTTGGATGTTCTACTTATTAAAATACCTTTACCTGTAAGCCATCCTTTTATATCGCAATGTTAAGAGTTTTTTTGCAGTTTTTTCCACGAGTCATACAAAATGTCTTCAGTGGATATTTGATCAAATTGATTTAAGTGAAGCGGAGAAAAAAAAATCAGAATCTCAACATTGATGATTTTTCTCCCTTATTTGAGTAGAAATGAAAGTGCAAGCGACCCTCTGTTTATTTATGAGAACACCTCTTTCAGGATGAGGGGGATGTAGAACCCAGCTTTGGTTTCTGTGTACACAGTATGCTATGGATGGATAGATGACCTAATTCTACCTTTTTCTTTTCCATTGCACCAAGACACACCATGGGATCTGGGCAGAAGGACAAAGGATGGGGAAAGAAAGAAGAAAGAAAGGAAAATGGAAAAATAGAAAGAGAAAGAGAGAGAGAGAGCACACGGTTGCTTTATACATGTACATGATTTATGCTGATAGATCCTGAGATGGATAACGAAAAAGCGAGGAAAAATATTAAAATATTAAACTCGAAACAAGTTGTATTTATTATTCAGTTTGGTTGCCATCCTATTTACTTTCCTGTTTCATTCAAGCGAGCAGAGCGAACAAGGAAAAAAAATGTGTTAAAACAGTTTTGTTTCATTTCACTCTACTGAAAATGCTTTTTGATTATCTAAATTATTGCTGACTTTGCTTGTCTTTCAAAATAATATTGCTCCTGTCATCCTGTATGTCAATGGCTAATCTGAATAATTCATCTTTTGGAAAGGAATAGATTCAAATTCTTGCTGAACAGATAGGGACTGGAGAATAAGTTTGAACTGAGGTTATACAATTAGAAAAGTAATGGAAATTGAACCTCAAATGCACACCAACAAATTTAAAAATGTCAAAAAAAGGGAAAAAAGAAAATTGGAAACAAGGAGAATGATAAGAAAAATGAAAAGCATAGGAAGAGAAATTTGAGACTGGGAAAAAAATGAGGGTGAAAAAAAACATGGGTAGGAGAAAGAGGTAGAGGAGGAAGAGAAGGGAAAAGGAGGAAGAGGAGGAGAAAGAGGAAGAGAAAAGAAGAGAAGGGAAAAGGAGGAGGAGAAGGGAAAAGGAGGTAGAGGAGAAAGGAGAAAGAGGAAAGAAGGTAGAGGAGGAGGACAAAGATGAAGAGAAGAGAAGGAAAAAGGAGGAAGAGGAGGAGAAAGAGGAAAAGGAGGTAGAGGAGGAAGAGGAGAAAGAGGAAGAGAAGGAAAAAGGAGAAGGAAAAAGGAGGAAGAGGAGGAGGAGAAAGAGAAGGGAAGAGGAGAAAGGAAAAGGAGGAAGAGGAGAAAGAAGAGAAGGAGAAAGACAGGGAAGGGGTGAAGTGAAGGGGGAAAATGGGGGAAGCGGGAGGAGAAAGACAGGGAGGGAGAAGGTGGAGTAAATGCAAGGATAAATGGTAGAAAATGCAGGATAGAGTGAGGGAGCAAAAGATGGATGAAGGTTCAAATTTTTTTTTCAAGGGGTTGGAATAAAATAGCAGCGAAGATCCACCGTCTCAGAATTCAATTACGTTTTCCAGAGCGGTGACTTCCGCACGGATGTGGACTTAATGCCTTCATTTTCATCCTTGTCAACAATAAAGAGATGCATTACAAATGAAAACAAACACGCTATCCAAACACGAGACATAAATACACAAAGATGATTCAATTTAGAGCAAATTTGGCTTGTTGCTGGAGAGAAATAGACATGATTTAAAGTGGATTTGGGTTTCACATAATACATACTGTTTATTCAACCTACTCTCTCTCATGTGAAAAATTTTGAAGAGCTTGTTAGGGCACTTGGTGTCTTGTGGTATCCGTCAATTCCACTTATAATGTACAATTTTTATTTGGAGATTCAACATTTTATAATGATGTTTTCCTATCCTATTAGTATGATTGAGGTTTGGGATAGAAATAATAGATCCTGAATGATTACACAGGAAACGTACCAAAAAAATTGGGAATCTAAAACCATGAACATCGCCCATTATCTGAACTTTAAATAAAGTAAATATCCTTAACAAGGAGTCCTTATTGACATACCCTTCCACCAGTTGACAGAAATATAGATAAATATAATATATAGATAGAAGGATAGGTAGATGGATATATAGGCCTATATATACATACATGTATATACGGATAGATAGAGATAGATGACAGATATGTGGGCTCTGAAGGTTTGTTATGGTGGTAAGATTTTGTAAAGAGGATGGTGCACATTCATGATAATTAATACTTAAATTAGGGACTGTTCTTTATTGTAATTTTACAGAATACACATGTACACAACAGTCATTTTATACTTATGTGGTTCATCTGCAAATATCTAGTATTCTTATTATCATGTACTGTACTTGAAAACAAGACGTGAAAATTTGGATTTCATGAAAAAGAATTGAAGTTTATCGTTATTATATACTAAGACATGTTTTCATTTGAGATAAATCGGTTACACTTCGTAATTCCGAAGGTTCTATATTCCGAATATTCGTAATTCTGAAGTTTCTTTATTCTGAAGGTTCATAATTCCGAAACACGTAAATTGCCTATACCTCTATATTCGTTAATCCAAAAACGTAAAAGGGTTTGTTCATCAAAACATTTGTGGCGTTGTTCTGAAGGTTCGATGATCCAAAACGAAGGTTCGATCTTCCGAAGGTTCGTTAGTCCAAAAATGAAATAAGGTTTGTTGTTCCGAAGGCTCGTTAATCCGAAAACGAAAGAAGGTTCGTTGTTCCGAAGGTTCGTTAGTCCGAAAACGAAATAAGGTTCGTTAATCATTACGTTTTCGGACTGACGAACCTTCGGAAATTACGAACCTCATTTCGTTTTTGGATTAACGAACCGTCGGAATTACAAACCTCACTTTGTTTTCAGACTTACGAACCTTCGGAATTACGAATGTATGCGGATAAATCAATATACATTTCAACCCAGATATCATTTTCTAGACTTGAATTTGATCAAACAAACTATACATTGTGCAGGATTAAGTTTGACTTTCAATACAAACATGTTAAGCCCATATTGAAAAAGCAACACTGTAAAAACTGCGGTGTTAACACTGACACCAATTGGTGTTAATAGGGGACCACACCCTGAGGTGTTAAAATAACACCCTAGAGATTAAACATAACACCAAAGAGTGTAAATGTAACAATCATAGGTGTTGTAATAACACCTATCTAGGTGTAATACTAACACCACCAATTTAACACCGGTGTAAAATAACTGGTGTGGTCCTCTATGTACACCAGTTAACACCACAGTTTTTGCTGTGAAAAACAATAAATCCCCTCACAATAAAATTTCATCAAAGATATCAAATACATATTCAAGGATAAAATACCCTTATATTCCCAGAAGAATGCAACAAACATCTAGAAATGTCTGGAAATTCATATATAAATCTACTTCAAAACAAAAAACTTAGTCCCCAAAGGAGTACATAGAACATCTCTAAATGTCTGGAAATTCATATGTAGAAGTGCTTCAAAAACAAACTAACACTACATTAAACTTTTTCCAGATGTGTTTGTTTTACCCACTGTTGATGGATTGAAATAATTGTTTTGTTTGTTGAAGAGAAATCTTTCACTATGGTATTCTTAAGGAATCAAATTCACAGGAAATACTGCGTAGATGACCCTCATCTTATCAATCATACGGGTTCACTTGAAAGGCCCAAATGAATTCAAGCGCAACCTAAGTAAGCGGCCTTATCCGTTTCTTTCCGCTTCGAAATAATTGGGGGCGGTTGTCAGCGACTAAAACCACCAATCAACGCCAATTTCGGCGCAGTGTAAAAGAGGCCCTCACTTTTAACAAGCATATCGATGTCGTGTATTGCACATGAAACCAATTAGATTTATTTTTTTCCATGTTTCTCCTCCCCCAATATCTTTTATAAAGTTTTTGTTCCCTTCCGCTCGTCTAACCGCCATGTCTCCACGCTCACAACCTGAAGATCCAGAGCAAATACTACATTATATTATGTCCATAGGGGAATATCCGCTTTCCGATATTTCTCCTGAGAAAAAGAAAGGAAATCAAAGACGCTATGTTCCTTCCTCCGTGTTATTTACCAGGCTACAGTACGTATTAACCACCAATATAGAACTAACAGGAGTTATGTTCCCACGACATCATCAGAGAATAAAAAATGTAATGTACATGATTGATGAGTCCTAAAACTTTAAATGGGTGGCACAAAAATGCATAAAATTGAAAACTCAGGTCCCAAATTTTAACTTTATATCGGGGAGCCGGTATAAAACCTATGCGTCAGATGGCGAACAATGTCAGAAAGCACTCTTTGTATGTAACTCTTAACATTATGTAATATACAAGCATTTGACAGGCCCTTGCTTTAAAAAAAATGATTAACTGCTAAAATTCAAATTTTCATAAGTTGTAATTTCTCAATATATTAAGGAATTCTGACCTATAAAAGTTACTAGAATTGTGTAAAATGTATACTAGAATGTTGGTCACATTCACATGATTCAATCTCTAAGAAATTAATTTTAATTTTATCAGTTAGGCTTTCGTGTGAACTTTATTGCAGAGTCAAGCGAAAATCTCATAAAAGGCATAACCAGTTCCTGCACGGGCCCTCCCTGGATCATGTACACTTCATCTTAAACTCTTCTCTCACCAATCTTAAAATTCTCTTGTCTATATAGGTCTTTCCCAGCTGTGGTAAATATGACTTTCAGATTTAAAATACACCCCTCTCCCCTTCATCTCACTTTCACCGAGTGTTACACACTTATTTCTCTCCTTCCATCACCTGGGCCCGTAACAAGAAGCTAAGCGATTGATCGTAGCGCTGATTTTTACAAGTGATTGCATAGACTATAGTGTATGATCAATCGCAAATATCAGCCCCACGATCGATTGCTATGCTTTATGTCACAGGGTCACTGCTGGAGTGTTTGTATTGGCACTAGAGTGGAAAATATCCTATAAGTAAATTAGCCGAGAAAGGACCCTCTTTAAACGTGAGGTTTTATATTGACTGTGTATTCTTCTCACCTGGGGAGTGTTAAGTATGACATTTACATTTCAAATGGTTCTCAAACAGCTATATTCACTCGGAGTTTAAAATGTATACAAGGGTTGCAGCATGCGCTAGATAGATGGGAGAACATTAGCATCTGGTGGGAATTTAGGAAATATGTTGGGGCAACGGGCGATTAGCCCTCATGCCAGCCCAAATCGCCCCCCAAAATTTTCAAAATGGCAACCATCTTTTCTCGAGTCCCCCCACAATCTGCCACGAACAATACTGAAGAACATAATGAGAATATCAATATTTGTAATATGGCAAAATAAGGATATTTGCATGTGCTGCAGCATTGCTTGTTGCCCCCCCAGTAGCCCTTACAATGAAAGAAAAAGCCCCCAAAATACAGCTATCGTCCCAATGGGGAAAACAGATAGCCCTTAAAGTTGAAAATTGATCCTTGCTCTGGTTTTGAACAAGCAAGAATGGAACATTTTAAAGAAAAAAAAATATTAGGGAAGTGTGGTGAATGTAAATTCTTCCTCATTCTCAATCAATTTTACAGAGTTCTTTTCCTCTTCATTTTTTAACAGTATCCACCACGAATTTAGAAGTCCTTCCCATATCACATTTTTTCTTGTTTTAACCCTCCGCCTCCATCTCTTATTTTCCACTATAACATTCTCTACATCTAAACTCTAAAATTTTCTAATCAAATTTGAAATGTTACCTTGTTAGAGGGGCACTTGATTGATTTTTTTTCAAATAAAATCTTGTCATAATCAAAAAAAGTTTCTATTGAAAAAAAATGTCCCAAGATTCTAATTAAAAGAACTTCAAAAAGTTATTGATTTTCATAGAAATTCCAATAAGTGTCCTTTGAATTTCCTTTCAAATTTTTGGAATTGACGTAAGAGTGTAACCCCCCTTTTTTCCTCCTACCCTTCCCTTCATTCCATCTTTGTTCTTTGATATCTTTCCTTTCTTTTATCTTTCCATCCTCCCATCATTGATGATTTCCTCACTTTTAGTTTGATACGATTATTTCCCCAAAACATACTTTCTTTGTAATCTCCATATAATCACACTCCACTGAGATCTCATACACAGGTGTTACGTGCCTAGCTGTAATTCACCCATATCTGTTACAAACACCTGAAGATGCAGGTGTGCAGGCCATTGGGTATCGTCTAAAAGTTGACCTTTAAATTCTGATTATCCCCTTGAAGACTTCAGTACTTTTATTTCAAGAGGGATCAAGCTAATCCCATTTGATATCATTTAGATATTGACACAAGCGTTTCCCCACTACTTTGAATTATTTTAATCACATTTGTTAACAAACAAATTATTTCATGTTTTATCCTTTCATATTTCACGTAATATTTTTTTCATTCAGATTCTTTTTTTTATGATGATGGATAAAGGGTGATATTTTCGAGAAATAATTTAGGGCAACAGACACTATGGACTGCATGGCATCTCAATTCAATGAGGGAGAATTGGTTGGACAAGTACATTATTTTGGGAACTTTGCCTTTTCTCCCTTTCTTTGTTTTTTCTTCCTATATTTTGATACCTTATTTCTGTATACGGCTGGTTTGCACTTCACTTTTCTCCCCAATACCTAATTTCTCTACTTCTTTGGATGGAAGTATGAGATTTAATCAATGACTGCTTATCACATCCATATCTTTAAGAGGTTTACAACGTCCAAATAAAATTTCAATCAAAGTTTGTTTGAGGCAAAATGCATGCCCACACAGAAATACACATGTAGGACTACATAAGACATATACCCCACATCAACCTTTCTGTGTAATGAGTGTGCATGACAGCGACGGCTTTAAATACCCATCCACCCCGAGGGCAGCCCATGCTTAGTTTCACCGGCTCCGTTCACAGATACTTTGGTCGGCATTATGAAGATCAGGTACGATTCTTAATCACATTATCAACAAACAATCCCATGATGCCGATGGTGAGAGACAGGGAGGTGTAAGCTAATAGGATCGCGGAGCATCGGTTTCGGAATGTCAGTCGGCAGCGACGGCGTTTGGAGTCATTCTAGAGATAGGTCAGAGCCAGGACACTTTCCAAGTCTTCTATTTTTCTTCTATTCCTTCAATCTAAAGTTAGATCTAATGTCAAATATTTGAGGTTCAGACTTTTAATAGCAGTATGCTATAAAAAAAGGAAAGAAATTATGTTCTCCCCATACAGTACATAGTGACTGATCCCCCACCCCCCCCCCCCCCCAAAAAAAAGGAAGAGAAAAAATCTGCCACTTATATTATAAAAGTTTGACTGTTTTCAGAGACACTTTTCAAACATCAGGATGCCATAAAACGAACCTGACCGCTAGACATTTAGTAAACCAAATTTCATCACCCAGTAAAAGTCAAGATCTAAGGGCCGAAAGTGAGCAGTGAAACCGGAGAAGGGGGTCACAACAGAATATGAAATTTTGTCCAAATGTCTTCATAATTGGTGAGCTGTCATCTCCTGGTTTTAACCCTCTTCCATACCTCACCGTCCAATGAACTGTCAACAATTAGCAAATCCCTTGAAGATATACCATCCCTTTTGTGTCTATGGGGGCGTATCTTGGAAACTTTTCTTCCCTCATTTTTCAGTGGAGAGGGGGAGGGAAGATGAGTTTTAGAATGGAGTAGATGACTAAAATCAATCAAAGATGAAGCAATTTCTGTATTCTAAAAGATTTTCTTATTTTTTAAATCAATGCGTGATGTTGAGGCTCACAGAAAAGGGAAAACATTCACACTAGTGAGCTTTCACAAACTCTTCTAGGCTTTCTCCCCCAAACTTGGAATCAAGATGATCCCTTTTAAACCAAGAGTTAGGATGAAGTTTGAATTTTTTATCTTGATTATATTACTTTTTAAAAAATTAGCTTGATTTTCCCTTCCCCTTACACATATCATGGAGATCCCTCCATTGGCAATGTGAACAAGATGAAGAAAAAATATATATATATCTATATCTACAGTGTCAGAAGAAAAAGACACAAAGAAACAAAACAACATTCTTTTACCTCTAAAAATAAAAACAAAAGACTCAAGACCATCTTAAATCGTCTAAAACTATAATCCTAGAAGCATATATCCCAGACGTCATTATACAAATCATAAACACCGTGAAGAAGGAAAAACAGGCACTCACGGATGGAAACGATGTGCAGAGGCATCGTAAATGTGGCAGATCAATGTCTCCCAACAGAGCAAGGGAGGTCCCTGTGGACTATTCATAGGTTCTTACTTTGCCCCAAGTTCAAGTTGTAAGGCCTGGGAAGTATAACAGATTTATACCCCCTTTCCATACCATCCCATGTTCTCTCTGAAGTTCACGTTCACAGATCTGAACAATGAATGTAAATCTACTGAGGAGCTAACTGTACGTGAAACCATCCGAAACCTATGCTAATGATCGCCATTGGTTCGGGATAGGAGAAGATATAATGTATCTGAGTCTCTGGATTTATCGTCATCCAACTCTAAAGTGTCATGTTGTCTTTTCTAATTTGCTTATTGTCTGTGAGGGATTGCATTTAATTCCGATGTAAATGTTTGCAACTGTGAAATCTTCTGCTGAGTATATATAATACAAAATCTCTAATAATCAGAATTCAAAGAGAAAAGGAAAATAATGTTCTATCAGTATCAGTGATTCTCCATTTTTCCAACTTGAGTTAAAGGTATTGTTTAACTTTGTGAGCAGCCGATTTAAAAAATTCTCAAACCAAGATGAAAGAAGTGTACAAGTGCATGTATTAGAACTAATAACCCTGAAAACAACCATTATTGAGAATAAAAAGCTAAAACTACAAGGCAGACCCCGATTTTTGTAAATAAGCGTCTTATAGACACCTAAATAGTACACATAAGTGTATGGGATGAAATTAAGATGGTGTTTCCGGTCACTTTATATTTCAATTTTTGAAGCACTATATAATCATTTTCGAACGCAATTTTTTCTGGGCTTCATTTTTGGAACATATCACAGACACAGGTGACAAGTGTGATCTTCTAGCTCAGATTTTTTACAAGTCAAACCAATGTTAACCAATCACTTTGAAGTATCGTTTCAAACTAGCAATATAGGCATGGGGACCATAGAGTGGTGCTATAACTGGGAATAAAATAAGAGTGGGTGATAAGTGGCATGATGTTTACCCACGTAAAGCATCAAGATTATACATGTGTGGATTTTTAAATTTGAGCTGCATGGATGCTAAACCCTGAACTTCACAGTTTCTGAACAAATTTAAGAATAAACATATTAAGAACAGGTAGATTTAATACTGAAATTTTCTGAGACTTAATTTTTATCATCTGTTTACTTTTGGAGATTCACAAAAAATCCTTAAAAAAATGCTTGCCAGATATATGTGCTGTTCTCACTCAAAATATAGCAGCCATATATGCTTTCTCTACAGATAGATAAGAATGAAGCTGTGTAGCCTCGGGGAGCAGCAGACACAGGTACACCGATAGAAGGAATAATATTCATAGATCTCCATAAATAAACATCTTGTCCAAGTCCTCTTTGGAACAAAAATACTTCGAGAGCCAAAAAATGTTCGGTTTCAGCCAAAGAAAGCACAAATAATCTACACTACTGTAGATATATAGGCCTACATGTATGTGCTTGCGCATACTTTATTGGATAGCAACTGGAATAAATACGACATATGAGGAGAAAGGATAAAGTCATGTGATACTAAAGTAATGAAAAGGGTACATGCAATCAAGTAGATAATTGAAAATGACAACAATTTTGTAAGGACATGAAATTTATAATTGTGGCTTTTTCAGGCCCATGGAACATAGGTATCTGAGCATGAGTGAAGGTGACTTCACCATCTGTTGCCCGTTTTTATTTTTTAATAAATATGTATGGAGCTTTGGTATCCTTATCATGAAGGAAAAATTGACAAAATCACACTATTCATGACCTTAAACTCCTAACTTCGGAAAGGTCCTCTACTGGACATGGAACCAGTCTTGTAGGTCAAGTCCACCACAGGAAAATGTTGATTTTGAATAAATAGAGAAAATCAAACTATTTTTGCTTACTTTTCAAAAAACAGTTATATGCACAACTCAGTGACAAGCAAATTAGACAGATGATGATGTCCCTCACTCATTTATTTCTTTTGTTTTTTATGGTTTGAATTCTATTTTGCAAATTTGACAATAAGGACCAACTTGACTGAACCATATAGTATTAATAAATGCTAATTCTGTATGTTCAGGCAGGAATTATTTTTGTTTCATTTGACAATGAGAAAATTAGAATATTTCATATAAAAAAATACAAAAGAAATAGTGAGTTGATGATGTCGTCAGTCTCCTCATTTGCATACCGACCAGGATTTGCATATTACTTCTTTTTTAAATTAAGCGAAACATTAAAATGTCATAACTTTCTTATTTCACATCCGATTTTGATGAAATTTTCAGTGTTATGTTTGTTGGATTTTTCTCTTTTTATTCAAATAAACTTTTTCTTGGGGTGGACTTGTCTTTTAAATATAATGTAAAAAATGATGGTTGAATATATTATCAGAGTGGAGTGAGTATTAAGGGGAAAAAAGGAAAGAACCGACACTCCACTACCACCAAAAACCAGAAAAAAAAATAGAGGTATATAATAATTGTATGACCTATTTAAGTTCAACCTCAAGTTTAAATTCAGTCTTTATTTCTAAAAATAGTCCCCAGAGTCGGATATTATGATATTTTGGAGTTTGGACAACGAATGGCCTGGCATTTAATGATGAGTAGACTGTTCCTTCTGATCACACTCCTTTGTAAATCAACCACGGCCAACTCTTCTGCTAATCGTTCACAACAGAGATAGATTTATGACAATATTTCATCGCTGCTGATCGGAATAAGGTTGATTCCATACAAGCCTCTTCACGATATGAGAGCCCTTAACTTCAAAATTGTTTTGACTATAAATTTCTCATTTTTCCTATGTCAGCAGGAACAGAATTAGAGGAGTATCATTCAACATAAATGAATTCATTTACTAGTTTCTGATATTATGTTATGCTTTTAAACTTCACAATGACAATACATTAGTATGATTTAAACATTTTCCATTTTCATCTATAATATAAAAAGCAAAGTTACATGCCAACTGAATTACACTGGTGTCAAATTATACTTAAAATAAGACCAGGGAAAAGACTGAGATGTAGAACAACAGAAGTGGAGTATGGATTGAAAAATAATAACTGGTAATATAACCTAGCCTAACCAGGGGTAAAATGAGTGGTTTGAGCACCAACACAGTGCATACGTCCTCAATTCAATTATCCTATATTATATCATTATAAATAATACAAAAACAGAAATCAATTGATGCAATGACACTTACCTTCAACTCCACTGAAGTATTTGACTCTGTCTCTTGATTCCACGTGGTAGTGATGGAAGGACATAAAGACACCGTCGACCCTGTAGGGGTCTTGGACATATATCTTGGCATTGCTATGCTGCCACTCGAACCTCTCAATACCATTGTACTGTACAACTTGACCCTGTATCTCAAAGTACTTGTGGATGAAGGAGAATGGCAGATAGACCTCCCCATTCTCCAGCCTTCCCTGGACGGTATAGTCACTGTTGACAACGCAGTCAATCTCCTTGTACTGGTGGAGTGGCAATTGTGGCTCTTGGTACTTGACGTAGGTCTCCTGTCTCCGTTGCTCCTGTGGCTGCATCTCTTGATGTTGCTGTGATTGCAACGTCTGCTGCTTCTGCTGGGAGTGTGTCTGTTGCTGCTTCTGCAGCGATTGCGACGCCAGCTGCTTCTGCTGGGACTGTGTCTGTTGCTGCTTCGGCTGGGTTTGCTGCTGGAGCTGCACATCCTGGCGGTGTTCTGCAATGTGGCGCCGAGATGGGACATCTTCCGGTCGTGAGTCAATGCTGTTGATATCGATGATGGTGTTGCCGACTTCGCCAACGTTACCGCGGGCTGCTATGAGGAGCTCTGCATTTGCCTCGTCTTCGGGCCTGGAGCCCCCATGGCAACGGAGGAGGAATGTGAATGTGATGAAAGAAGATGTTGCTAAGAGGAAGAGGAGAGTCCTGAAGCAGGAGCGACGAGACATCAGACGCATCTCAATGACATCCTTTCAACTCAGCAACCTGCAATCACAAAAAAGAGAGACTCAAGTTAAAATCATATCAACCTTAAATGGTTAAAAACTATACTCTAATGTGTGAGGACAGTAGTTCATGAAGTTGTCAGCACCGACTACACTGCATCTAAACTGTATCTATCTGTATGAGATTGGCAATTTGTCAGTGCCAGAAGGTTCCGTGAGGGCCCAGACCAACTGAAGTGCAGAGCATCTTGTTCTTGATGATCTCTTCATTCACTCAAAAATTTAAAAGACATATAGATACCTCTGTGATAAAACAAAGATGGGTAACTGACCACTTGGTAGAGCAGCACAATATCAGATGGATGGACAATATTTCTTCATGGTTTGCTGGTATCATTGTGAAAACATTATTGGCACCTTCCTTAATAACTAATTTTTGGCTTGTACAAACTGTCCATTCCTGCCTGGCCTGAAAGATTGCTGAATCATTCATTTTGATTTAAAATCCTGTCTGAGAGCTGCCTCTGAGAACCTTAAGCTTGAAGTTAGCATAGAATTCAAAGGGTGTAACCTCTTTCATAATAAACTGGCTTCTTATCCCCATTAGGTGGTTTCAAACCGCCTCGATCACAAGAATCCCCGTTAAATTACGAGAACTTTTTAAGGCTAAAAAATACCCGTTAATTATTCCTGCATTCACACCGCCCCGAAGAACATCCTTCGGGATAAGTTCCCGAAGTTACGAGCATGCGCAGTGTGGTCTGATAAGCAGGCAAGGCGGGAGATTCAAAATCACTAGCCCAGCAGCCACCCACGCCGCCGCGCCCAACGACACGCTGGGATAAAAGTTCCCGTAATTTGCTTTCACATTGCCAAAATACCTGCGACCTTGGAAAATCCCCACGAAAGTTCTCGTAATTTCGCCAAGTACCTACTATTTAGCGGGTATTTTCTTTCAGGGAAATTACGCGTAGTTTGCTTTCACATTACCAAAATACCTGGTATTTTCTGATCGGGGTAAATTTCCCGATCAGAGAATACCTGGAACTTGCGAACTTCGAGGCGGTCTGAAACCGCCTATTGTCGTGGATCTTTAATCCAATCTGAGGACTCATTCAAGAGGATTAGTAACCCTCTAATCCCTTACTAGCCATTGAATGTATGTACATGAAGCCCTTGTGCTATTGAAGAGATTGATGAAGCTTGCTGTTGCCAATTGGAGTACAGTCACAATAGTGTATGTACTGTGAATAAAATGTGCAGTGATATACAGGGAAAGTCATACCATAGTTTTCATCGATGATTGAAAATTTATCAGCCGACAACATTAATGGATGAAAACAGACATAACAAATTAAATGTTCTAGCAGTTGCAGCAATAGAAAGATGTAGGCCCTAACTTCAAGTAGGTCCCACTACACTTGCATCATAATTCTTTTTTAAATTACATGCTTTGTTATGAAATTTTGTAACATTTCCTTTTCAATATATTCCTGTGAAGCCTGGAAATTGAAGCTCCCTCTTTACAAATTTTAGTGAAAATAACATACAATGTACTTCGCAACACATTTTGCTGCTGAAATTTCATGTTTTCATAAATTCATCCCCATTTCCAGTAAAATAAACCATCAACATTCCGATGCATACGGCAAAAAGTACTCACAATTTTCACCAGTCTTATCCTAAATAAGGTCAGAAAGAGAAGAAAACAAAACTCTTTCTTCCACTCCTGGGTTTCAAAACACCAGCCTGAACACAGCTCGGGGGAAACCCATTCATGTTTTGTGATGAATTTATATCCCACCCAAGCTAGCCCCGCTCTGCCCCCCTTTCACTTAAAAAGCAACCTTTTCATTTGAAAGCAACGACCCCCCTTTCTTGACATAAGATCCCGCGGAGACTCTCGTCCATTCCGAGCTTACAAAGTTATTAGGATAACATTTCATTGCCTCCTCCCCCTGCATAGCGGGGAATTGAGGCTTTCTTCACCGTGGATGTAAAGCAAATCACGAATGTTTCGAATGAAGCTTTTATTCTCCGACCCCCTTCGGGCGGGCAGTCGAAAGCAGCTTTGCGCTTGTTACTAACAGGACATGAAAAGCTTTTAACACATTTTGATTAGCAAGGAAATAAATGGTAACATGAGAATGAGCGAATCATAAACTGGGTTTATAAGGAAGCCATAACCATGGACCTAGAAGGTCCATGCCATAACCAAGAGAGTTTTTATCACATTTACAGTATTCTAAATTGGTGAAAAGGGGTGAAAACTAGAAAAAAATGTGATCAATATTCGAAGAGGACAGTACACTCTTAGTTTCAAGGATTTAAAATAAACCCAGATTGGCTGTGAATAATGACCAGCCTAACATCACATATGGAGAATTTAACCCTGTAGATTTGGATTCAAAAGCTTAAGGATTTGAATTCAAATCTTTTGTGATTTAGAAGTTAATCCTTAGGATTAGACATGAATCACATTTCACCTGGTCACTATTCAAAACGGATCTGGACTTATTTCAAATCCTTGCAACTTAGGGTGTACCTAAACCCTTCAAGGGATGGTCCAGGCTGAAAATATTTGTATCTGAATATATAGAGTAGAATTCACTTAGCAAAATGCCGAAAATTTCACCACAATCGGATAACAAATAATAAAATTATTGAAGTTTAAATTTCAGCAATATTTTGTGAGAACCGTCGTCATGAATATTCATTAGATGGGTTGATGATGTCAAATCTCCACTTTCCGTTTTCTTATGTTATTACATAAAATCATATTTTTTCATTATTTCATACTTGTGTGAATAATGTCTCCCTTATAATGAAATAAGTTGCAGCAATAAATATCCAATGCATTAACTCAGTTGTCAATCCAATTTTTCTAGTTCTTGGAGGAAAAAATTGAATACACCTAATTTCATATAACAAAATACAAAAGAACAAGTGGGGATGTGACATCATCAGCCCACCTAATGAATATTCATGACAACTGTTTTCACAAAATATTGCTAAACATTAAAATTCAATAACTTTGTTATTTGTTATCCGATTTTGATAAAGTTTTCGACATTTTGCTCAGTGAATTCTACTCTATTTATTAAGCTATAAATACTTTCAGCCCGGACCATCCCTTTAAGAACCTCTGGTATCATGAATATTTTCAAATTTATTCATCTGAGATTGGACAGTAGACTCCTGTCTGGTTTGCGCCACACAGGACATCTTCTTAATTCCATCTAATCCTATCTCGTATCTTCAAGTCCAAAGATAGGGCCTACAATTGTGAGTGTGAGAATAGATTTAGGCCGTGTTTATGCTTCCATTTTTCAGGCCAGAATCAGCGTTTCCAAACGTGATCAGTCCAAAACACGGTTGCCTCCATGCTTACTTTCATTTAAACGCTGTTTCAAAACGCCGATCGTAAACTCACAAAAAGTTGCGTTTGTAAACGTCGTTTGACCAGAATCAGGCTTTCTGGGGAAGCATAAACACAACCGCGATCGTAAACATGTTTAAATGACGTCATTTGGTACATGCTTCCGGTGAGATGAAAATCCGCGGGCAAATACAATCGTATTGCTCCATGTTATCTCTACGTAATAGCATCAACCGGAAAAAAAATTTGAAAAAAGGCGCGCCAATTTGACCTCGCTTTACGATGCGAAGCCAGCTGGAGATCATGATCTGCTCTGAAAAGTGAAGCATAAACAGCACTCCCAGAACCACGTTTACGATCGGTGTTTTGAATCGACGTTTGAAATCACTGATTCTGTCCTCGCAATGGAAGCATAAACACACCCTTAGAAATTGATGATAGGGAGGGATTAGGATTATGGGTTTGGAATAACTTGCATGTTTTATATATGGCTAAAAAAACCCCACCAAATCCACTTTCAGAAAGACGTTAGATGTGATTCATTACATTTTCCTATTTTTAACAAGTCAGTAGCAAGATCAAGGCTATCAAAACTAGAAATGCTAGAGGAAACGGTATGTGTTTAGATGGTAATATATAAATTAAAAGAATATATATATACACTATCAAATAACTTGAATGTCTGTAAGTGTAATCAAACAGATTGCTTTTTTAAATGGTCTTTATATGATATTTTCATGGTATCAAATATCAAATCAAAACAATCATTCTAATGTCTGAGCAGAATGATGTCCATAGCATGGTTTATAATGTTGTGATTTGGATCCGTGTAATTTGACAAACCATCCTTTCAAAACTATAACTGGTCAATATAAGTAGTCATTAGTTCCAGTCATCAGCAACAGACATGATGGTATCAAATATCAAAACAATTATTCTAATGTCTGAGCAGGATGATGTCCATAGCATGGTTTATAATGTTGTGATGTGGATGTCAGTAAAAAAATCAGAAAAATAGCCGAGGGTCGCTAAGTCACTGCTGAAGTCCGAGGCGCCACGGTTGGGCTTGAATAGTTAAGAAATTGGAAGTGATTTTGCGAGGTGAGTCTGCATGATAATTTTATCATTTGACTTTGAAAAGCAGTAAAAGACAGCATGAGAATGTTCTTGGGCAAAGGATTTCATATCTTACCATGTCATCAAAATGACCCAAGAGGTGGGTTCAGAGAACTCTGAAAAGTACTATGGGCTTACACATCAGATGAAACTCTCAAACTACAAGTTTGACAAATCAACAGTTACAATTTGATTGTACGTGAATGGGTGTGAGAGAAAATCTGCGATGATTTTCATTCAAAATGATATTCTCACCATTTACCCAGCAGCTCAACCATTTCACAAGCAATGGATAGAGGTGTCATTCCCCTTCGTAAAAATCTTGACATTAATAAGACAATTCAGAATCTGACAGGTCCAAATCCCAGCTAATGCTGTGTGATGGACGAGGGGTCTTCACACGAGTGGCAGCTAAACCAAATTCTCGGCCTAAACCAGCAACTACGCCAACCACCACAAAAGTCACAATATGGTTTTATGCCTAATTTGACGCAAGGCATCGAGCTGGATATGACAGCCTGCAAAGGAAACGTGCATATAAGTCCTATTTTGGCAGCAGTTCATAACTGAATTTTGATGAAGCACGCGGCCAATTTGAGCCGAATAAAAACTAAAAGCAATCTCTTTTTCCAATCTTGGAAAATGAGATAGAGATCTGGTGCTTTTTGGATGGTTGGTTGGGGGGTTATTCTTGGATACTTGATTAATACATCCAGGATTTAATAGCTCTTTGGTAGAAGTCACAGAAAGGTTAGGGAGAAGTTGATGAAAAATAAACATGGAGTGGTAGTAATACTCCAGGCATCGATTTACCTAAGTTTAGTCTAAAACTGGATATTCAAAATTTTCATTTGGTAGAATATACAAAAGTGAAAGAAAACGAAAAGGATAAACTATAATATTATAGTTAAACCAGCCTATTCATTTACCCAGTGCCACCACTGGCCAGTATAAAGATAGATATGTCAAAATTTTACAAAAAATATTCAAAAAATAAAACTAAAACTTACGAATAAACACACTAGAATGACAAAATGTAAAGCACAAGTTTTGATCTTTTACATGAAGAGTATACAATGTAGGCCCTACAACTCTAAATTTCAAGGATTTAAAATAAATCCGCATTGTCTGTGAATAGTGACCAGCCAGATATATATTTTTTAATCCTAAGGATTTACATTCTACTCTCAAAAGAATTACATTCAAGTCTTCTAGCTTGATATTCAAATCCACAAGGTTTAAATGTAAATCAACTATTAGAACAGTCACTATTCGTAGCCAATCTGGATTTATTTTAAATCCTTGGAATTTGAAGTGCTCTCTCTCTCTCTTTCTCCCTCTCTATATAGTATATCACTTGTTATTATACACTGAACAAAAATAGATTCCCTCAATAACTTTTTATCAAAGTCTAATACACGTCATGAAACAGGACTATCACCAAGCTCGGAACATCAATGGAAATTTCTTCTGATATTCTTCATGATTTTTTTTTTGGTGATTTCAGTTTTTAGAGGAGACAGCTTTCAGCTAGACTAACACTGGTGCTGCTAGAGGTCATCCAAGGTCAAGGTATGTGTGTCTTATAGCGTTCAAGTTCACGGTATCAATCCTTCTGATAATAATGATACTCACACACTGCTGGCTTGCTACCACCGAGATGAGTGATGTATCAAACCTGGGCCCTGTTTCACAGACTTGCTTTGTACAATTTCTAAAACAAGTTTACTCTCAGCCAATCAAATCAGATGATTTCAGTAGCTTTAAACTTTTATTGCAAATTTGTTATTATAACAGGTTTTTGAAACAGGGCCCCTCGCTATGAGGACACTGAAAAAAATTATGGTGTTGAAAAAAAGCAAAGCCAGTCTGGTGTTAAAGGGGAAGTTCACCCTGAAGAAAACTTTGTTGTGAAAATAGCAGAAAAAATAGTAAAAAATATTGGTGAAGGTTTGAGGAAAATCCGTTAAAGAGTAAGAAAGTTATTAGAGTTCAAAATTTTGGATTTGTGACGTCATAAACGAGCAGCTGCCCCTTGTGTTATGTAATATAAAATGTATGAATTTCAAATTTTGTATGGTTCCTGATGACTTAATTTTGTTTTCTTTTCATGATCCGGTATGAAATGATTTGTCTATTGATATACAAAAGTTACAGTGAAGACCATTTTCAATTTTCTGAGAAAATGAAATTTCATTGATATTTTACCATTCGCTATGTAGGAATGCTGCTCGCATATGACGTCACAAATCAAATAATTGAAATTCTAATAACTTTTTAATTATTTGATGAATTTTTCTCAAACCTTCGGCAATATTTTTTATTATTTTTTCTGCTATTTTAACAATAAACTTTTTGTCAGGGTGAACTTCCCCTTTAAGAGTGGATTGCACCATTGGGTGTTAATAACAGTACACCAGGTGTTTGAGAACAACACCTGTCAGTGTGTAAGAGGACCCCACCCTAAAGGTGCTAATAATACACCATACAGTTTACATGAAACCTTAAAAATTCACCCAAAAAATAGGAGTCATACATTTTTATTGCATGTACAACCTGAGATGCGGATGACAATACAATTTTATCAAATTTCCCGGTCTCCAAATACGCCATGGGAATAACAAAAAATATTCCTGCTCTGAAACACAAAGCGATGTACTCAAACCATGGTCCATGGGTGGGGGTCATAACATTCTTTGATGATCTAAGTTTAGATACAAGCTATAAATAGAAGGCTCTCTTCTAACTAGTTTCCTCTCTGCATTTAAAGCAATAATCTAACGCAGTAACACAGTAAAATATAAGCCATGTCATTCTATATGCTATAAAAGCAAGTTACACAAATGTATTTCCTATAATCCAGGTGGTAAGTATCAACATAATTTCAAAAAGATAAAAGAAATGTGTATTAAAGTGACTGAAGTTGGCAATTGGCGTGTAAATTCCCAAACACCATTCAAAACAGTTTTACAGAGATTACAAGTATAAAACATGTTCATTTTAGGAATGATATCTTGATAATAATGTCAAATCATGGAATGTTCACCATAATTCATTTAAAAACCTTCATATTCCTGCTTCTCTATATGATCTATCCATCTCAACATACTCATCTGCCCCCCCCCAAAAAAAAAAAAAAAAAAAATGGTCAAATCAGTCAGTCGAGTTTCCTACTTCCTTTAACTTGATCCAGGGTGTTAGATTTTCCTTCTAAATGTCATTGCCAACTGCAAGTTTTATGGTATTGTTATTAGGACATGAAGAATGATCTATGAACTCCTCGCTCATAACTTTTCCTTTCTTTGCACCAGCGTGTTAAATCAGTCACCACACTGGGTCGTACTACCAGCACGGTGAGTGAACGGAACCTTGTGTGAGATAAATAAACAAGATATATTTCAACTTTTGCACTTGTGCTTGAGTGTAAATAAATAATTGCAGGTGCCTATCCTGGTGTTTGCTCTAGAATGGAAGTATGATTAGTTTTAAAGGAAAGAAATGTAAGTCAATCTTGGGCATTCTATAATACGCACATCGATGTAGGCCTACATTGACAGGAAAACATCAAATGATCATGAAAATCAATTTTCTCCATCACAATTCTATTTAATTACTTTTTAAAAGCTAGAGTGGAGAAAATCATTCTATTTACAATTATATCTAAAATTGCTCCACATCAATGTACATTCTTGTGATCATTTCATTTGTTTATCAATTAAAGTTTCATTTCCTTGAAGAGGTAGCATGCGTTGGTCATTTTGGAGATAAGAATTTCAAGCACAAATACTGCAGTAAATAAGAAAGGAAGCAGATGTAAAAAAAAGAGAGAATATACAGGCGTACCATATTAAGTGTGATTCTAATCATTTTCCATAATAATCTATTCACAGCATAATTGGTTTAAAACTGTCTGGGTAGGTTTACTTCCTAGATTTTTCATTTCACAAAATGCTTAGAAATTACCAAAGCAGGTCCTATTAAAATTATGCAGAGAAATTTATATTCTCGACTTGTGCAATGATGGATGTGAGTAATTTCTTATGTAAAACACTACTGAATTTGAATAGTCACATTAAAAATTATTTGAGACTAGGTTATGAATTACGTTTGAGGTATTTTTATTCTACAAGCTTGGTCACTGTAAAGTATTCATTGTAACTGAAATGAGTAACCTATCTTCGCATTTACCCTCTTTATTGAGATTAAAATTAGTTGTCTATCCTCCCATATTTACTCTTTGTAAGTTTGCATTTGGTGACATTGGTCTGATTGCGCACATCAAACCAGCAAATAAATACCACTTAAATCTCTCTCATTCGCTTGATAAATGAAAATTAGTTGGAAAGATCAAGAGGTCGAAGCCTTGGGACTGCGTTTCATTATCATTAATTTTCGATCGAGGAAATGTCAAATGAATCTTCATCATGCACTTCATGAAAGAGTGTATCTCCACATGATGGTTTAAGGTTTTTTGTTTTGTAAAATAGTTTTCGTTCCATTGCTTTGAATAGATTAAAGCAGTTAAATAGGTATTTTTGGTATAATAACATTTATTGGAAGAAGGTTCACATTAACTGATTAAAAATATGAAAATATTTCATAAATTCATAAAAAGCTTGTTCAATACGCAGAGGCCTATTTGAACAAGGTCATAAACATATTTTTATGTTCACTCATTTCATTAAAATTCTACTGAATTACAACACCCATAACAAGAAATTTGAACAATTCATAACAAAAAAAATTTACGTGCAATGGCTCTCACTCTTCAGTCATGCAATAATTGATTACATTTTTCATGGCAAATTAGTAAAATAAATCAGGGCTCACAAATTAAATTATTTCCATGGCAACCACCATTAACTTAGGATCAGAACGGTATCACATTACCTAATTGGAGGATGGCACAAGAGAGAAAGACCAAACTAATGATACCATCTGTATTGTATTAAACACATCGGTGTTCAGCCATTCTTCAAGGCTAGCTAATCAACCGCTACTGGTGCCTTTAATCTAATCGTTCTTTTCTTTCACGCTGGGAAAAGTTCTGGAAGGAATGAACGTCAGAATTTACAAGTGAACACCACATGACAGTTTCAAATTGCGTTACACTAATACAAGCCCAAATTAGAGATTTAACCTGAAGAATGCTTTTGCAACGCATGTCCAAGTTCAGGCTCAATCATATCTGGCAAAACATTTTTCAAATTCTGTTATTTTAATGATTTTCCTACCGTCGTTTCCAATCATTGTAAATTCACTACTGCTTTGTAAGTGGTATGCAGTTGCCACTACCACCATTACTTCTCCTGCTCCGATGACTGATTCTGCAACTAAATTACTATCATTACCTACTACTACTCCTGCTACTACTACTACTACTACTACTACTACTACTACTACTACTACTTCTACTCCAACTATAAGTGTTACTCCTGAAAAATATGACGAGGCTTGCAAAACATATGTCTCTGTAGCCTACTGATGCATCACATATTACACTCAAACACCTGTGGTATCCAGAAGCAAAGTTGCTCCAAATGAATCTTATTCACAATGAATTGAAAGTAACTTTTAAGACCCCTCCAAAAAGAAAACTATATCAGGATAATTAAACATTATTGAGGTCTTTGACCAACCCAGGGATTGTTCCTTTACCCTGATTTCAAAACCAGAATTCAAATCAATTTGCAAACCTAAAAATAATTGATGAAAATATGACCTCAAACCAATATCTCAGCAGTCATGGTCATCCTTAGTGGTCACTGACCTAACAGTCCTCTACAAATTCTAAACCTAAATTGGGGTTGATTTCTTTAAAAGTCATTACAGGGAAATAATGACAGTGGCATGTCTTAAGAAAAGCTGCAACCAAGAATTGCGGCACCCTTGATGACGAAGCATGAGCTAAAGTCACACCCCCTTTGAAGTCCAACTTCTGATCCTGCACGGGGACTCCTTTAATTGATCTGGGGCCTGTCACAGGAAGAGTTGCAATCAAACCTAACTCCAGAAATCACTCGTAACTTCATTTTCAACCAATGGAAAACATGCATTTGGATTTGCGCTTGATTTTTTTATTAAAGCCTTGTATATAAGCAACACTTTCAGCAACAGCCCACAATAATATGAATTAAACTTTTATGTTAATACCCCTCTATAACCCTGAAAATGGTGACCACGGAGAACGTCGTTCTGCCTCCTTCCAAGACAAGCCACTGAATAAAGATGTAATGCTAATCATCTTTAAAACCTTTAACTCAAATTACCGAACATTTAGTTCATATAGCCAATGGCCAATAAAACCTAGCATGAGCACATACAATGAACATCATAATGAACATCAACCTAATGGCCAATATAACCTAGCATCAGCAAATACTACAATAAACAACACAGATATATTAATACCTCGGTCACATTTGCCCTACAGCTGCAATACGGCAAGTCGAAAGCAGCCGTTTTATTCATTTATATTCCATTTCAAACCACCTAAACGTAGCTGGTACAAAAAATGTCAAGACGGCTGTTTCCTACTCGCCGTAAAGCAAATGTGACGAGGTATAATGGTCACATTAGCACTCCACATCACCACTATAAAATGTTTCAATGGTTTAACATGTGAAGACAAAGCATTGCATCAATCAAGACAATTAAACCTACTAAAAGTAATCAGAGCAAGCATCAATCAAATTGTCTAGAGAAACTAAATGAATTAGAAAGCCTACCAGAACCGTTAATATATCTGTATCAATCTATGCGAGCTAGTAATCAATGAAAGGGCAGATGTGTGAAATATGAATGCCCATTAAAAATACACAATCAATACAACTATTATAGACCCTTGTAATAATTAAGGCAACAATTTAGAGACAGACATTTCAGATCACTTTAATTTGGTGATGAAGAAATGTGAAGTCAGTTGTTAAACTGAAACAACCTACAAAATCTTGAATGAGTAAAGCAATAATTTCATTAGACATATCAAGTCAGTCTAATTTATCGACAAAGAAAAATGAAGTCAGTTGTTAAACTACAACCTTGAATAATTAGGACAACAATTTTAACACAGACATTTCAAGTTGGTCTATTTCTTAATGAAGAAAAATGAAGGCAGTTGCTCACTTACTTATAAAGGGGATAAAAGAATTTCTTAAAGAGCCTGCTGTGTAACGTACGGTGATGCGAAAGAACAGTTGAGACGATGCTCCGACAACTGGTCCGATATCCAAGACGGCCGATCCACGCTTAGCAAGAGGTGAATATCATTTTACACACAAGGCACCGGGCAGTGAAATAGATGCTAAGACCCTTGATAGGGCTGCAGAAAGGCATCCGAACCTTGTCATAAGGTCGTAGAGAGTCAGGAGAGATGTGTCTCTCAGATGACCTGACACTTTGAAGACTTTCTTACAAGTACCGAATGAACCCACTTTCTCAAGCTTACATGGGCCTTTAGGGGAGGGGTTTCATGTAAAGGTTTGTCAGTGATTTTTTTACTAACTTAGTGTTGTCAGCCAATCAGATGCAAGGATTTGTAGTAGCTTATAACAATAGTAAGAAAAGAAATCATTGACAATTGTTTCATGAAATGTTCCCCTAGCAATCTACTCTGTTAGATTGGAAAATAGGAAGCCTACAGGACAATAAAGTTGACTCAATGAGCTCCGAAAAAAATGTTTAGAAATAATGCAAAGATGGGTCATAACCTATCTTTTATCTTTGCATAATTCTAACTAAAAAAAAATCCAGAATGTAGAATGAACTAAAAATCTTTCCTTGATAGCGTTGAAAGGTGATATCATTATTTACACCCTTGACCCTTAAATGATGAAAAACATTTTCAAAAATTTTCTGAGTAAACATGAGGGTGACACTAAAGTAATACCATCAAATATTCAACTTTGAAATCAAACTGAATTTTGATGATGTTCACAAGTTTAAGAATATTATTTTGGGAGGTGAGAGTAGAAAAGTACCTGTGTATTTGAAATTGAAGACCGAGGATAAGAATCTTCACAGAGCAATATTCATCCGGAAAATGCGTTATTCATCCAGTTTCAGAGTTAAATGATACATCATTCTTCACAGTTAAGTGCTGGTTAGGTATCACATTCGGGACTTCTCTTTCCGTTCGATCAAAACACTTGACACAGGATCGTATACCAGCAATGTTCTTCAATGGGTTTCACCCAGAGGGCACCAAGAATTATAACTTCCAATCTCAGAAGAAACAAATTTTTTTTTTACTCAACTGATTTTAAAATGAAGATCAAAATCACACTTTACAGATGCTAGATATCCATCAACACAGACGAAAACAGATCTGGAATCCTTAAACCTGAGGTTTGTTATCAAGTCGGAAAGTAGTTCCACTCAATCGCAGCTTTTGGGATTGATATGGTGGTGTCAGGCTTGGATCCTCCTATTTATAAATAAATCAAGAGAGAAAGAACCTCCTCCAAGGTATATTCATGAGCGGTCCTAAAAGTTCTGGTGTCAAATCCTTAAAAGATGGACCGCAGAATGCACATGACATGCCTCTCCAGACCGCAAGAGGCGAACTGTTACCCCCTCTACACCGGGTGTCTCACCCTTCAACGAGCTTCAATACCAAGAGCAGTGGGATACGCTGGAACCAGTGGGGTAGTAATTGGAGGAGATTAGACTCCCTCCACAGCCTCTTTGTTGACAAAGTAAGCCAAGGGCCTGGGGGAGGTTTTTTTTTCTGTGTGATGAGAATGGGGATTAGACTCTTGCAACAGCCCCTAGGTGATAGGTTTGGATAGAGAGGAGGTAAACAGGAGGGTAGCGAGGACTATTTGAAAAGTGAGGTACGATAAAAAGAGGATGAAATGATTGGAGGAAATGGGGAATGAGGTAGAAATGCTATTGAAATGGGAATACATCACTGTGATAAAATTTAATCCAGCTTAATGTAACATAATTCATATACCATATTTTTTACTTCATTCAATTGTACATGGTGGTGGGTGGCGCTTTCAGTAAATTGATTCAGGACCTGCTGTATATGACTGAAAACTGAAAATTCTTAAAAATGATAGCCTATACTTGATTCTTCTACCAATTCTTCCTCTATCCCTCCCCCTTTTTTCCTCTTATCCCACTCATTATTTGACTTTCAATAGGCAGCAGCCCCCCTCCCCGGTCACCAATCTTGCATAATGAGGGTTGAATTGAGGGGGGGGGGGCATAAGCAGAGAAGATGGCACTCAGAGAAATGACCCCACCCCCTTATTTTCTTCAAAAGTCACATTCAGAAAGATATACTGAAAGAAGACCAAGAGAAATAAAGCGGAAGAACTAATAGGGAATAAGGAAAGCTGAGATCAAAATTTCAAAATAAATCCTGGCTGCGATGGGGAGTACTTGCACATTCCTAGCACATGCACTTCAGCTGTGACTCTTCTAACAATGCCTGGAGGAGGGGGATGAGAGCGCAGAGATAGGAAGATGAATCTCCAGGTAGCGAGCTATGCAACCAATCTAACCATGGCTCAGTACCGGATCAGAGTAGGGATAGACCGCTTACCATGAGTGATGCCGCTTTGACGCTTACATAGCATGTTCAGACATACTTAAATAGCACGTTCAAACATACTTAAATATTATGGTCAGACATACTTAAATAGCATGTTCAGACATACTTAAATGGCATGTTCAGATATACTTGGAAAGCATGATCAGACACATTTAATAAGCACATTAAGAATACTTAAATAGCATGTTCAGACATATTTAAAAAGCATGGTCAGACATAGTTAAATAGCCTGTTCAGCATACTTACATAACATGTCTACATATACATAAATAGCAACTTCAGTAATACTAAAATAGCACATTCAGGCATACTTAAAACGCATGGTCAAACATATTTAACTAGCAAGTTCAAAATACCTACATAGCATGTTAAGAATACTTAAATAACATGTTCATACAAAACTAAATAGCATGTGCAGATACTTGAAATAGCATGTCCAGACATACTTAGATAGCATGTTCAGACATACCTAAATAGCATGTCCAGATACTTGAAATAGCATGTCCGGAATACTTAAATAGCATGTCCAGACATACTTAAATAACATGTATAGACATAGAAATAAAGATGCTTCATGCATCATTTGTCTCTTTTCATAGTTGGACAATTTTCAAAAGAATATAATCGTTAACATCATGACTGATAAACGTTGATGCTTAAAAAGTTTTTCAGACATTTGCTGAGGATAATTTCCTTCCAGTAATGACCAAAACACCAATATTAGAGTAAGTTTTAAATGTTAGGATTGGGTTGGGGTTAGGATATGGATAAGACTTATGATAAGTATAAGAGCTTTTCAAAATCACTATGACTATGGCTCATCAGTATCCTCAGAGTAGGGATGGACTGCTTAAAGATAAATGCCAGTTTTGGTAAAGAATTTCAAAATGAGTTCATACAGAATCAAATATAATGACCACCAAAGTGTCTGTTTGTATAAATAAAGAATATGTGGCAAAGGATTCTGGAACAAATTGTGTAATTGCTGAGAAATTAGCAAATAAGCACAAGATTTGGGTCAAGCATCGGGCACGACATTCAGAGCAACAATACACTGTCCCAAATGCACTTAGCTGTGTTGGTGATCTTCAGTGTGAATATTTTTCAGCGTAGATTTCAAGATTTCACAAAGTTCAGTTTATGTGACTGTACCAGATCTAGATCCTCGATGATATACTGACAATTAAGCCTGGTTTTACAGAATTTCTCATGAAATCAGTGTTTACTGCAACTACTGGCATTTCTGTTTAACATGAGTGATGCGCTCTGACGATTAAATAGCATGTTCAGACATACCTCAGTATGTACTACCTGGTGAAAAGACTACCCTCCTTCATGATCACTTAATTTTCACCTTCGCCAGAAGGAGCTAGGGCAAACACCTTGAATACGAGACAACAAAGATGCTAGCAATGTTTGAGCACAAGAGGGTGGTGGTAGTCTCAATGAACAAACCCTTGTCATTCGATATTCATCAGAAAAGTGCCTGAACTCTCAGACTAAGCCAACCGCACCCAATAGATGCTGTACAATGGAGGAAGGAATAAATCTTTGAATTGCTGCAAGTGAATGACCACATTAGGCTACGCTCGATAATGCTTTTTTTTAACTTGGTCCAAAAAAAAGTCTGAAAACATAGGCTATCAGGTATAAGGGGCAAAATGGAAATGAGGGGGGGGGGGGGGGTTCTGAGCTATGAAGCTTAAACTTTTACCAAGAAATGCCTGCCCCATTGCCAGAGGTATCACTTACATGAATTCAAGTCCCATGGCACTCATCTCCACACTGTAACTTCTGATATTGAGGTGACTTCTTACGATTTACACAAAAAGGTATCAAAGATGAAATTTTGAAGGAATTTGATGGCAAAGTGAAGAAAACATGATCAAATGGGGAAAATAACCACTTATACAGTAATGGTCAGTTGTAGGTCCCTTGGAAAGGGTTAACTTTTGTAGCAATCATAGATTACAACTCAAATTAGCAAAAAATAAATCACAGACAAGGAGAAAAGATCAACCTTTTTTTAGCAGGTGGTGACAATGTGAAAGTTTTGAGAAAATAGTTCTCTTGATATTAATGTGTAACCTCCATTTTATATTAATGGATTTATCTTGTTTGTAGATTTATATAAGAAAACATACTCAAATGCTGCATTCTGGGTAAAGATCTAAGGTCTCTGTAGTATAGTTTTGGTCTTGAGATGGCGCTGTTCAAGATTCAGTGGTATACTTAAAAGAAAAATAAACTGCACATATGGATTAACATCCATTTCTTATGCAATCCCTACATGCACTAGTGTACAGGATCTCAGTGACATTTTTACATTCCGCGTTTGTTAAATTCTGCGTTGTTTGACTAGAAAGTGCATCTGTCATTTCGGGTTACCTCTGACCTTATTTTTTAAGTTGTCAGAAACGTTGTCCCTCCTGACAAGAAAAACAATATTTTCCAAACATACCACTGCCTACATACATTTACAACCTTCTTCCACTAAACACTTCAGTCAATGAACCCTTGGCTACAGGTATACCACCTTCTTCCACTAAACCCCGAAGTGGATGAACATAGCAATCTTCCGAAGATATGAAGTAATTATTCCTCTAATGACGCTCACAAGTCACAAGATCGCTTTCTCTTCTCAGAGAATTCTTAGTAATTACCCAGCGAGGCCTGATTGCTTTTCGAGAAGGTTCATGTACTTTGAATGCAAATTGTTTTTATAAAATAGTGGATGGATTAATATTTTGGAAGGGAATTGGCTGCTCTGTGGGCAGCGTACAGAGTGGATATCTCCTCAATGATTCTTTGATTATCGGATAAAAAGATGCATTGAATTCATTGATGAGGAATATTTTCTTTAGGATACTGTAAGTATATCATGATATGTAATATTAATGTCATTATGATACTTAGATGAAACAAAATGCAGAAGGAAATTGAGTCCACCTGGATGAATCAAAACATACACCTTTTTTTTTGGGGGGGGGGAATTGATAAAAAAAAGAATGAAAATAGACAGCCAAGAGATATAGCAAATTATTCGTAAGCATAGTGGAGAAAGAGAGAAAAGTAGAGAGGAGAAAGGAAAGAGGGCAAAAAGAGCGAGAGAATAAGGCAGAGAGAGCGAGAGAGAGAAAAGGAGGAAGAGGCTTCGACTGAGACCGACAAAAATAGACATGAACATATCCGATTTCCTCATGCGATTTGATTAGATGGGAAGAACAAGTCAGGTGTAAAAACATCCTCATGATGAATGCCCTTCAACAAAGTCATGATTGTCTATACTCCGTCTGTATGCAAGAATGACTAGATTAAGAAATATTCATATTCTAATCAAAGGTGTGAAGAATAGTGTGGTATTCAAGATTTCACAGTAGCATCAGTCAGTTTTTTGAAAAACAGTACCAGCTAATCAATACTTTGCGCATGACTTGTTTTTCTCCATTATTTTCATAATCAATTTAACACAGATGTTTGTAAGATGGATTCCAATCACAGGCCATAACTGGCATGATGCCTCCTCTTCTCTGCCTGTTTTTTTTTAACATTTCTATTCTTTGTCATTTATTTATTTATTTATTCATTCATTTATTCATTTATTATTAATTTATTTATCTATTTATTTATCTATTTACTTATTTATCTATTCATTCATGTATTCATTCATTCATTCATAATCATAATTGTTTAATTCATTGATTGATATCTCAGGGAGAGGGCGGTTGATTCTTTTTAAAGGTCAAGTCCACCTCAGAAAAATGTTGATTGAATCAATAGAGAAAAATCCGACAAGCACAATGCTGAAAATTTCATCAAAATCGGATGTAAAATAAGAAAGTTATGACATTTCAAAGTTTCGCTTATTTTCAACAAAATAGTTTTATGAACGAGCCAGTTACATCCAAATGAGAGAGTCAATGATGTCACTCACTCACTATTTCTTTTGTTTTTTGTTGTTTGAATTATACATTACTTCAATTTTTATGAATTTGATGATTAGGACCTACTTGCCTGAAGCACAAAATGTTAATATAATGGAATTCCACGTGTTCAGGAATGAATCTTCATTTCACATGACAATGACGAGAAAATCAAAATATTTCATATTTCATATAATAAAATACAAAAGAAATGGTGAGTGATGTCATCAGTTCCCTCACTTGCATACCGACCGAGATGTGCATATAACTATTTTGTGAAATGAAGCGACAATTTAAAATGCCATAACTTTCTTATTTTACATCCGATTTTGATGAAATTTTCAGTGTTATGCAGTATGCTTGTTGAATTTTTCTCCTTTTATTCAAACCAAGTTTTTGTTGGGGTGGACTTGTCCTTTAAGAATGAGAATACATTTTTTCTTAAACATTCCTCACTTGTAAGGAAATTCTAAAATTCCATGACTTTCTGTGCCCCCCTCCATCATTCAAGAAATCTTGGACCCACCCTTGAATCCTGCACATCATGCCCCTTCACTCCCTCTCAGTTCTCAGCAGACGATGATATCTCCTCCTAACGAAGAAAACGCATCGCCATCATTACCAACGGAAACAAACTTGGGAAGCTACACCTACTCATCGCTTCCCATCCTCGTCAACAAGTTGCCCAAAGTGGAAACCATAATGGTCGAAGCTCACCTCAGAATGGGATACCCCAGACCATTAATTGACAGTATGACAGACTGTCACCACTCATACATTCTTGTGTTCTCTCCAGCTTCACACATCACCCCCTGACCCCATTCTGGACGAGAGGGTATCCATTTGCCATCGTAATTGGAATGTTTGCCATTTTCTCCTTTTTTAGATTGAACTGGAGATTGCTGTCCCATCAGCCAATTTGCGGTTTCAATTTGTATTTGAGGGTCCGGCTTCCTTCTATTCAGATCATGTTAAGTATACTACAAGTGGAAAGTTCTTTCTCTTCATTGTTCTCTCAAACTTCTACTTTCTTAAATAAGACACATAAGAAGCTTTGACTTTATAACTAATATGGTTGACTCCATGATCTCCATCCCCCAAAATATAGCATTTACAAAATAGGTTTATCTAAATAAATCCCTCAGTTGAATTATGAAATACATCTGCTAAAAACATTTATCTAATTCTGTCCATATCATAACCATTGAAGGACACGTTCATACATATGTAATTTAGTACTGAACGAGAACAATGACGAACGTTTTCAAAGGATGCACAAAAACACATAAATGACTTTAAATGAAGATATCATATTCAGAGGAAGATGGGAATAATTCTTATTTACCCAAGGAAGCCATGGACTTGACCTGTTATAAACCATTCTCCTTGCAGGCCCTGCACAGTGAAATATTTTTTTACCCTTCTTCATTCTAATGTAAAATTCCAGATAAGAGGGCAGAAGGTCCCCTTTTTTTAGTCTTTGGTATGACTCGGCCGGGGGTTGAACCGATGACCTCCCGTTTCATGAGGCTGACATTCTACTACAAAGCCACCACCAAGGCATTTTTAACTTGACTAAATTTTCAGTATAGAGGTGCATTAGAATATTTTCCTCAATTTTAAGATGACTGATAGCTTTAACTGATGGAGGCATCTCCTTAAAGTCTTTGGTTTGCCTCAGCCAGGGAAAGAACCCATGACCTCCCGCTGACTCTCTATCCCAAAGCCACCATTGGGGGATTTTTAAAATCTATTCTAGACTAAATTTTTAGTAGATTAAACTAGAAAGTGAATGGGCAAGATGCATCGGAATATATTTTTCTCAATTTCAAGATGATTGATAGCGTTAACTGATGGAGGCATCTCCTCAAAACATCCATCTCTTCTCAGTGTAGGGTATCACTTACCAGAGATGACCTGTAAAGGAATGCACCATTAACTCAACAAGATTCTCAATAATACAGACCTACTTTAATTGAATGTTGGACTTCAGTCTTACCATGCAATCTTGATCACCAAGAGAATAAAGCGATATATTGACTTATGAAATTCTCCAATAAAAAAAAAACAATGACAATCGCAATAATAGAGACCTATTGTACATTTATTGAAGATTCAGTTTTTAGTTCTATCCAATGCCAATCTTTACATCAGACAGAATAAGATATACTGATTAATAATATCACCCATTTAAAATGAAACATCACATGTAATTTACTTTGGTAAAAATATTAAGCCCCCATTGACATCTTGCACAGATATGAACATACTGAACGTTGATATCATTCAAATTCCATTTCATGATCACTTTCATCAATGCTATAAACCAAAAAAAGGTGCATGCAAGTGAATTGTTCACATGCCATGAAAACGACACTATTTTTTTAAATGGTAAAAGAAGTTTGATTTCCTATTACAAAGAGAATATTACTGGTAGCTGTCCCTATGGAATATGAAGGCTCCTATTTACAAACTTTAGAAATTCAGCAGTGGTAAAATTAATGCTATAAAAGAAATAATAAGCACAAGGGGTCGTGACTTTACTTAAAACCTGATCTAAGTTTCTGATACAAATATAAATAAATACAATTCACAATTTTTTCTTAGGAAAACACTCACAATTTATGGAACTGGGTTTAATTTTCTTCAGAATACAAGTTTTAGCTGTGTGAATACTAAATTTGTTAGAATGGTGTTCAAATTTCCCAAACATTAAGTAAAAAGAGAGAGTGGGGGGGGGGGTGAACAGAAAAATTCTGATTATCATA
Source organism: Lytechinus variegatus (assembly GCF_018143015.1). Lineage (NCBI taxonomy): Eukaryota > Metazoa > Echinodermata > Echinoidea > Temnopleuroida > Toxopneustidae > Lytechinus > Lytechinus variegatus. The sequence goes on along the minus strand of NC_054753.1, from coordinate 25,790,926 downwards.
AAGAATCAGTCAATAAACAGGGATAAAATAGTCAGTTGCTATCCCTTATGAATATTGGAAAGTCAAGACAATATAATTCATGTATTTTGATATAATCCACATTACGGGACATTTGTCAAAGCTTGAGGCATATCATGATGATACAGTTTACAAATACCTTACATTATAGCCTCAGAAAACACCTGACAGAAAGTCTTCTCTTCTTGGTGTCATAGACACCGTTCTCACTACCTTCCTTAAAGCCCCCTCATACCTGACCAAATGTAGGCGGTTGAAGGGTGACGAATGTGAAAATGGACGAAATGCACGCGAATTCAACGAAAATTTCCGTCAAATCATGCGAACTATTGTCAAATTTTATCAACAAACGATAAGCGAAGGATAAGCGTGTCACCCCAACGAGAGCATTTCCATAGCATCAAGATCACTTTACACAAGTTGATTTTGAAAACCACTTTCGTGTGATCAAATGGGAGCGCTAGCAAAACGATCTTCCATACTGGTTTCCTGAACCGGTTTCCAGTAGACTACTTTTAGAAAGCGTAACGAGAACGGCCTTAGAGCCAAGCTAACGACCTGGATATCTTTACAGTCACTCTCTAATAGGGCCTCATACCATCAACAGCTTTCGTCATTTCATCAATACACCACAAGATACTGTTTCTTTCTTTGATTTCAACTATGGCAAGGTGGACTACCAGGGAAAAAAATACACGGGGGCTCGGGCGATTTTGCCCCCAAAATGCCCTAAAGAGCCCTGGAAAACTAAAATGGAGCCCCTGAAATTCATATAGGGTCCAATGTAAACTTTAACACAAATTAGGATATTTGGGCTAGTGAGCTCAAAAATAGCCCCGGAAAATAAATTATTCATCTTTTCCCTGTGGACTACCCCCCTCACAAATGACTTGATGGCAATGGATGAACTCCCCCCCCCCCCTCCCATCATTGACTGGATGGCACAGCCCCCCCCCCCCTGAGCACTACATTCTCCAAGTTAAAGGCTGAAATATACACAATATTTCAATAGTTTTGCAAACAACAGTTTTCTTTTCCTCTTCTTCATGACCCATTTTTTGTTTATATTGTACCATTTTTTTCATGGGGGAGGGGTATTTAGACCCAGGTCAGGTTTTTACTAATTGCATGCCAAACTCATGAATCCTCCACAAATTTAATTCAATATATTTGAATTAGATCAAAACATTTGCTGCATCTATAAAAATTCAATTTCTCAATCAATGAAAATGTATCAATTTCAAAAAACTAGTATTACCATTTACAATTTAATTTCTTAATGATTTGAGGAGTGAAAGAGAATATCAAATGATATGTAATGACTGGAGTTGCAATTTCTTACTCTTTTCTGTTTCTCGATTCTCAAATTCTTCCAGCCATGAGAGAGTGACGGTGTTCGTGCAGCCGTTTGGCCCAATTTCAGTGCATTATGCTAACAATGATTGGGGTCAAAGATTCACCCTCAAGACATGCCGTCTGCACTCCGGTGTTTTCTTTCTTTGTCCTCATTACCCCGTATGTTATCAAATGAAATAATTAAAACAATACGATTTCTATCATTCTCTCTCTCTCCATCTCTATTCCCATCTGCCTCTCTCTCTCTTTCCAGGTGGTTTCAAACTGCCTCAATCATAAGAATCCTGGTTAAATTACGAGAACTTTTTTTGGCTAAAAAATACCCATGAATTATTCCTGTATTCACACCGCCCCGAAACATATCCTTCGGGATAAATTTCTGAAGTTAGGAGCATGCGCAGTATGGTCTGATAAGCAGGCAAGACATGAGATTCAAAACCACTAGCTCAGCAGCCACCCACAAAGCCCGCACCCAGCTACACATGCTGGGCTAAAAGTTCCTGTAAATTTGCTTTCACATTGCCAAAATACCTGCGACCTAGGAAAAATCCCCGCGAAAGTTCTCGTAATTTTGCCAAGTACCTACTATTTAGTGGGTACTTTCTTTCGGGGAGATTACATTACCTGGCAATTTTCCCTGGTAAATTTCCCGATCAGAATACCTGGAACTTCGAAGCGGTCTGAAACCATCTTCTGTATGCTTATTTCTTCCAACAATCAGCCTTTTCTCTACTACACACATTTTGTTTGTCACAAAGATCATGAAAATGAAGCCGCCTAAAAAAAAAAAAGTGATCCTATCTAATAGTCGATTCCTCCGAGTCTGTCTTCGAAATACAACATATGGTATTCTCGAGAGTAAAAATGCATTACGATTGGAATTTGGAAAATACTGCTTTCTATAGGCTTATACATGAACACATTTTCTCATTAAAAACATGCGGATGGACTACAAATTTGTCTTATTAATCTCATGAACAGATAAAATGAATGCATACCTCTCAACCAATCTGGTTACAGCATTTTTATCATTAAATATTTAATAAGCGTTGTTTAGCTTTTGTTTAAATCAAGAAGGAAGAAGCTATTATCTTATTCATTCTTTTTTTTTGGGGGGGGGGGCTGGGGCATTCGAGTTCATGCTAAAGGAACACTAACAAATCCATCTCTTTTTCAATTTATTTTCACCATTTATCGCAGCCTCTTCCATCCTCTTTTCAAATGACTCTCCTCCCTATAGCATCAAATTCATCTCATTCAATTTCCTTTTGTCTATTTCATCATATTACTTACATTTCATTTTGTCTTTTTGAAGGTGGAACCTCAGAATTTCTCACAGGAAACCAAAATTACACAGATGTCAGGAAATCGTGAAATATGAACCGCAATATTCATCCCAAATAGGAAAAAGTCCCAGGGTATATTAAGTCTTAATATTAGAAGCAATAAAGCCGGCATTCTGGCACACATGTATCACTTGACACCGAATGATAATGAAAACAGAAAGTAAAAAGGTGAAACTCCGGGTATGAGAACCGAAGGAAGGAAAATAGAAAACAAAAGTTGACTGAAATCCGATGACTTTTTATTCTTCATCATTTGGTTTTCATCAGAAAGGAAGGAAAGAGGATCTAAAAATTCCACAAAAAATATGAGTTGAGAGACGGCCCATAAAATGAGGATTAAGTTTCCTGTGAACATCCATTTGGAATTATTGATTTTTACAAAGAATGGTTTTAAGCATCATATTAGCTCAATCATGCCATAAATGAATAAACAAAGATGAGGAAAGATAGACAATTCAACATTTCATCAAGAATTAGATTTTGGAGAACATTACTTTGCTGAAGCAAGCCTCTTTCTCTTTCTTTCACTCTTTTAATAAGAAGATAGTTTGGAGCTTTTGTGCATACACAGTAAAAACGTTGTTTAAACTTTTATACAATGCTGTTAATATGAACTTAACAGTATTGTTTAACCATTTTAACTACCACGCTTAATTTGAGAATTAAATATAAAAAAATTAAACTTTGTTGTTTAAGATTTTCAACACTTGTTTAAATCTTTTTAAACAACTAAAATAAGTTTCAATCGAAATATCAAACACCGTAATATAATATTTTGAATGTTTAAAAAAGAACCATATAAACAACCATGCTTAATTTATTAAAAAATAAATAGTAAAAATGAACTTCGTTATCAAAGATGTTCAAAACTGGTTTAAATTGTTCAAACAACTACTATTTAAGGTTCACTTGGTAAAACAGCATTGTATAAAGATTTCACTGTGCCATGGTGTGTATTCCTTGTAATAAGATGCAGAGACGAGATACCTGTGAACTTTTAGGAAGAGGAAAAGGAGGCATCATTTTTAGATAGATCTCCATCAATGCCGTTGGCACGACTGGGACAGTATACCCCGAGTATAGGAGGCTAATGCAAAATACTAGAACTCCAGCATCTAGCAAACAAGTTCTTCCATTGAGTTAACCCCCTACACCCTGGAACTGGGTGATTGCTGTATGAAGCCTATAGAGCTCTATTAAAGCATGCCGTGTGTGACTCATAAGGGTTAAGATTCTACCGCATACAGGAAAAATTGAAAGAAACTGGCATGCATTCTAATGATGCGTTCAAGTTAACCAGTCCTTCTGGGGAGCAGAATAGGTATTTTGCAATGTGTGAGTAGCTTAAAACTCAGATGCATCTTTTCTAATATTTGTCTTATCCTAACAGGTAACAAATAAAAAGAGTAATTTTAACTGATTTTAGATTAAGGTTTGGTTCAAAATAGAGGAGAGCAAAGCAGCATCAAATAAACGAATCAATAACGTTTCACTGAAGTTCTCTCAAACACATGCCTGGTGGGGTTGTACTTTCATAAGTCGTATGTACTACCATAAACTGCCATTTTTTTCTTATCCATTATGCAATAGCACATAAGATTGTATTTTCCACTTATATTTGATATAATAATAAAATTTTGCGTTTTATGGAAAAAGGGAACAATTGAAATTTTCGTTGAATTTACCATGTGCTTTTCAATATACTCATTCTACTTTTAAACATAAGCACAACCATGTAGCCTTCAAATTATATATTTGAAACAGAAGTAGAGATTATAACTTCTTGCGATGTTTGAGGGATAATTTGGAAACATCACAAGAAAAAGATTGTAATCTCATGTCTTGCTTGTCAATCATTGTTTCATAATCATGAAAGAGAGCGAAATCAATGATCTATTTCACATTCTTGTCTGGGGCTGTGTAAATTTAACAAACCGACGCTTGTCAACACGTTTTAATCAAACACGATATTGGATTATTGTCTGCATACCGTCGTTCAATGTCGTCTAGTAGCCTTAATCAAGGGATTTCACGTTTCATTTTCAACATTCATCAGGTTGATCTGATATTCTCCTGTCTCAGACATTAAGAATATTTTAACCATTAAAAAAACTTTGGGGGTATTAACAGAAGAAAAGCAAAAGAATAACTTCTTTTATCATGAGATTTAATTTACAATTCCAACACTTTACACAAAGATTCCACATTTTGGTTTGCTTAACTCCTGCATAAACATTATTTAAAGTAGTTTTTTTTTGGGGGGGAGAATTTAACCATTTTAATAACTTTAATTTAGGAGGAACAAATCATTGGAGAAACAGAAAACATGAGATTTATGTTTCAAATCAATATCAAAACTTTTCTTATCACTTTGAGAAAGCTCTGTCCACAATTAATTTTTCTTCAATCAAAATTGACTCTTCAATTTTTTAAAGTGTTGTACAGAGGGAAGCGGGGAAAAAAGGGTAAGAGGTCAAAGCCAGGGCACTGCACCTGTCATCTTTTGTACTTGTTTAACTTCACTTGCCCACCCTTCTGCCAAATAATAAAAGTCAAATTAAATTTCTTATCTTTGATCCTTCGACTCCAATTTTCTTTTTTTGACATCCGTGAGGAATACAACACTCAAGAGATCTGAAATGGTGAAAATGAGATCGATTTAAGGCCCCTTAACTCAATAGACGAACTTGAGCCCAAACTGTGGATCCATGGAGAACGAATCAGGTTAAACAGCAAACTAAATATCTCGGTTTCAATCGGAACAGGTGGAAAGAGGTCAAAGGTCAGCAATGCAACAAATTACAAAGCATTGTGAGTTATTTGCCATTGTCACAGACGGTGACGACAGTCCCAGAGAACGCAAGAAACGATCCCTCTGTGGGTTGTGTTTTTTGTCTACCTGGTAATGAAACGTGTCCCGCACACTCCTCAGCTCCATGCGGATTTATTTCTGGATCCCGGCAACCAGATGCTGGGGTATCCCCTTGCATGGATGTGAGGAGAAAAAATACTGGCTCGGATCAAAGAGGCTTAACCAAATAAAACGAAAGGGTTTCTTTTCTCTCACCCTTTCAGTTCAAATGCTTCTTAAATCCGCTTGGTTTCTTCTCCGTTTCTTCTCAGTTCTCATCCTTCATTTGATGTCTTAGGATTCACAGGGAATTTGTCCCTGACTTATCCATGAATATGCGATTAGAGAAAGTCTTAAAGTTTTATAAATACGTGTATAAAAAAAAGTCTCTTAATTCCTTTGTACATGTATATCAGCATCCTTCTTTCATAGACTTAGCAGGGATCCAGCTTAGTGTCTTTCACATTGGTAATCACTGTATTCCACATATTGGTGGCCTTTGAACTATTTTCTTTCATATCTTTCTTCTTTTTTTTAGAAGGGTGCGGGGGGTAGGGGCTTGTGAGAACATTAAAAAAATGCTTCCATTAGTAGTGACCTCCCCCCCTTTTTATATAAATCCTGGGTCCACCCTGCTCCGCTAATAACCCATTTCTAAAAACTAAACTCAAATTCCAAATTCCTTCACGAGCTTTTCCTACCCCTTTTCAACTCAGTTTTCTACGTATACTTCATGTATCAATGATCCTTCTTACCCATCCCCTTTTCATCTCAGAAACTGTTTGTGTTTCTCTTCATAACAGTTTTTATTTCTTCAAGCGAATCGTTAAAACACAGTTATATTGCGCATTGCCAGAAGGGTGATGATAATTCTAAGGCACACATGTGCAGTGCTGAGAAAACATGATTCGCAAGTTATGAATATATATTGGAAATGCCTGGCATACTAACAAGTGCAAGAAGTATCTCAATGCTTAAAGATAAATACCAGATGTGGTAATGATCTCAAAATGAGTCTGAACAGAATCCAATGAAATTACCACCAAAAAAAGTGTTTGTATGTATGAATTAAAAATATGTGCCAAATATCTCTGGAAGAAAATGCATGATAGCTGAGAAAAGAGCAAAAATAAGCACGGAATTCCATCAAATGTCTGGCATTTTTCGAAGCAATATTAACACTGTCCCACATATGCTTTTCTGTGTTAGTGAATAACAGAATAATCGATTTTGAGCTAAGATTTCATGATTTTACAAAGATAAGTTTACATTATTGTACCAGATCTAGATGTATGATAATATTTTGACAATTAACCTTGATTAAAAGACTTTCTCATGAAGTAATTGTTTGCTGCAACAACTGTCTTTTACCTTTAAAACGTGTAGAAGGGCAATCCATAGTCTACGGTGCAAACCCATCACTCAAGTTAAATGGTCTGAATACAAAGCCTACAATGACTTGAAATCGCGGCGTAGAAATTCTACACAGTGTGTGGACTAGCAAGCTCAAATGTGCAAAGATTGCTTCCTGAAGAATGTTTCACTTATGCTAAAACCAGTTTAGCGAAGCAAAGTGATCTTGAAAACCACATCATGTGGTGGTTTTCCAAACCGGTTTGGAAGATCGCCTCCAAGACCACTTTGAGTTTGACCATTCTCATTACACGTTCTACTATACACTTTCCACTAAACTATTTTCCAGTAAACTAATTCTTAATAGGATGGTAATGAGAATTAGGTCTAACAGTAACAGTGTGAGGTCAACGCTCTGAATATTCACAAACAGATCTCAGTTTATTACTGATGCATGAATTATTGCAAATACATAGATTAGTCTACAAAAACACCATGTGAGGTACGCAGCATGTAACGCAATCAAACCCCTTTCCTATATAAAACTTAATATGCCCCCTAAAATTGAGATGTGAAATCATTTTGACAAGTTATAAGTTTTGCCCATCTAAAAGAGTGGGGGGGGGGGGTAAGTAGGTTGGCCAACCAGGACCAACTTAATTCCTGAGGGAGATTATGGCCGGCTCATATCCAAGTTCATGTATGCAAAGAATATCTTAATATTCTTTCTGAGGATGAAATTTTATTAATCTCTAATAATAGGTAAATCACCTGATTTTTATCCCTTTGTTATTTACATTCTTGCCTTTACTATACTATAGAGGATGAGGAATACTTCGAAAAAACAAAGTGGCTGCCTTTACTACATGTTAATCACTTATTATGTTGATAAGCTGTACTTTTTCTAATGTAAACTAATAATGTGTATGCTGCTTTTTTTCAAATTACTTGTATTGTTTATATGTGATTTGTTACACAAAATCATAAATACCCAATTAAAAAAAAAAAGTTCAGGTATGCATCATAGTGTTCAGGTATGCATCAAGGGTGTTTGGGCCGGACCAAATTTTTACAATATAACACCAGATTTTTGCTACGCCGAATGTTGGCATATTGTGTAAAACTGGCTAATGGTAAATTTTGGCCAGCCACAATAATTTTTTTTCTTTGGCAAACCAAATTTTGAGCTTGATGGGAAAGGGGTGTTCAACTTAAATCAAATCTCATCTGTATACAGATCATCCCTTCTTATGCTGTTATGATTGACTATTCACATGCATAAATTGATTTCATATGCTGATTGTTAACCACTAAATAGAAGGGTTTAGTATGCTTTTCGAACTTCAAAAGGTTATCATTTACCCAAGGGACATTTCAAAAGAAATTCAATTTAAAACCTGTTATTAGAATACTACAAATACTTTGGCCTCCCAATTTGCATGCTTTACTTCAAAAGTACCAGTACTACCAAATTGCCTAGTAATGGAGTACTTGTTTTAAAAACATACTCTAAAATGCTCAATTTTAGAGCCGTTGACAGCCCGGTTTCCCCCTATACAAAAGATCTGACAAGATAAAACATATCAATTCATTTAATTAATAAAATGTTTAGTTTGCTTGAGAAAAAGGTAAATCAGCCTTAACAGCTCTATAATAGCCTAATTAGCTAAATTATAATATTTGGGCAACTGGACAGCCCGGTACCCCCCTATACAAAAGATCTTACAAGACAAAACATTCATTAATTCATTAGATTAATAAAATGTTGTTCAGTCGGCTCTAGAAAAAGGTAAATCAGCCTTAACAGCTCTAGAAAAGACTAATTTGCTAAATGATAACATTTGGGCAACTGGACAGATATATTTGGGAACACTATGTCCTACCAAAATATTACTGAGAGGCAGGTGGGGGGGGGGGTCTCAGCATCATGTGGGCTAACATTGTTAAAATAAATAAGATAGAAGCAAAATATGTGAATCTTTGAGCATATCAAGTTGACTGATAAATCTAGAAGACTCGTTCATTAAAATATTCAATTCATTTCCTACATATTTCATACTACCGAGACTGTAATTCTTTTTCCAAAATGTCAAACAGAAGTGCAAAATTGTCACTAGCAATGTAGTCTTTTTTCATTTTAATCTACTTAATCTCTCGCAAATCATCTTCATTGTGCACAGTGAATAGCTCATTTATTCAATAAATGTTTAGTAAATGAAATGATTTAATCTTGATCATGTGAGAGATTATTTTGGGGGGAATTATGAGAGAAAAAGGGGAGAAATTCAAGAGAGATTCCAGGTAATTGGAAGATGAAATGTGTTACGCTTCAGGGTGATATCTAGTATTTTAGTGTTGCAATCGACAGCAAATTGGCAATTTGTTAGCGACCATCTCTACCTCCCCAGCCCGTTGCCTTTTCCTAATTCTCAAATGAAAGGAAATTTGATGATAAGTTCAATCTCGGAAATAATGTTGTAATTAAGGAGCTCTATACAAACACGGCTAACACAAATTTATATGCCTGGGGCTAAGGCAGGTGACACACTTGGATTACTATATGGGTTTTTACAATTTGACCTTCGTAACAGTATCCCCCAATCAATGAACTTGTCAAGTACACTACTTCTACAGTTTGACAGGCAAATTGCCAATTCGTCTACTGCCAACTCGTCCACTCATCACATGGTAAATATCTTCAGGTTGTATTTCCAAGCAATCATAATTATCATATATATTCATCCTTTTTTTTATTATCATTTTTTTTTTGGGGGGGGTATATACCAATACATTTGTATACAAATGTGCAAATGGACCTTTATATTGAGGGCATAACTCGCTATCTTAGATGCTGCCATTGAATTGCCTACTTTGGAGATCTGCAGCTGGCGTATCTCTGACAACTCCATTTACATGTATTCCTATATCCTCTGAGGGAGGGCGCTATGAGATTATGATCTCATATGCATCAAGTCTATAAAGGGGTCAGCTGCATTTGGTCATAGAAATGGTCGGAAAACATTACAGAAATGCACACTAAGAAGACATGATTGAGTACGATCATGTCTATTGAACATCAGATTATGAAATGATCCAAGTATTAAAAGCAGTCTTTCAGAGGAGCACGAACAGGTACGATGTACAAGGCACAGACAATGATCAAATTCAAATACATGTAACCACATAGAACGGCATCACATTCTGGATAACATCGGCTCCCCATTGACAAAAAAAAGGAAACATCTCGATTATCATTCGCAGTGTACACTGCAGATAAACATTGGTTGCCATAGAACTCACATGGTTTGGCCCTTCATTGATTTGCTTTGCAAATATTTGAAGTATTCATAAAAAGAATGTTTGCGTTAACAGGTTTTGCAAAAGCAGACTTTCAAGTGGTCTTAATCATTATAGGATTTGGTTTTGTTACATTAGAATTACAAGAATTATAAGAATAAGGATGGCATAGAGGAAGGGTGTAAGAAGTTAGAGGTAGGCCAATATTTTGAAGAAAAAAGAAAAATCACAAGTTTTCTTGTTGTCTACACAGTAAATCGCTGTTTAACATTTGAAGCAAGTTCTTCAGACCTGTCTCTTAACAAATATTGTTTAAAGTTTTAAACAAGTTTTTCAAACTTTAAGCAAACTGCTTTAAAGTCATAAACAACTTTTAATTTTTAATCACTCCTGCAACAATCTCCTGTGAATGCAAGGCCACTCGCATGAGCTTTGCATGAATAAATGAGAATTACTTTTTGCTTTTGTTGTACAATTGTTGCAGTTGCAGATAGATAGCAATTAATGCCTGTTGTAGCCTTTTGTGAGACCAAAAGGTCGCAAGTGGTCTCAGACCAATCGTGAAAGGGGCTTAAGACATGGCCCTGATATGAAAGCAGTATAGCGTTACGTAGAATGTGAATTTATGACATCACTGTCATGTACAATTATGAATATTTTTATTAATACAAACCACTTACCAGAATGTTTTTGTCTGAATTCTGTTGGCCATGATAACACTGCTGCATTGTGATCTGCTTCTTGCACACTGGCAGTTGCTACCTGATGAAAAAAGAATATAAAATATTAGAATTAAAGATACATGAAAGTAATTTTAGTAAAAAAAATGGTTTTGCATAAAGTCTGTAAAACAAGATTGTCATTATATACGATCGTGGATTGAGGTCTGGAACAGTTACATAAACTGATCTTTTGAAATCATGAAATATCATGAAATCTAAGCTGAAAAACAATCACACTGTAGATTACCAACACATGTAAGAACATGTGGCACGGTGCATTATTATTACATGAACCGTGTGCAAATGAGGGAATAGTAAAATCACAAAGTCACTATTTCATTATTATTTTTCTTAATATATGAACTTTGAATTCATTTTTTGCAGTTCTTATGTAAACCATATTTTGACTTTGGGGGAGAATTTAAATTTTTCCTCTAGATTGCACTGACTTCAGCTTCCTCAGCAAAACTGGAAAATATCCCAACAATGTACACAAAGTCCTGTGGCTAAAAGTGATACTTTGAAAGGCAACACCCTAAACTAAATACTTCTTTTTTCTTAAGGGTGCACTCAAACCACTTGCATAGTTGTAAGATGGCCCTTTGGGGAGGTTGAAATCACTAGGAAGCCAAGAATAAGATTCAGGATCAATTTCAAACCGCTAAACCAAGCACAGAATTCAAAAATATCTTTAAGAAAATCATTAAAATTGTTATTTACTTATTCAACATATTTATACAGGATTAAAAAGAAAAAAAAATGATTCAGCAAGGCTGTTTTTCATCGATGACCTGGTTACCAGCAGGAAGTAATTTCTCAAAAAGCTGTATGCACCGAATAGGTAGCCTAGCTTAGCTGGGTAATAATAATACCAGGGCCCGCTGCGAGAACAGTTTTCGAAACTGAAGTGGCTACCCTGGGTAAATATACAATTATTATTATCATCAAAACACATATATATGCCTACATATATAAAAATAATTTCCTTTTATAACAATAGAGATCTCAAAGATAGTAAAGTACAGTATGAACTAAAAAGCTGAAGTAGATTCAAAGAGGATTATGTAAGACCAGTATCAGATTAAAAAGAAGAAATTAGAATACGACAAGACACAAAGCACAGACAAAATATGCACTCTCTATGACACACACCGTCCCAAAATATTAAAAATAAACTGGTCTATGCATGGTTAAAGAGACATTCAACTTAATTGGAAAACCAAAAAATAAGTTTTTGGCCCTTGTATTTTTTTCACATTGCTTATTTGTTATTTACTCATACTTCCTCCCTGAACATGTGATATTACAACATTTTATGATAATGTTAAGTTGGTCCTTAATGTCAAATCGGCAAAACTTGAAATATTGTTTAATTTAAACAATAAAAAACAAAAGAAATAGTTATGATGGACATCATCAACTCTCTCATTTGTATATCCTTGAGTTGTGCATATAACTGTTTTGATAAATAAAGCAAAACTTTACAATTTTCTTACTTTACATTTCAATGAAATTTTCAGCATTATGCTCATTTGATTTTTTTCTATTGGTTCAAATCAACATTTTTCTGAGGTGGACTTGACCTTTAACATTTCAAACCTAAACCCAGTCATGAGTGAATTTCAAGGAAATGCCAGTATAAATGAAACAACATGTCACTTTCCGGGGAGGCACCATCCCACAGAACACACCCCCTGCAAGCTCTACACTTACCAAATATTGGCAAGAAATGACAAACATTAGCCGCCTTGATACATATCACATTCTTTTTATACACAAAGAATGCCAGAAAATGACACTTTGCACTGTCCCTATGGTATTCCGTTTTAAATAAATGATGCAATTAAGTAGGGAAAAAAAGTGGTTAGTTCAAAATAAAGTAAATATTAATGTAATTTTATGTAAACAGGGTACTTCGATTTCAGAAAATGTTTAATACACTGTCGGCATCAATGTTTAATGAAATTAAAAAAGAATTTTAATTACCCCAAGCCTAAGTGGATTGGCAATGATATTGCTTAGAAAGTAGGTATTTATGACATAAATATTTGCCAACAATAATTCGACCAATGATTTCACCCCAACCTGATGAAACGTTTTTCCTGTTACACCCCCTCCCCCCTCCCCCGATACGTACAGTGTACAGGCAATCAAAATATTTTTCTTAATACATATATATATATATATATATATATATTGAAAAATATATTATATAAATGATATGAGAGCAGAAAAAAAATCATCAAATCAAGTTGCCGTCCCCTCCCTCCTGAAATTGAAATAATAAGTTGTATGTTTTGTAGGTGTCATGGCCGAGTGGTCTAAGGCATCCGATTACACTATGAAAGTCTGGGGTCCGATTCCCAGCACCGTCCTTGACCAAGGCAAGTGCATCTACATTGCTATTTTACCTTGTATCAAATGAATGAAGATGCTTTATGCATTATTGATACCAAAGTGTGTACGGGTCGTGTGGTCCAGTGGTTAGAGCATTGGACACAAGGTTGTGAGTTTGAATCCCCAATCCCCATTAGGTGGTTTCAGACCGCCTCGAAGTTCGTCAGTTCCAGGTATTCTCTGATCGGGAAATTTACCCCGATCAGAAAATACCAGGTATTTTGGCAATGTGAAAGCAAATTACGCGTAATTTCCCCGAAAAGAAAATACCCGCTAAATAGTAGGTACTTGGCGAAATTACGAGAACTTTCGCAGGGATTTTTCCAAGGTCGCAGGTATTTTGGCAATGTGAAAGCAATTTACAGGAACTTTTAGCCCAGCGTGTCGTTGGGCGTTGTTGAGCGCGGGAGCTGTGGGTGGCTGCTGGGCTAGTGATTTTTAATCTTGCGCCTTGCCTGCTTATCAGACCATACTGCGCATGCTCATAACTTCAGGAACTTACCCCGAAGGGTATGTTTCCGGGCGGTGTGAATGCAGGAATAATGGGTATTTTTCAGCCTAAACATTTTCTCATAATTTAACGGGGATTCTTGTGATAGAGGCGGTTTGAAACCACCTTTTGTCTCCACTTTGATCCCGGGGGGCCACTTACATTGACGAGTGAAATCCATGCGCGACCAAAAAAACACGTAAAAAGGATGTCTTTTTCACGATAGGGCACGTACGTACGTAACGTGATAAGGGTGTCAAAAACGTAAATATAATGAAAAAGGGATATCAATTTCACTAGGAAAATTACGTGTTTAGGGTCGAATTTGCGGGGATGATGAGACAAAATGAAAATGTCTTATAAAGGATGTCCTTTTTGCCCCAACACTACGTGTTTAGAGTCCGATTTGCGCGAGGTGTAGGTGGGGTCGTACTAAATCAAATAAGGTAAAGCCGACGACCGAAGGACGTACCCGTAACAATAAAACATTCCTGTACTTGTTAAGGGTTCATTTCAGGGAATATTTGCCAAGAGTATCGTTTTGTTTCCAATACTTGTTAAGGGTAGGGTTTCACACGCCAATACTTGTTAAGGGGTGCATTTTCAGAATATGGAAATTACGTGTTTAGGGTGCTTTTCGAGACCCCATGGTCGCGCATGGTATCCACTCGTGAATGGAAGTGCCCCCCCCCCCCCCCCCGGACTTTGATGAAAGGCCCAAGAGTGATATCTGTCGTCTATAACGTCAGCCATTATGACTGATTAACACAGACGTAAAATGTTTCCTAAGTAATTGTTTTACATACCAGCTTGGCGTTTACCAGCAAAACGCTGTCCTCCGGAGTTCCTACTGGAGTTACCATAAACAGAAATATGTGTTTAAAAAAGGTGTATGTGCTAGTCCTTTGTAAAGATCCACTTGTTGATCAAAGTTTCAACCAAGGTCTGTGCCTGCAGACTATCTATCTACCGTGGATCTCATCATCTCCTTGTCTTACCATCCTAGTGACAGGTCTCGATAACCTCTCACATCCATCCCCATCATCTTAGAAGTCAAGACGCTACTCATTACATGATAACTCCAGCAGATAACCCAACTTTTAATTTCCTCTCATATTTCAAAACTCGTGAGACAAGAAGGCGTTCACACTGTCTTCATGTGACATATATATCTGTTTGTATTGCAGTTGTGGATCCAAGATTATATTTTCCAATATGGGTGCATTTTGTCTAAAAAAATGAAAAGCCCCCCCAACAAAAAAGAAGTAAAAAAAGGTTACACTCACAAAAAGAAAATAATGACAAGCAAAAAAGAAAAAAGAAAAGGTCATAATTCCTAAATGAAGGCATTTTGTGATCTTTTTTTGGGGGGGGGAAGGTGTTGAAATTTCCATCCCCCATCTGTACCTGTATTGGTATTGTAAAATGCTAGTCATGATCATCTTATGTGATATATGATGATCTTTATCCACTGAAGACAAATGATTCTTGCTCTATGATTTTTTTTGCAGGTTTGATTGACTTTCAAAAATTCTTCAGATTCAGTTGTGATATAATTTAGTCTAAAAGCTTGGCAGTTCTTGCATTCATTCAGTTTATAGTCAACGAGGATTGTGGATAGTTCGTGGTCTGCAGTTTAAGGTAGTGCTTTCTACAGACTGTTATGCATGTCTTGTAATCATTGCTTTGCAAGGCATTGGCCTTATTGCAAATCCCTCCCCAAAAATATAATATTGATTTTTATTCTATGAGAGCAATGAATTGAATAAAAACTGAAATACTGAACATAGAATTTCAGTATAAAGTATTTCAAAATGATGTGAATTCGGTGACTATGACCAGCAATTTCTCAAAAGTGGAAGGCCTGTAAGGCAGCCATAAATCACACTTCAACTTCAAGTACACTCGACATAAACTGATTCATGAAACTTTCACAAATAGTAAAATACACTTATTTAATAAATGTATGCAGTTTAACTAAATACATTTATTTCATCAAGGCTATTCCTATAAATAGAAACCATCAAATTATATCATCAGTGACAGAAGGTGGTTTCAAACCGCCTCGATCACAAGAATCCCCGTTAGATTACGAGAACTTTTTAAGGCTAAAAAATACCCGTTAATTATTCCTGCATTCACATCGCCCCGAAACACATCCTTCGGGATAAGTTCCCGAAGTTACGAGCATGCGCAGTATGGTCTGATAAGCAGGCAAGGCGCGAGATTCAAAATCACTAGCCCAGCAGCCACCCACGCCGCCGCGCCCAACAGCACGCTGGGTTAAAAGTTCCCGTAATTTGCTTTCACATTGCCAAAATACCTGCGACCTTGGAAAAATCCCCACGAAAGTTCTCGTAATTTCGCCAAGTACCTACTATTTAGCGGGTATTTTCTTTCGGGGAAATTACGTGTAGTTTGCTTTCACATTACCAAAATACCTGGTATTTTCTGATCGGGGTAAATTTCCCGATCAGAGAATACCTGGAACTGGCGAACTTCGAGGCGGTCTGAAACCACCTAGACAGGTATCAAATCCCGTCCAGTCACATAGGCTTTCATGTAATTCTTTCCCATATCATTAAAGGGGAAGTTCACCCTGAAGAAAATTTTCTTGCAAAAATAGCAGAAAAATAGTAAAAAAATATTGGTGAAGGTTTGAGGAAAATCCATTAAAGAGTAAGAAAGTTATTAGAGTTCAAAGTTTTGGATTGGTGACGTCATAAAGAGCAGCTGCCCCATGTGTTATGTAATATAAAATGTATGAATTTCAAATTTTGCATAGTTCCTGATGGCTTAATTTTGTTTTCTATTCATGATCGGGTGTGAAATAATTTGTCTATTGATATACAAAAGGTACAGTGAAAACCATTTTCAATTTTCTGAGAAAATAACATTTCATTGATTTTTTACCATTCGCTATGTAGGAATGCTGCTCGCATATGACGTCACAAATCAAATAATTTAAATTCTAATAACTTTTTAATTATTTGATGAATTTTTCTCAAACCTTCGGCAATGTTTTTTATTATTTTTTCTGCTATTTTTACAATAAAGTTTTTGTCAGGGTAAACTTCCCCATTAAAGGGGGAAGGTAGAGACAAAAGAAATCACAGGATTCTTCACAGAATTGGGACAGTTATAAACACAACATTGCCAACAACAATGCTGGAAAACATCAAAACCATGAAAATCATCTATCCGAGAGCCCGTTCTCATTATGAGCCTAAAAACTAGTTTACTGGAAACCGGTTCAGGAAACCAAGTTTGGAAGATAGCTCTGCTAGTGTTCCTATTTGATCACTTGAAAGGGGTTTTCCAAACTTCATGCAAAGCGGTCTATGGAAATGCTCTCATTGGGGTGACACGTTTCGCGCAAAATTCGGAACCGCAGCGTAGGCATTTTTCACCTGTCGTGTGGAGTAGCGCGCTCAAAATGTGCAAAGATCGCTTCCCGAAGAACGGTTGTAATCTCACAGCTAAAACCCGTTTAACAAGGCAAAGCGATTTTGAAAACAATGTGAAGTGGTTTTCCGAACCAGTTTGGAACATCGCTTCACGTTCTCATTACACGTTAAACTAGTTTCCAGTAAAGTAGTTAGAGGATGGTAATGGGAATGGGGTCCGAGATTCAGACTTGTCTCTCTCAAAGTTCTAACAAGTGGGAACCACCCAGAAACTGCCATTTCATCTTACTAATGAAACCACTCTGCTACCTTTCAAAGAAAAACTTGCCACCTATATTGGGTTCCAGATAAAAGAGCTGGATTGATAAATGATACTATTTGTGGAATTATAGAAAGATGGATTGGTTTTTCAAAGCAGTTATTTCTCTTTTGAAACCAAATGGTAATTGACTTCATCCATCAATGATGCTAATTTATCATAACAGAAATCATTTACAGCTCCTCATTCAAATCTCACGATCTAAATGTGCAAAATGAAGAATTTTTAAATCGATAATGTACAAGAAAAGGATGAAGAAAGAATCCTAAATTTCTTCTGTGAACAGTATTTTCAGTTATGACTAACTAGATTAAATCCTTAAATCGATCACATGCATATTAAATTCATCAGCTCCAATCTGTGAAATGATCAACTGAAAAAGGAGATTATTTTGTAAAAGTTAAACCTCTGTCCTTTTATCTACATTAGCTTCTATTTTTGATTCACTGACATACATTGGAATATCCCCTCAAATTCATGTAATTCTCTGTACCAGTTCAGCCCTTTTCAGTCACATCTAAATATATTCAATCTGAATTTTTTTCTCTTGCAGAGATTTCCCATTATTTCCCTAATTGCAATTTCATATTCATTTGTATCGCTTCTAGCCGGTCTCATCACCCCACTCCATCCCGCCACTTAGAATGGATCGCTACCACTCAACTCATTTCCTCAACATCAGCTCATCCTGGATAAAGGTAAGAATTTACTTCATTCAAGCCTCCATCTCCTCCTAATCTAACTAGGAGGCTGTTCTCACTACGTTCCTAAAACTAGTTTAATGGAAACTAGTTTAACGCATAGTGAGAACGGACAAAGCGGTCTTGGAAGCGATCTTCCAAACCAGTTTGGAAAACCACCTCGCGATGTAGTTTTCAAGATCGCTTTGCCTCGTTAAACTGGTTTTAGCGTAAGTGAGGACACAACCGTTCTTCGGGAAGCGATCTTCGCACATTTTGAGCGCGCTACTCCACACAACAGGTGTAGAATGCCTATGCTGCGATTTCGAATTTCGCGCGAAACGTCTCACCCCACTGAGAGCGTTTCCATAGCAACAAGAGCGCTTTACGTGAAGTGATTTTGAAAACCACTTTCGTGTGATCAAGTGAGAACGCTAGCAAAGCGATCTTCCAAAGTGGTTTCCTGAATCGGTTTCCAGTAAACTAGTTTTAGAAAGCGTAATGAGAACGGCCTCGATGACGTCCTCCTCCCCATCACCATCCTCCTTCTCCCACCCTCCTCCTCCTTCTCCTCCACCTCCTTGAGCCCATCCTCCTCTCCCCTCCTTCACATCCTCTTCCCTCTTCCTCCTCCCTTCTCCATCACATCCCCCTCTACCAATTAACCCCCTATTACCCCTCTGCATCCTGCTCATCCTTTCTTCACCTATTCCTCCTCTTCCTTTCACTCCTCCATCAATTCCTCTTCTGCCTATTCCTCCACCTTTTCTTCCTCCTCTCCCATCCCTCTCATACACCACTACCTCACATACTCCTTCACCAACTACCACTACTACCCCCTCTGATTCCTATTCATCCTTCTCTTATTCCTCCTTCATTAATAATCCTCTCTTTCCTCCTCCATTAATTTCCCCTCTGCATAATTCTCCCCCTCCTCCTCTTCCTTTCTCCTCCCCCAGCCCTCTCCTCTGCCCTCCTCTCTCCCCCCTCCTCCTGCTATTCCTCCAATTAACCTCCCCTCCCTCTCTGCTCCTCCTCCTCCTGCTATCCCCCAGCCCTTTCCTCTGTCCTCCCGAGTCCCCCCCCCCCCCAATCCTCCTCCTCCATTTCCTTACAACGTTTGTGGCTCAAATCCCTTGAATGCTGAACAAATAGCATGTCATGTAAGCAAAGAAGGTACAACTTGTACATATAATTATGAAGCACTGTGTTCACATCCGTGTAAAACGTTAAATATAAATCGCCTAACCAAAGTAGAGCATCCATGGCCCAACAAGGCTTCACGACTGAAATATATAATGAAAAGATGTTTAACACTCATGATTGATGTTTTCATTAATTCAAATATAAGATCACCTTATGAAGGGTCAAGTATCATCTTTTCTCGTATGAATATTAGAGAAGTCATAATATTTTCCTAAATGTTATGTAAAGGCATTTTTATGTCCCTTGATACTGTTTCTTGTAAATGTAGCACCTTGGGTAACGACTTACAGAAAGTATGCATTAAAAACACTTTCATTATTTTTATCATTAATATTAGTCCCTTCAAAATAAAATTGATATTAAAGTTGTCCCCTTCCTTGATATTCTCCAGACGAGATTTTTCTTTCTGGTAGGTCTCTCTCAGGTGAGCTCTCATACCCAAACAAGTCCTTAGCCATCAAGGTTAAGTGCAAAACATGCCTTTGGGAGCATTCTGGGGTCGTGACCTCTGACCCCAGCAGAAAAAGCATGGAGAACATTCTATCACAAAACATCAACACTGCTCATATGAGAGGACCAATCTCTTCAATAATCTCTGCTCAATCCTATATTCATAAATTTATACTTTGAAAAGATGATCTTTGATCAAAAATCAACAAAAAGGAGAAAAGGGGAGAGTTAGGAACTTAGGATAGAGGTCAGCTCATTAACTTGAATCATACTTTAAAAATAATGTGCAGAAGTGCTCTGAAAAAGAAACATTGCTGTTTCCTTGATTCAAACATATATTATTTATGAATTTCTTCATTTATAATCTTATTAATATTTATTCATATAGGAGAAATGTTGTACAGGTGTATAAAAGCAATATTGAGGAAACGCAAAAAATTTATACAAAAAGAATCAAGCAAGGAATGATTGTTTATCTTTGAACATGGGCTTAATTCTTCAGAGGAACATTCATTTTCTCACAGGATTGTGAAATCAAGTAAAAACAGAATACATTCAAACATCTGTAAATAGCACACATTACTTATGTATTCATGCTGCTGGCAAAATGAACCCTCGACCGTGCGCTCTTATGCCTTGACTCGCATCTTCAACAAGTGCCTAGTTTCAACAACCAGTTCATATCAGAATATTTCAGAATGCTATTCTGGAATAAATCAAGGATAACAATAGATAAAAACACCCCAAATTTGACAGTTTTCACAAAAACATTAAGACAAATTGTATATGCTATGGCTTTCAGTATTAGATTCTAACTTGTATGTATCACATTGAAAGGATGACTGAAAAATACACATGGGACATTATTTGATCACAGTCAGCTTACCCAAACCTAAAGCTCACGATTGTTAGCCATACGAGAATGCGATCATAATGGATCCTGAAAATAGCTGCCATTTCATCATACTTCACAAAAACACAAGTCTTTTCGAATCACATCACCGTTTCTTCTCCACTGCCCCGGTAAAACGTCTTTGAAAAATAATAGCTTAAAACCCAAGAAGTGAAGAGAGAGAGAGAAAGGGGGAGAGAGTGGGGGATCTTCAGCCAGCTGAACGATAACTACATGTAGGTCGTGAGAAATGACGCGTGTGCTGAGCGAAAAGTGTGTTGCTGTCTCCGCCGACGTGATGCGCATACGAGGAATCAATAATAAGAGAGAAACCAAGAAATAACGTCAAGGAGAGGTTACGCATCCGACGATACACAAACAGATGAGATTTGTTTTTCCTCGCTTCTCGACATTTCAATTTTATTTCAATATATCTGTTTCTTGCTTGAATTTCATAGAGAAAAACAACTGTGCAGGGATAACTATGCTCTATTCTTTGGGAGTGGAAGTATTTTTATGAAGCTTATACTAGACACAAGTTTTAGAAGCAAAAGTGGTGATTCAAATACTGTCTAAAAAACTTTCATTTTCTAATATAATGAGCACTCTTTATTGAATAAATATGAATTAACCTACATGCCAACATAAAGAAAACTGTCATAAAAAAAGCCTACTTAATATCAGTCCAGATGAAAATCATTACTGTAAAACCTTACATTACCATCGCCACCACCACCATCATCAACATCATCATCATCATCATCATCACCATCATCATCATCACCTTCATCATCATTATCATCATCCTCATCATCATCCCATCATCACCATCATCTTCATCATCATCATCACCACCACCATCATCATCATCACAATCATCATCACCATCACCTTCATCATCATCATCATCATCATCATCACCATCATCATCATCATCATCATCATCACCATCATCATCATCACCTTCATCATCATCATTATCATCATCCTCATCATCATCATCATCACCATCACACCACCATCATCATCATCATCCTCATCACCACCACCATCATCATCATCATCATCATCATCACCATCACCTTCATCATCATCATCATCATCACCACCACCACACCACCATCATCATCATCATCCTCATCACCACCACACCACCATCATCATCATCATCATCCTCATCACCACCACCATCATCATCATCATCATCATCATAATCATCATCATCATCACCGTCACCTTCATCATCATCATCATCATCATCCTCATCATCATCATCATCCCATCATCACCATCATCTTCATCATCATCACCACCACCATCATCATCATCACCATCATCATCACCATCACCTTCATCATCATCATCTTCATCATCATCACCACCATACCACCACCATCATCATAAACAGCAACAACACTACCAAAACCACTATCATCATCAGCAGCAGCAACGAACACTTTCATCACCATCACCTCCACCATCATCATTTTCATAACTCATTCTAAATACTTCTTACCTCTCTTTAAATCTCTCCTCCTTCCTTCCCTCCTTCCTGAAGTGTACCAAACACACAATTCTCATCTACATGAAAACAATCATTCCACTCCGGAATGCAATTAACATCCTAGTATACCTCCAGGAATTTTGAAATATACAACCAATTATTTAATTATCTCCAACACTCTGGCGGATATTAATATCCACTGCATGCAGCCGACAACGGCGTCTGCTACAGCTACGGTTCGATCTTTTCACATCAATAATCCCATACATCGATATTACGCGCTGTCCATTGTGGCTAACACTATGCTGAGAAGAGAAGTGAACACTAATTTGAGGATAGTGTACAAGTAATTACGCCTCATATGCAATTTTTTTGTTTACCGATATTCAGATGATGGAAGTGTAACTATATGATTTAAAGGGATATTTCCCTCGTTTCAGCATCTTTGTTTTGAAATGAGGAAGCCTATTTTTTTAATTTGACATGCAACATGTTTCCTAGACAAAAAGCATACACCTGAAGGCCGACATGCTAATCAAACTAGAATTTAAAACAGAAATAGGGACTAATTTTAATATTCTACAAGGTAAAGCAAGGAATTAGTCTCCTTTGATAAAAAAAAAAGAGGAACATTATATTTGAAGAAAAACATACCTGTAATATAAAATCATAATTGATGATAATGTTCCTTGGCTAACAAAAAAGATGTATATACATGGCTACATGTATATCTGTACACATCACAGAATCAATGTGTTAATGCTTTAACCTCATTTCCAAGTCCCCTGGATTGGATGTAGAGCCATTGGTCATGTAATTACATAGGAACGTGTTTGTATAAAAATACCTGTTCAGTAAAACCCAACACAAAGGAAAGCAACATTTATTGGAACTCCAAGAAATCTCTAAATGCCTCATTTCTAACTGTGCTGGTGTTACAGTCACATACTTTTATAAATTTCTAAAATAAATGAGCAATTTCGGTACTTCTTAGAACAAAATATTGGCTTGTAGGCTCATCAAATCTATCTCGCATGCACGTCACACTTTTTCCTCATCAGCATCACATTCAAAAGCCCCCATTATCACACTTCGAGGATAATTAAATTTGAATAATACATGGGTTTGAGGCAATATCAATATAGAGTAATTACCCTTTAAAAGGGAAATAAGTTCCATTAATATCTATTCCACAGAATGTTTCTATCTG
Source organism: Lytechinus variegatus (assembly GCF_018143015.1). Taxonomy (NCBI): domain Eukaryota; kingdom Metazoa; phylum Echinodermata; class Echinoidea; order Temnopleuroida; family Toxopneustidae; genus Lytechinus; species Lytechinus variegatus. The sequence continues at coordinate 25,767,428 of NC_054753.1, read as the reverse complement.
GCTAGTGAAAAGGGAATAATGCAATAAATTTTAGATTTGACCATCAAACGAAAGGTGGTGTTGTCTTCACAGAAGAATCTATCAATTTTGAACACAGACACGAACCAGTACCCTGTAGTAGCATCCCCTCAATTCCTCAAATTCTCAAACCTGGCCCATTTTTTTACCCATAATGCAATATTCTGTGCAGCGTCATCTTGTAATAAAGGCCCATTTGAACGATAACATGCATGTTCATATCACAGAGGTTATGTTTGCAAGTAGCAAAACAATATATTCCTCTCAAAAGTATTATCCTTTCCCCATATATGTAAAAAAAATCATTTTCTTGCAAACCAATTTTTGATCCTCACCATATTAAGAATTTACCTTCAATTTAAAACCATTACAATAAGCTTTAACAGCAGATTTATATTTATTTCTAAGAAATTGCAGTGTTGTACATGCAACGTTACCTGCCAGTCCCACTTGGTCCTTTTGGTGTAGGGTTCTCCGCAGCCAGGTGAGTGACAGAACAGAAGCAGGCTAAGATATTCGAATACCAAGTACTGGCTGGTGTTAAATGGCCGACAGAATATTCGCTTTGGAATAAATTTGAGCAGAAAGGGTGAGGCACTTGAACTCCCGAGGATGCGGCAGGAGCGAAATAGATCTCGAAAACAAGGGTAAAGAGATTCCAGGTATACCTCACTGACGCTTTTAGCTCGCAACTGGGGCATCAGGATGAAAAAGCGGGATGATGGCCGATTAGTGTGAATAAATAGCAGCGGTCTGAATAGAGATCATGTACTGTAGTAAGTTAAACTATAAAGCTTTACTTCTTTCAGAGAGCTGGCTTGTGAGGAGTAAAATCTGTACTGGTTCAAGAAACACGGACAAAAGTTCAGGACTTCAAGACGATTTTCTAGAACTTAAAGCACAGCAAAATACATGCCTGTATATACCAGTTGATAGGGTGAAGGTTGAATGAAGATAGGAAGTGAATTCAAATAATATCACAAAATTTTACAAATTGAAAATAACCAGATATCATCATGCAGCTATAAAAATGCAATCCTTTCTCCAAGATTTGCTGCATTTTGTCCACATGACGCATTACGAATCGATTGAAGCAACATTCTTTTTTAAAGTAATGAATATAAATGTACCTACACTGTGTTCAAAGAATTTCAAATGAACTATTCAACACCTGTGGAGTAACTGGAGCATAAAACAACGGTGCTTTGCAAAATATGAAATGAATGAAATAGAAAAGGGGTAAATAGAAGGAAACTGTGATGTTTGTCAAGCAAGAACAAACAACATCATTCAACCCTCTAAAGCATTTCCTGTTCGTGCATTCGACGACGGGTTCTACTGAAGAATTCTAGTGACAATTTTTCTGCACCTTTTTGTTTGCCTATTTTGGTAGCTTTGTTTTGGGCAAGATTTCTTTTGAAAGGTGTGAAAATTTGCTCATTTTGTACATTCATGTAAATTCAACATTTACCCTTTGAATATTCATCCTCACTAATACCCCTTTCATAAACCCAATTATGCGGCTAATAGCAGCATAATTTGGTCGTAAAATTGGAGGAGGACCAGAGTTATCCGCATTATTTTGATGCTGCTCTTATCCGCATAATAGCAGCATTGGGACAAGATTTTGAGTTTATGAACACATTTCCAAATAATGCGGATAATTGCCATGGTGCGGTCACAAGGTCACCCTTTTCCAACACAACCGCATCGGAGGGGGCGTGTCCAGTTGTCATGGCGATTATCCGCCTTTTTCAGGACGGGCACTCGTAAAAATAATGCGGCTTATTTTCGGAGTTTGTGAACGCAATTTTTATTGAATTATCCGCATTACTCTTAGGCGGCTAATTGGAGGATAGGTTTATGAAAGGAGTATTAGTGTTTTTGATCCTAAATTGTCCTCTTTTACTGTAAATGTCTCAAGAGGTGGTTTCACATATCAATTACAGATTGAACTTTCTATTCCCTGTCTCAAATATAAACTCTTGGAACATATACTCCACTCTCAGATTAGCAATCATCTAGATGAGCATTAAATCTTGACCCCATTACATATGTTTTGTTTCTAAAGGTGGTTTCAGACTGCCTCGAAGTTCGTCAGTTCCAGGTATTCTCTGATCGGGAAATTTACCCCGATCAGAAAATACCAGGTATTTTGGTAATGTGAAAGCAAACTACGCGTAATTTCTCTGAAAGAAAATACCCGCTAAATAGTAGGTACTTGGCGAAATTACGAGAACTTTCGCGGGGATTGTTCCAAGGTCGCAGGTATTTTGGCAATGTGAAAGCAATTTACGGGAACTTTTAGCCCAGCGTGTCATTGGGCGTGGGTGCCTCGGGTGGCTGCTGGGCTAGTGATTTTGAATCTCGTGCCTTGCCTGCTTATACAGACCATACTGCGCATGCTTGTAACTTCAGGAACTTATCCTGAAGGGTATGTTTCGGGGCGGTGTGATTGCAAGAATAATTAATGGGTATTTTTCAGCCTAAAAAAAGTTCTTGCAATTTAACAGGGATTCTTATGATCGAGGCGGTTTGAAACCACCTATTTATCTGAAACTCGAGTGTCTTGATTACTCTTGACCTTTCGTTATTTTTCATAAAATAAATGCAGGTACATAGGCCAACACCGAAAAAAAATGATGGCTCTACAAAGATGTTATTCACAGATTAAAAGTTCATCTGATTTTCTATGGTGTTATATATAGTGTTGGCTTTTCAAAGATGAAAAGCTTTACTCAGTGTTGGGTGTTTCCAACTTTACTGCCTTAAATTTGACAGATATGCAAAAAAAAAAAGAATTGCTGGGAAAGATTACAAACAAACCAACATTGCAGTAAAAGAATATGATGACCCAAGCAGAAGAGTGAATACCTGAAGTGTCAGTCAACTTCAAAGCCAAATATATAAGCTAAATTGTCGATAATCTAGATTATTTGAAGACCCCCTTCAGCCATCTTGAACTATTATTAAGACACCCAGATTCCAACCCCCTAACAGGGAAGCACCCGGGCACACTGCGCATTCAAATCAATGATTAAACCAAATAATCACTAAAACTGACAACGAGGAGGGAAGTCGAGCGTTTCAGCCATCAATCATCCAGCCTTTCATCTTTCCCAATTATTTTTCTGGATTGATCCGTCCATCTGGCGCATCACACCGAGATAAAACTCTCTTTCACACTGTGCCCAGCGTCAATGACAACAGAGGAGGAACCACGTCGTCAAAGATGGAACGACAGGACACTTGGCATGAATGCCACTCTTCCTGGTTCTCAATGTCAAGAGCCCAATCAATGGTAATCTTCTGAGAGCAAATTCCTTACAGGAAGGGGAGGGGTGTCCCAATGCCATGGTAGTGGTGGTGGTAGTGCTAGTGGGGTGAGGTCTAGGGGGTCAGTAGAGTTCACTTCACTTTCTCTTAATCAAACAGAAATTATACTCAAATTAGCCAAAAAATGCCAATGAATGTGCCAACTATCACAAACATTGATCATTCGCTCAACAACGAAGTGGTTTTATCCACAAAGGTTTTTACATCTTTTAGAAAAAAAACGAGATTACCAAGTTACAATATCATTAAAGAAACAAATATTGAACAAGATGTTGTGCACACTGTCAGCTGCACTGTCATCCAAAGGCCAAATTTTCTGGAATTTGTTTTGTTAACTTTTAATATACAGTATAAGTACCAGGTTCTCACTTTTTGAAGACAGGAAAATAATGATTGGTGTCATAATTCAGCTTCATAACTCGACTTCCTATAAGGTATATATTCAACCGAACAAGGTTGAAGACTCCTGAGATAGATAGATAGATAGATAAAATGGTTTATTAAAAGATCATCGCAGCCATAGGCCGAATTGTGATCAATTTTACAAACATGCAAGTTACATATAAAGTTCTCATACAAAGTATCGTAATATTTTCTTAAAATGATACACGAACCTATTATGTATACTATGTGATCTTAGAGAAGAAAAAAAGTCAGTGGAGAAAAAAGAAAAATGCAGTGGTAGGTGAGCGAAAAGAAAGAAGGAAACTAGAAAAATGTAAATGGAAGTTGTGAAGGTGTAAGGGAATAAATGGAGAGAATGGAAAAGAGAGGAGACAGAAAAAGGAGGAGAAACCAGGAGGAAAAGAGGAGAAAAGATTACATCACGTTCATCACATCTTGACATGTACACACCATATCCTATCGCAGATGGTATACAGTAAGAAAATTGTAGTGAGATTTAAATAAAAAATAAACGATAAAAACGTTCAATATATTAACATAGTAAAAAGGTAACATGATAACAAACGATGTAATTGAACTGTGGAATCGTCAAAATACAAAGTAAAACAAAATTAGATTGATTACATGTTATTTAAAAGATTAACAAAGTATGGAAGAGAACTACATTGGAAACGTTTAGTTTTGCATTTATATTGTTGATATTTCAATTGTGATCTTAAAAATAATTACATTGCTGCCTAAGAGGTAAACTATTTGTAAATTGTGGATGTTTGGCAAGAGAACTGGCAAAGTCAAAACATAACTGTTTTCGTCTTGCCTCTAACGAAGAAATATTGCACGTTTCCAATGCGTTAGCATAGTCTTCATACTGGAATCCAAGCATTATCTTGCAAGCACGTTTCTGGATATTTTCCAAGGCAAGTATATGGCTTTTAGATAGGTTACCATTGTAAACCGGTACTCCGTAGTCTAAAATTGGGCGAATGTATCCTTTATATATTAAAATAAGGTCATCCAAAGGGAGTCTATACTTTTTAAGGCAACGAAGCATGTACAATTTTCTATTACATCTTTTTATAAGATCTGATACCTGGCTATCCCACTTAAGATTAGATTGTATAAGAATACCTAGTATTTTTGCTTCGTGAACAAAATTTAAATTATTATTTCCAATGAAAAATTGACTTTCTTCAACATAATTTTTCATAAATGTTATAACCATAGAAAAACATTTAGATGGGTTTAAGGTCATGTTATTTTTCAAAGACCATTGATACAAGTCGTTGATTGCATTTTGTATATTAGACTGAGATGAAACTTTACGGCTTTCAACAATAGTCAGATCATCAACATATTTATAATAAGGTAATTCAAAATTATTGCAAGCATCGTTAATCATGACGACAAAAAGGATCGGGCCAAGTCTGGTTACCACCAAAGAAAGATCCTACCAAATTTACAACTAGCTTAAAAAATGAAACTCACTCTGCATACCATTATCTGTTTCTACTGAGAGTAAATGCCTTCCATAAGTAACCTATTAGGATAAGTGAAGGGGAGGAACGATTGGCTTTTAAAATGTGATGAGCGATGACAGTTGATGTCTTCATAATATCAGGAATGTCCGTTGAGATGCACGGGAGTAGTACTCTAGCACCATTCACTTCCAACCACAGCGACCCCGTTCACATTCACAATTCAAATCAGTTCATGTTGAACCGAGTCAGGGAATCCATTCGTAATGTAAGGTCTCTTTTACCTTCACTGTAGTCATTCTATCAGAGAGCTTTTTACACATGAAATTCATGATATTTCAAAAGGATTTTCACTTTTTTTGAAATCCTCTTTCTTCAATTCAACTTGATAGAGTTCAATTTTAAATGCACAGCAAAATTAAAGTTGAAAGAATTTGAATGAATGTGAAAGAGAATATGTAAAGGACCTCAATTATTCACATGGTGAAATTGTTCAACCAACTTCTAATAAAATAAAGCTGAATTTTGAAGAATATTTGACAAAATATGCAAAAATATTCTCTTAACGAAAAAGTATTAATGCATTTTAAGGTCATGATACAAGTTCTGTCTCTGGCTGAAAATTTGACCCAAAAAATCTATTGATTCTTTGGAGTCTGGACTAAAGAGTCTGAAGCGGTTAGGCGTTAGCTATCAAAGAATCATTACTCTGAATTCCTTTGCATCTATCCTCCCTAATACATGTATCAATGATTCAAAATTACACCCCCACTGAAGTAGGTTTGTTCTTTCAAAGACACCGTTCTCACTACCTTCCTAAGACTAGTTTACTGGAAACTAGTTTAGTGTTTAACGTGTAGCGAGTAGAGTCGAAGCGATCTTCCAAACCGGTTCAGAAAATCACCTCACAATATAGTTTTCAAGATCATTTTAGTGTAAGTAAGGACACAACCATTTTCCGAGAAGCAATCTTTGCACATTTTGAGTGCGCTACTCAAAACAACAGGTGTAGAATGCCTACGCTGCGATTTCGAATTTCGCATTTCCATAGCAACAAGATCGCTTTATGTAAAGTGATTTCGTGTGATCAAGTGGGAACGCTAGCAAAGCGATCTTCCAAACTGGTTTCCTGAACCAGTTTCCAGTAAACTTGTTTGAGAAAACGTAATGAGAATGGCCTCAAATACACCTAGGTAAGGCTCACTTCTGCTCAGTTGAACGTGTTCACTGATCACACCAGCAGGCAATTTCACCCTTATGACAGCCCTAGTTGCCCCCGAAATTTGCATTTAATGGAATGATTTGGGGCAACTATCTTTTCTAAAATTTCCCAAGATCTGCAACAAACAATATTCAAGAAAATTTAAGAAAATCAATATCATACATACAGCAAAATAATGGGAAATGCTTCTAATACCCCTTTCATAAACCTATCCTCCAATTAGCCACCTAAGAGTAATGCGGATAATTCAATAAAAATTGCGTTCATGAACTCCGAAAATAATCCGCATTTTTTTAAGAGCGCCCGCAAACACCCCCTCCGATGCGGTTGCATTGGAAAAGGGTGACCTTGTGACCGCACCATGGCAATGGTTTATAAATGCATTTATAAAGTCAAAATTTGCTCCCGATGCTGCTATTATGCCGATAATTGCAGCATCAAAATAATGCGGATAACTCTGGTCCTCCTCTGATTTTACAACCAAATTATGCTGCTATTAGCCGCATAATTGGGTTTATGAAAGGGGTATAAGACATAATTCCTCAATGAGCAAAATCGTTGCCCTTGAAATGAAAGAAATAGCCCCTAAAGTTAAACCTGTCCTGTTCCACACTCCGTTCACACTTAACCCTATCTAGGCCGGGGGAGGGGGGCCTCGGAGGCCCCCCTCAACAAATCGCGCGATATTTTCGCTGTGCGAAATTTTTTGACCACGCCGCTCTTTGACTTTTTACTTTCAAGTCTTCGCAACTTTTGAGACCAATTTTGCATCACCTGGGTACGTGGTTCCGAAATTACGCAACATTATGTAAGTGCATGTCAGACCAAAAATTGCTCAAAAACATGATTTTGTGTACAAAGTCAATGCAAATTGTGTTTTCAACCAAAATCCATAAATGTATAATTATTTTTAGTTTTGCTGGTCTAAATGTATTTATTTTATGCTTTTTATGATCAGAAGAGTCCCCAACAAATTTCATTGAAAAAACAATGAAAAACAAAAGGTCAGAAAAACAGAGAAATACATAAGAAAATGCAAAAAACAATATAATACATAAGTTAATGTTTTGATATCGCATTTTTTTCATTTACACTTGCTAAGAACACCACATAGAGTTTCTATGCTAAAAATTAGTACATTTGGAGCTTTATTTAGGGAGTTAGAGGAAAAAGTATGATTTCGCATACTAATTACGTATAAATTAGCATAATCACTTAATAGCGATTCACATGAAATAAATTACTATACAATCTTGTAGATTATGTCCCAGGCAACCCACATGCCAATTTTCGGCGCGATCGTGCAGTCGACTGCCGAGATCTTACGGGGGGTCTGGGAGGCCCCCCCCCCCTCCCCGGCCATATGAACTCCAAAAATACCCTGGCCTAGATAGGGTTAAGATGGAATCATAAAAGGTCAACATGTAAAGGCCTATTTAAGTAGGCCATTTATTCTCAACTGTGCTCTATGTTACAATGAATCATTACCCCAACTGCAGTCGAGCCAAGCGCTATACACATACATGTTGGCCTATAGGGTCTAAATCATTCAAGAAATATGTATTGATCTATAGCCGAGTAGGCCGTCTTGGAGAAAATCTTTGAAGCTCCTGCTGATGTATTTGAGTTGGACATTTAAGGTACAGTGTAAATTAAAATTGTTGCATTTTATTCAGTAAAATCTGGATTAAGAAAAAAAAACTTGAATGCCAATTGGGCTAATAAAGTTTTATTTACCCAGGGCAGCCACTTCAATAGGACACCGCTCTACCAGCGGGCCCTGCATAACATATTAATATGTCATTATTAACCTTCTCCAATGTAAAAGCTGAGTGCTGAGCAAGAAGGCAGAAGGTCCCATTTTCTTTGGTATGATCATGGAACTTGTAGGTCCATGGTATGATTCAGCCGAGGATGGAACCCAAGACCTCCCGTTCATGAGGTGGACGCTCTACCACTGAGCCTCCATTGCCCCCCCCCCGCTACGAAAGGTCAAGACACGATGATCGATCTTATTGTTACAGCTCTATCAAAACAGGCTATCAAAGTCTTGCATCAAACATGTCAAAATGATTCTTCCCAAATGTTTACAAAAAAATACCTTACACAACAAACTCCATGCTTCTTTTCAAACTACAAATACGATAAAGACTTTGTTCATTTCCTGTCCAATCCCGTTCCATTCGCACCTGAAATAGAAAAATCAAGCCGATATCACAACTTTTTTGTTGCACAAATTTGCCTCTAAGCCCACACAGGAACTTATTGTAGATGGCACGGTCGATGTCAGGTTCTCGGGGAGCGAGCCTTTGTCGTATTGAAATTGATGCATGGGTCTGGACCATGCACTGACATTGCATTCAACTGTTTCAATGGCTTGGAAGGGTCTATGGGAAAACTTCTAGATGCATGCCTGCAAACTAGAGTGCCATGACCGCAATCTTTTCCCCTTCAACTTGATATTTTAAGAGCAGGCATGATGAAAAAAAGGACATAAATTCAATCTGTATATGACTTAAACACCTGCCTGAATCTATATAATTGGTCGATTCAAGAGTAACTCCTTAGTATTAAAAGATCAAAGCCAAACATTAATACTGATCAATAAACCTCTTGGCCTATTGGAAATAGGGAACTGGATAGTCCATGTATAAGTTGTATAGCAAAGTTAGGAATGAAAATCAAATATGAAAAAGTACTTTTTATGCAAGCTACAACAGTAAAATATCATTATTTTACTGTAACTGGAGAATATGTCATCTCAATTTAAATAATTTTTTGTTTAATATTTATTTCTAATAAGAAGAAATAAACATCACCTATTTCAATGTCTTGCTCATGTATTAAACATTCAACTTTCTTCCAGCATTGTAATGTCTATTGCCACAGCACTCATTTACAAGCTCATGCATGTTAAGTCCCGGAGGTGCCAAACATGTACTCTAACTCATAAATAACCTTTGGATTAAGTTTTTAAAAAGTGAATAATAATGAATGGTGCATTGTATGTAATACCTAGCAGCCAATTAAGTCAATGGGACAGTTATTGAACTTTTTTCATTTATTCAATATTTGCACTGTACCTTACTGCCAGGAGTGTCATTCTTCACGAGACATTAGACACAGCGTGTAATTGGTTGTTCATTGTTACGGCTCATCAAGTACCCATTTTGATGGTTTTGTGGCGGGCTGCCGGTGTAAGCTAAAAAGTCAACACCTTCCCTTTACGCAGCTGTCACTCAGGGGTCTACATCCTGATACATCAAATCTTCTTCTTTTTTCTTCAAGAGTTTCGTTAAAAAAAAAGGTTTAGAAGTCGGATAGTACAAGGATGGATCCGCCGCTTTCAAACAGCTTCTTACGATCTGTTCATTGCATGTCTGTTGACTAACAGACATTTTAAAAGTTATCAGACACCCCAAATTTGATGAAAATAGTGTCCAAAAGTTAAAGAAAATAGCAAAATTGCGTTCAATTAAACTTCAATACACAACAAAGTCTATAATAAACCAATTTGCTAATGATGTGTTCCTTTTTTTTGTCTACTTTTGAACAAAGGTTTATCTTGGACACCCCAAAGCTTGCCCGAGGCGGGCAGTAGGGCCAATTCGAGGAGGCAGTCCACCACAGACTGACCAATGCTGTCGGAGATGAATATTTCTTTCAATCTTTTCGGCCTCCGTACATGTATAAGAAATTTCACATGATACTGTATGTGTATTCAACCAAATATTATTTAAGGAAATGATAATATAGAATAGAGCATGATTTCTCAATATTCTTGCTTGAGTTATTAAAGTGGTCCATAAGAATCCGGGTGCATGTCCAATATCTCATATTAGGGGTCTGAAGACAAAGAAATGCAGAAAGAAAAAAAAACAGGAAGGGAGAGAAGAAAATAGATTTGAATACAGTCATGTTCTCACAGAGAATGCAAGAAACCATCTCAATGACAAATAAGCTCTGCGGTTCATTTGAAACACATTAGATGTTTGAACTGAAAGATACAAAGGATTTTCAGGGCCAAATCTACTACAGAGAGTGATGACAAAGCTGATACAATGAGAGAGAGAGAATGAAAAAGAATGACTTTTGAAAGTTTTATCGCATTAAAATGTCTGACATATGTGTAATACTTTATACTTTTCAATACATTAGTACATGTTCTATCGGATACAATCATTATGGTTAAACCAGAAAAATAAGCCACTTTCGACAGTTTACTTAGCTTCTTGGGCTTAAAGGTAAATGCTAGTTTTGGTAACGATATCAAAATGAGTTCGTACAGAATCCAATGAAATGACCACCAAAGTGTCTGTTTGTATAAATAAAACGTATGTGCTAAAGGATTCTGGAAGAAATTGTGTAATTGCTGAGGAATCAGCAAAGAAGCACAGGATTCGGGTAGAGCGTCGGGCCCGACATTCAAAGCAATAATTATACACTGTCCCATGTGCGCTTATCTGTGTTGGGGACCTTCAGTCTGAACATTTTTCAGCGTATATTTCAAGATTTCACAAAGTTCAGTTTATGTACATGTAACTGTACCAGATCTAGATCCTCGATGATATACTGACAATTAAGCCTGGTTTTACAGACTTTCTCATGAAATCAGCGTTTACTGCAACTACTGGCATTTCTCTTTAACATGCATGAGCTTGTAAACGAAGGATGTGGCAATGGACATTATATGTTGGAAGAAATTTGAAAGTTTAATACATGAGCAAGACATTGAAATAGGTGATGTTTATTTCTTCTTTTTAGAAATAAATATTTATTTATTCAAATTGAGATGACAGATTCTCCAGTTGCAGTAAAATAATGATATTTTTCTGTTTGTTGCTTGCATGAAAAGTATATGAAATCAGTGTTTACTGCAACTACTAGAATTTCTCTTTAATAATGTAGGTGAAAGTGGCATGTTTTCATCTTAACTGAAAGAAACTGACTGGTCACCAATCTGCAATACCGTCAAGATTACTAAATGCCATACCACATCATCATTACTATCATTTTTGCCATTAACACGATCATTATTAATGTGGTCAAAATTTATCCTCATGATTATTTGATCAAAATCATCAAGGAATTCATTAGTAAATTATTCATTTCATATTACAATACTCAATATGTTAATGACAGAGTAGAACCTAGTTATCACATTTTCAGCCTTTTTTTTCTATTCATAAATGACACGATATACAAAGTACTACTGATGGATGAACAAGCGTCCAAAATACAGTTGGCTTATATTAACAGTTGCTAGGTTGGGCAAGAGCTTGAGATTGTGAAGTTGAAAATATGTTTAAAAGTATACATCATGAACTAAGGACGAGAGCACTATTCTGGTGCACACATGAAGGGTGCCTGAGGGGCAACAGATCAGGGGGGTGAGGGTTTCGTTAATACTTCAAAGTTATCAAAACATACATGGATCAAGAATTTAAGCTTGGTTAAGATTTCAATGTTGATGACACCATCGGTGCCAAGGCACCATCGGAAAAGTGGCGCAAAGTTACCATCTTATTGGAATTTTGGTTTATTTGAATATTTATCATTTGTATTTTCTGATGTTTTATTTTATTTATTGTAATTATTGCTTCTTAATTTTGTAGGAAAAATTGAATAAAAAATGATTTTTTTTCATGATCAGTTCCCCCCCAACTTTCAGCTCAATTCTCCCAACCCTGCATCCCCTGTTACCCCCTGAATATACTGGAATATATTGCCCAATTTTGTGTGAAAAGATATACTCTGAAAAGAAATTAGCATGCCAAGATAATCATAATCCAAAAACCTTGGGAAGGATTACCCCTTATTAAACAACTAATCTGAAAATGTCTTTCACTACTTATAGATACTACTACAAGCCATCTTTTTTACTGACTATTCATGAAAACGAGAGTCAAATTACACCACTAATGACTGCAATCACCAAGATAGTAAGGCTAAAACTAAGTTTTATTACAGGGCGCTTCTTGCATGGCCACTCAAAGCAAAAGCCATTCTAGCTACATACATGTTCATGTAATAGGCTACTTAAAAATATTTCACTAATCCCATTACATCGTAAGTCTCATTGCATAAGAAATTCCATAGTGATGAGATGAAGTCTGCATGACCCGTCCTAAATTTGAATTAAAGGCATTGGCAAACTTTGATTTGACTTTTTAAAAATCTGAGCTGCGAGCCACTTGTCACCCGTGTCTGTGATATGTTACAATGATGAAGCCCAGAAAAAAAATTGCATCCGAAAATCATTATTTAGTGCTGAAACACAATTAAATATAAAGTAACCAGAAACACCAAATAGCAGAAAATAATATTAATAAAAATTGGCGAAGGTTTAGGGATACTCCATTAATAGTTTGAGAAAGGTTTAAGAATTTTAAGTTTTGGATTTGTGACATATTTTTCTCAAATCTTCGACAATTTTTTCCTGCTATTTTTACAATCTACCTTTTGTCAGGGTGAACGTCCCCTTTAAGGGGGTGAAGGCATGTATAGTGTACATGAATGTATAGGTAGGAGGAATAGGATTAACAAGATTAACATAGAAATTGCCCCTCTTCTTTGAATGCCATCCAAAGTGATTCTACAGGATTAGAATCGCACACTCGATCTAATATGTAGGCCCATCTCCAGCGGCCCAAATTTTCTAATTATCCTTAAATTTCTGGTCCAGCATATTGTCCTCATCAAAACCATTTGTAGATTATTTGTAATAAAAATCTATGCAATTAGTGGGCTATTTTATGGGACTCATTGAGAGATGACAAGCCCGAGTCAACAAGATTTTTGCAAAATAGTGCGCTATTAGGTGAATCATACACCTTATTCACGATTGCTTTCAGAGCATTATCTAACTACATCAAGTGAAAATAGACTGTTTCGGGGCTCTAGATTTTTTAATCCATGGTAACATGTACCACTGTATTGCTTTATAACGTAAATGCCAGTTGTTGTATTGATACCTAAACATGAGTGAACAAAATCAAATAAAATGACCACCAAAGTGATGTAGGCCTATGTATATTTGCATGAAATTATTCCGGTCGCATGGTATTCCATCCACATGGGTGTGTCGTGGTCTAGTGGTTCTGACTCTCGCCTTTCAGAGGGTCATGGATGTTGTGTTTTCCTTCAGCAAGAAATTTATCCGCACGCTGCACTCGACCCACGCGAGGTGAATTGGTACCCAGCAGTATTAATTTCTTTGATGCACTGAGCACCAGAGATGATAGCTCGAGCTATAGCTAGGGTAAAAAGCACTTCCTAAATCCAGCTACATTATTAGTAGCAGTTGTAGAATTTTTTTTTTCAAGCAATAACTGCCCCACATTTGCTTTAGCTGTGTTTGTTATCTTCAGTGTGGTTATTTTTTTCAGCATGGATCTCATAATTTCACAACATGTTTATTTAAATAAACCAGGGGCCCCGTTTCATAAAGGACTTGCAACAGTTGTAACTTTGCCATAATGGCAACTACCATGGTAACAGGGCTCAACAGCCAATCATAATCAAGGTTTCCATGGTAGTTGTCATAATGGCAAAGTTACAACAGTTGCAAGTCCTTTATGAAACAGGACCTAGATCTACATCTACCATGATATGGTGACAATTTACTTTTAACTCAAAGACTTTCTCATGAATTCATATATACTGTAACTACAGATAGTTCTCCTTAAACAAGGATGCCAAATTGTAATGCTCTCGATAATGTTCTATAGAAAACATATAATTCTACCGAATGGGAAATGGGGTTCATCAGACTCAACATTAATGTCAGTGAGATTAAAGAAACCTGGGTTGATGTTGAACTCTTCTATTTCTTGGAAAAGAAATAATTTACTAATTCATTGAATTTCTAAAACTGTTTATAGATTCTAAAGACAAGTATTGATTCTCTCTGTTATGTTATAAATGCAAGAACTGGCAATGTACTGTACATGTACAGTACTTGGAACTGATCATGAAATACTCTAGGTAGGATAGTAGCAATTGTCATTTTTAATAAATAACCAGTAATGAAAATAATATGAAGGTCGACAGGGTATTGTGAATATACAGGACCATCAGTGTCCCATTCTTGCTAATATAAATAATTTATTCTACAAATCAAAACAAATAATATCACCTTCATTATGAAGTCCAAACTAGTGTGAAAGGCATACATGTAAAGGGCATATTGACACCTCCCCTAATGCAAAAAGTATCCATTATTCTTTAATTACAATCGCTTGTTCAGGGCTCAGTAACACAGAGGTTTACAAGTGATTGTAAAACAAACGTTCACAATTAATTGAATTTACCACAATGTACAATCAATCATGAACACAAAGCAAATGATCAATCACTATATGTAGGTTTTGTGACACCAGACCCAAGCCTAATAATGTTTTGAGCGCATTCACACAAGTATGCTTTAACAAGGTAGAATTGACAACACAGCAGCTTCACCTAAAAGTTGTTTGATACAGGCCTACCCTTTGTTAGGCAATATCTTTTACTACTGATTGGGATGGAATAGCAGATCGGAAAACACCAGATACTTTCCTTCGGTTGGCAGGTGTAAAAGTACCTTCCAAGATAAAATGTATCAATGTATGGTTGGATTGATAGATATAGCATGGAGATAGAAGGATGGTGGGTATAGATAGGGAACAAAGGAGATATAATTAGAAACATAGTTTCACATCCATTATGACCTAAAAAGGGATAGAACAAGAGGATAAAGAGTATGTAGGCCTACCATTTGAGTTAAAGGGATGGTCCGGGCTGAAAGTATTTATAGTTAAATAAATAGAGTAGAATTCACTAAGCAAAATGCCGAAAATTTCATCAAAATCGGATAACAAATAACAAAGTTATTGAATTTTAAAGTTTAGCAATATTTTGTGAAAACAGTCGTCATGAATATTCATTAGGTGGGCTGATGATGTCACATCTCCACTTGTTCTTTTGAATCTTATTATATTAAAATACGTTTATTCAAATTTTTTCCTCCAAGAACTAGAAAAATTGGATTGACATCTAATTTAGTTCATTAGATATTTATTGCTGCAACTTATTTCATTATAAGGGATGTTATCCCATTTTGATGAAATTTTCAGCGTTTTGCTCAGTGAATTCTACTCTATGTATTAAAATATAAATATTTTCAGCCCGGACCATCCCTTTAATTAAAAAAAATAAAGACATAAAAGACAGAAAAGACTTAGGAAATAAATAGGCACACAGAAGTACAAAATAATATCAATAATATTAGAGTGCAGAAACTATTCACTAAAGTATATGTTCTACTGAGCTGCGCAATATAAGACTCAAAACGCTTGTTATTTATAGATGTGTTTTAGTTTTGATTTAGATTTGTTTGCGGATGGTGCTTTCCAGACTTCCAGGGGTAAGCTATTCCAGGGTTTTCGGGCTAACTTGTAGGCAAATGTTCGATTCCTAGATTCACTTCTGTTTAGAAAGATGTTTTGAAAAATCTGACATAATGCATAACATCTATTCACCTTATATAATTCACATACTACAATTATTTATGTATATATAGTAAAATAATTTTGTACAATGAGGCATATAGGCTACATGGTATTTGAGTAGGAGCAATATCGACCATAAACTCTGATAAGCAGAAATGCAACAAGAAATAAATTTTCCAGTTCAAATATCTAAAGGCAATTACAATTCCTACCTAAATTGAGACAAACTCAATATAAAAAGTGGCCTATAACTGATATTACATTTTTCTGTGACCACTTTACCAGCTGCCTATAGATGCACAACAAGCCAAGATTAATTGAATATATACATGTACAGGGCCTGCTCAAGAAAAGGGAGCCTTTATGAAATTTTTCATTTCACCCATTTTTCAAAATTTAGAGCACAAGTACAGGTCAATTTAGAGGGAAAATAACAAATATAATATCCAGCAGTACAAGAATGGTTGGATGGTGAATAGCAGTTTCATTTATTTTCCTCTATTCAAGTTTAATGAAAGCAGATGTCCTCTTGTGCCCTTCCATGGCAAACTCCCCCTCTCTCTTTCGTCTGTTTTGTGCATCTATGGAGCTCCATATCAAGAGTAAATACTCGAAATGAAATCAACTTGTTTGTCGATGCAAGATCAACATTTGTGGAGTGGTTACAGATTTCTTTCAGTGCTGTATACTGACCTAATAATGTTTTTTTTCTTTTCTGGTTTGAAAAGGAGGTTGTATTTAAGGGGGTGGTGTACCAGGAGTTGGGTTTTGAGTGAACTACTCAGAGCAAACACACTGAAGATGAGAGGCTTGTAAGGTTTGCTGAGAACCAGAATTGATATTGTGTCATATATATGTTCCTGAGTTCAGCAACAAGCAATAAAGGCATACCCAATAAAGCAATGCTTCTTCGTTGAATGATAGGGTAAATTGCCAATTTGTCTACTCCCAACTCGTCCACTCACCACATGGTCTACTTTCATTTAGTCTAATGCCATTCTGTCCATCAACCTTTCGTCTAACAACCATTTGGTCCAATAACCAGTTCGTCCAATCATCACTTCTTTTAATCCCCATTTTGTCTATGAACATTTCGTCTCATAACCAGTTGGTCTAATATCCCCTTCATTTTTATTCAATTTGCACAATTGAGGAGGAGGAAAGGTACATTTTTACAAGAAGAAAATAATCTGTCGAAAGGTCCAGAAAATTAGTGTTATCAAGCATTAGCCAAAAATATGTTAAGATTTCAGCCTCTATCTGTATGTTGTAGGTGTACCAAATTGCAATGGGAGTTGGATCTAAAGATGTCATTATGGCTTCCTTGTCATGCAATTCAAGCAAAAGACACTCTTAGAAGAGAACGTTTATCAGTCTCGTGCGCACATCAACTGCATTGCGCATCGTTAATTAATCATGCTTGCATAATATTCACATTTATAAGCCTAACTAAAAGTTTAGGGTATGATAAGAAATTGAGAACATAAACAAAAAAGAGATTAATTCATGAACTTACCAACACATATCAAGGCCTGCATGCACTTCTCTTGCTTCGGGACTAGCACAAATGACAGCATCAACTCCACAAAAACCACACATCACCGGCACGCAATCCGATGCATGTTGCTCAATTTCAAAGTCCAAGATCACGAAAATTAATTCCTCTCAGTAATTCTCCAATTCCATTCCATCAATCCTTGAGGAAACTTAAAAATGAAGCCCTCACCGACTTCCCTCAAACTGCCATATGAGCTTGCCGACTCTGACTCGGGATGCTTGAGTGTGTCAATTGTCCTGAGCGAAGTGTGGCGAGCACATTGTCAGGGATGGGTCTATGACATCTAGGTGAAGTCGAAGGCTTTGTCGTGCGGATTAGACGACCTCTTTTCTCCGTTCTTCCCTCTGACAGCTCCGAACAATGAAGATCCTCTGTGATTTATGTTCCATTAACCTGCGAAATAAAGATAAATCAATGAACAGGTTTGCTTTATGGCGAGGAGCAGCAAAACAAACAAAATCACACAAATATATTGCTACAGTCACAAATATTTGTGTTCATATTTGTAAGTCTGGCAATATGACAAACTGGTCAAAAATGTCAGAGATATCATCATTCTATAGACAAAGCATTTCTTGCTATGACTACCCCTGGACAGGTATATGTTCAAGAAATATAGAATACATGCGAAATAAAATTCATATCCATAATCTCAAACCATTCACAATGTCCTGTCAATCTTATACTATTTTTCAAATGAAAGAAGCTTCTTTCATAAAAATACTTATTCTATGCAAGTTTTGAAGAAAAAAAGATTCTAAATAATAATAGAAAACATTGTTAAGTTTTGCTGGAGGTATAAAAGACAATGCATCGTCTGATCCATGGTGAAACAAGTTCTTCAAGTGAGAAACCAGTGCAAATTGACAGCACAAAATTACTTATTAAATTTTTCCGTACATTTCCTTGTTATTCTGCAAAACTCACTGTGTACTATGCAGTATAAAAAGGAAACTGTAAAAAAACCAAAAAGGTAGTTTCTCACTATCTGCTGTATTTCATCTAAAGTCTCAGTCATGGGCCCGTTTCATAAAGAGTTGCAACTGTTTCAACGTTGCCATTATGAACGCTACCATGGTAAACCTCGATTTTGATTGGCTGCTGAGCCCTGTTGCATTGGTAGTTGCCATAATTGCAAAGTTACAACAGTTGTAACTCTTTTTAAAACGGACCCTGATCTCAAGGGAATTTCCGTCAAAATTTCTGACTACTTTCAGTCCATTTACGCCACTTCAAACTACTGTTTTTGTCCTCCACTAGTTAAAATGATCTCTCACCTGCCGGTGGACAAAAGACAAAGCTTGGGAACTTACCCCGAAACGGTGCGCTTAGGGGCAGCATGCATGCGCAAAATAATTGGGTATTTTTTAGCCCAAACAAGTTCTCATAATTTAACGGGTACTCTGGTGTTAGAGGCGCTCTGAAAGTCTATTGCCCGTACTCTGAAGTCATGTTTAACTTAGACCATGGTCTAACTCTGTGCTAAAATTATGGGAAGCCAAAAGTGTCAAAATTTTTATTAAGTTGTATGTTTCTTATATTTACTGTGCTCTTTCCTGATTCATCGATGTTGAAGACGATCATCTATTTATATTTCCTAGACAATTATGAATGATTTGAGGGCCAAATGAGCTGAAATATGATACCTCTATTGTTAGTGATTTATGTAACAATTGGCTATCCATACTTAAACCACAACTTTAAACCTGAGTTTAAGTTAAACCCAACTTCAGGATACGGGCCTTAGAAAATATGATATGAACAGCAGAACATGGAATTTTGATGTGTCCAAGAACCTCACAGTATCTTAAATCCCGTTATTGAATTCAAAGATGAGGTCAAATGCGGAATCAATGCAGATCGAGTCCACCTATAATACCTGAACTGAAAAATGATTTGATATGGTATTCTGTGACATGATATGAACACAACATGGGCATCCAGTATGCACAAGAAATAACTGCCCAATCTTTCATCTGCAAACAGCAAAAGGAATCCCCTCTGGCGCAATGAAAACCACCTCTCTAGAGACACATAAAAAAGTATGTCTGGACGAGATAATGCAAGACCGGAGCAAACGAACTTGGTGGTATTGGGGGAAATCATGGAAAGAAAGATCTATTAACCAAACATTCATTTTCATTTTCAAGCTGACACAGAAAGTAATAGAATGGGACTGAACCCCTTTCAACAGCCCTCTTTGAAATGAAGCAAAGATTTGCAGCAAAAATGGAAATTAATCATTGCACCGTGGCTGTGCCTCGGGGCTCCAACCAGCGAAATAGCCTACACATTTGTCAAACTCGGGTATTCCATCTTCTCTGTGGAAATTCGCAGATCTTGGGCTTCGACTCGATCAGATTATTCCGCGACACAATAGCAAACCTAAAATTTCAAAGGATTCTCTTTACCTGTGAAAATATTGTAGATAAGCGGCAGGGAAATTAGACCCGCGGGGGAATCTCATTAAAGGTGAAGTCCGCAATCATCACAGATTTGAAATGAAATTAAACTTGACCTGCAAACCATAGTAAAGAAACTTTTCCAAAATAGAAGCTCGAGAGTAGAATCCGACATCTATTAAATCACACCTTTTTTAAAAAAAGGCTCCCAACGCCTTGATTGATCTTGTTGCTAAACTTCACAGTTGATGCCAATACAATTCCTTCACTGAACAAAAGGAACTCTTGTAAAAACATTTGAAAAGGCATGGACTGTGTACATTGAAAGGACAGCTAGAAACTGACCCCCTTTGTAAACTCCGCATTTCGCCACTGACCTTCCAAACGGACAAAGTCCGATGGGAAAGGATGGATAATACCTGCATCTGATATTATTTTCCTCTCTATTTTCTTTACGAAATTGGGTCAATTGGCCCCCAGATAATACCTACTCTGTACATTGACTCAGGATTCAATGAACTTTTGCCTTTTTTAAGAAGTCAAAAGAATGACCATCCTGATAATCAGCTTATCAAAAAATATTTGAGACTATTTCTTTCATAGAATGTTTTTAATATCATTCTTATAATCCGTTTTTTATATATCTGATAATGAATGACCTGATTTTGACCGAGATACCAAGGGTCATGACCTCAAATGTGTGTGAAACAAAGACTCAAAGAACAAAATTAAAGTTTTACTCACCATGGGTTCCTAACTTCCCAATTTATTCAAATGTTGTTACAATTCCAAAGTAGAATGACATAAATTATATCAGGGATTTTTTTTCTACCACAAGATTTCAATTCAGATCATGCAAATTAATATAAATTGTCACCATTTTCGTAAAGTGTTAAAGAAGATAAATTCTACGAAATATCAAAATAATTTTTTTGATTAATACTGAACGGTTGGGTGTTTCATAAAGCTGTTCATAAGTTAAGAATGACTTTAAGAGCGACTGGTGATCCTTTCTTACGGTAAATGCTAGATTCATTGGGGGATGATTTAGCGTGTAAGAAAGGATCACCAGTCGTTCTTGACTTACGAACAGCTTTATGAAACGGCCCCCTGGACTGTTAGTTCTTTAAGACGCTTTTTTATTTTTTTAATTTTCCAGGGCTCTTATTAATAGGCATTTCAGCAATGAATTTACACTCAACCCTATGTTTTTTTTTCTCTGTTGCAGAATATTCATTTGTGGCATAAATAAAGAGCCCCAGAATTGGAAAAGTGGGGGCTGAGTCTAACAGAAACAAAAAAATCACAATTTGATGGCAACTTTCATGTTTTTGTCCATATTTACTGAAAAAGGGAAGTGAAGTCCCCCCCCCCCCTCACTTTTACAGAGATACATGTATGTAAAGCACATAAAAAATAATAAATGAATTATATATATATTTTTTTAAATGCACTTTGTATTGGGTTTTATTGAAATTGGGAAAGATACACATACATGTAGGCCTATATCCTTTTAGCAAACAATGTTTCAAAAGGTTAATTTTGGCCAAATCATAGTTGAGTATGAACGCACCTAGGTTGACTGGGGGCTTTCTCAAATAGCAGACATCTCACTTAAAATCTAGAACAAATGATAAAAAGGGTTGGGAAAAAGAAGGGAAATTGGGTTAACTTATACAACCAGGACACGTTGAATCGTACATTGTCAGCTATATTGAGGACACTGACTTGCAATGATGTTTTAAAGGAGGGTTAATTCGACAGAGACAACAATTTATCTCCAATAGTGGACGTACACTTTCTGAATTTTACAAGTTGTTCAACTCCAATTTAGGATTCTGTTAATAGCCATAGCATAGACAAAGAGTGGAAATAAACATGGCAAAAGGGTTAATACATGTATGTACATGTATTGTATATAGCCCTTCGCAATTTAGAGCATTTTCACACTTGGCAACTTAAACACTCTGTCAATAATACTTGTATTTGTCCATAAATCTAGTGATTTTGTAGCCTTCAATGTACAAAAAAAGTAAATACAGAAAGATTTACACATTTCCTTTTTTATTATAAAAAATACTTAATTCGAGATTTCTTGCATCCCCTCCCACATCTCTGTATCTATGCATTGATTAAACTCTGGTACAAATGATTTAAAAAATGGTTAAGTGATTTACAGATGGTTTTAATCAAATTAAAACATCAACAGAAATTACATGTATTGCAGTAGTTAAATGACCATGGAATATGGTATGCATATACCAAAGGTCACTATTAAGTGCCATGACCTCGAATGCCTTTTTGATTGACCTTGATGACCCCCTCATTGGCCTTGGACATCTATAGCGCCCTTTCACATTTTTGTTTTCCATTCTTTCTATAGTATAAAATTGCACATGGTAGAAAACGTAGCCTCGCCCTAAAAGTCAGGGGGATTACAAAGGGGCAATTTAGCCCCTAAAATGCTAAAAAGAGCCCTGGAAATAAAAAAAAAGGAAATTTCCATCCATCACAATGTTAAAGCTAATCTAATGTTGCATATTTATACCCTTTTCATAAACCCATCCTCCAATTAGCCGCCTAAGAGTAATGCGGATAATTCAATAAAAATTGCGTTCACAAACTCCGAAAATAAGCCGCATTATTTTTACGAGCGCCCGTCCTGAAAAAGGCGGATAATCGTCATGACAACTGGACACGCCCCCTCCGATGCGGTTGTGTTGGAAAAGGGTGACCTTGTGACCGCACCATGGCAATCATCCGCATTATTTGGAAATGCGTTCATAAACTCAAAATCTTGTCCCGATGCTGCTATTATGCGGATAATAGCAGCATCAAAATAATGCGGATAACTCTGGTCCTCCTCCAATTTTACGACCAAATTATGCTGCTATTAGCCGCATAATTGGGTTAATGAAAGGGGTATTAGGTAGTAAGTTGTGAAAAAGAAGCCCCTGAAAATGAAAAATATATATATATATTTGCCTGATAGAAATAAGGTCTGATTGTAAGGGAATCGAATCAAAATCACTACATCACACAGCACGAATACGTGATTTTAATGTTTTCCTCACATGAAAAGTCAAAACCATTTTACGAGAGATAATCAATCATGCCCTTGACACGAACATAACAGCATCCAAATGTCATTGCCACCATTAGATTTCCTTTCAACTTATTTGATGTTTCCTCGTGAATGCAACATACCAGCATATATTCACTAATCAATTTATACATATGTTTGAGGAATTACTGCTTTGCAAGCAAACAACACAGACCCCCCCCCCCAAACAAGAAAATATTCTACAATAATTCTTTTTTTTTATAATCATCTTAAATTAATTTTGATATATTGTGTTTTGGTTACATATATGAAAATCTCATATTGGACATTTTGAAAGTGGAAGTGCATGTTTATAAGATTACGCAGTCTACTTAATACACAGTACACTATCCAGGGTTTTATTTCAAGCAAGAAAGGCCTATGTAACTCGTACATGTAGAGAGCAGCCTTGTGTCACTCAACTTCAAATTATTTTGAACTTCTCAAATTGCTCTCACGGCCCAAAAATATAATTTCAAGGAGAAACCATACAGGTGACCTTGGAAAGGGTGAAATTTATTAAAAATTATATAAGGGAAAATAGAAGAAGAAAGAATCTCTTATTCCGAGCAGAATAAAACTTTTTTTTTTATTTCTATCGAATGCTACAGATCAACCCCCATAACGACATCAATTTTCCTGCTAGATGACCCTAAATACTCACAAAACAAAATACTCACAAAGAGAAGAAAGGTTTATCTTTATCAATCTGATTCTTTTCAATCAGAAAAGAGAATTTTTGTTGCCAATCGGGACAGCTCTCCCACATTTTCTTTTTTACTGAGGGATGGTTTAATCTTAATGCCTCATTTGTACATCAATCATATACAAAAGACATATTGATGTGGTATCGTCAACTGAGGTAATTAAATCTGACTGAACGCTATCACAAATCTGCATTCAATAATGCCTTTCAAGCAATGTGGTTTTATGGTGAAACAAAAAACTACAAAAAGATTGCGTTAATAAAAACTGAACTTCCAGTCATAAACTTGGGAGTAAAATCTAGAAATAATTTCATGGAGACATGAATTATAGAACATTGTCATAAAGGATTAAACAAATATATGTTTTGGAAGGCATACATTCTGCCTGTAGTTGTAAGTTTTGCTTTAAAAATAATTGATGATTGCTAAATAATCTATTTTCTATAAACATTTTGATATTGTGCTAAATATAAAGACATGTATCAATAAATAGAAATATATCTAGACCAACTATTTTGAAATTGATTTCACCTTTAAAACAAGAAATGGCATCTTTTAAAAAATGAATACAAGTTTATGCTGCTTATTGCCAAGCATGTAAGAAAAGGTGTATTAAAAGCAGATAAAAACCATATTGAAGTGACAAAAAACAGGTCAACAAGTTGTATTTAAGTAGAGAATATCAGAAATAAATTAAATAAAAGCACTAAATGCCATGGAAGTAAGTGCCCTTTCAACTGAACATCTGCTAGCATGCTCTTCGATAGACCAGAAATGCAATATCTGTAGGGCACCGTCAAATTCACCGCAATTTCGATATCCGCAGAAGCAGAAAATTGAGAACGTCTGAAGGTATTTGACAATTTTGGAATGCATGGTAAGAATACACATTGCATGAAATAGCTTTAAAATTAATGTGAAAAAGATTTTATTATAAATTTTGAATTACAATTACAATTTATGAATTTTGTGTTCTTCCTATGATCTAGATCCCCCTTTTCATCAATAATTATATGTTGTTCTACTTCAGTGGTGAATCTTTAGAGGATGTTCAAGGTAAATGCCAGTTTTGGTAATGATATAAAAATGAGTTCATACAGAATCCAATGAAATGACCATCAAAGTGTCTGTTTGTATAAATAAAACGTATGTGCCAAAGGATTCTGGAAGAAATTGTGTAATTGCTGAGAAATTAGCAAATAAGCACAGGATTCGGGTCAAGCGTCGAGCCGACATTCAAGGCAATAATAATACACTGTCCCATGTGCGCTTATCTGTGTTGGTGATCTTCAGTGTGAATATTTTTCAGCGTAGATTTCAAGATTTAACAAAATTCAGTTTATGTGACTGTACCAGATCTAGATCCTCGATGATATACTGACGATTAAGCCTGGTTTTACAGACTTTCTCATGAAATCAGTTTTTACTTCAACTACTGGCATTTCTCTTTAATAAAATATACATTATGTAATAAATGAAAATGAAATAAGAGACTTCAGCACTACAGAATATTTTTTACATTTTGTTCCTCTTGATGTTGATATGAATGGGAGTCCGAGAGTCCTTGTTGACGATTGTAAAAGGTAATCTACGGAAACGAAAGTGGATGGGATATATGTACCTTTAGGTCCACCCTATTAAGCCAATTTGATCTAATTGACTTGACCTAATAGATTGAGAGATTCCAGTTGGCAGTATCAAACATACCCAATATTCCAACACTGAGAAACAAAAAGTAGCAAATACTTTGGTTGTGTACATTTCTACATTCCTACAAAAGGATTGGTTAAAATGAAACCAATGTGTTTGTGAATAAATGGTCAAAATCCACCAATTTATTGTTTAAAATCTACCAGAATTTGGTTGATATTGACCTTTTTTATTGGTCGGACACATGCTCACCAACAGATTTGTTACTTAGACCAACCCTTTTTAAGAGTGTAGTTATCTGATCCCAATTAATATTTCTCTTCATGTGGTCTCTTGCCTCTCCCAACTACTCCTCTCTTCTCCCCCCACCCCCCCCCCCCCCCTTAGTGCAAAATGGTACTGGAGCAAAAATGCATAGTTTGTGAAAAATCCTACAGGGTCTATATTTGCAATTTTTATATAGCATGTGGTTTGGTAATTAGTCCTAATTAGTCCTAACTGTATCCTTTGAAAACTGCTGGGTTTCAACCTTTGATGCATAGCGGACCCAGGATGTAAAGGCTTATTAGAATTTTAGAATTCAGTAGTTGATCGGTAAACGATATCGTTGCTGTCAAAATGAGGGATAAAGGTAGATTACTATGGCAATTAAATACTTCACAACAAGCATACAAAAATTAAAGTTACTGAGTTTTATCGCTCCCAATGTTTTTTTTGTTTTTTTTAACTTACCGGGTATTCCACCAGGTCCACATCTGTTGTTTTTTTAAATAATATCGTGTCATGTTAGGTTATATGTCACATTATGCCATGTTGCCAGTGAAACTGCTACAAATAGGATTCCTGCCACCACCAAGGGTGTATAACCATGACTTTAAAAAAAATCAATCAAATCCACACATTATAAAAACCATGAAAATACCAAAACACCTGTGCATACGGAATAGCTTCTGTACACAATTTACGAGTTTCCTAATTTCTGCTGGTATCACAGAGCATCTGCACGTGTTTTGGCTCTCCCGATGACTGACAAAATATAACCATACAGAGATTGCATGAAATAAAGGTTGTTCTAATTGCAAGCATGTACATGTATGTCCCCCCATTTCATCTGTTTCCCTTGGGTGTGTTTCTTTGCCTTCATCTTTCATAAACTGTGCGTGTGTTGTTCATAAACTTTGATCGCAGTCTCCGAAGATCTCCCAAAGGAAATTAAAAACAAATGATTTGACTACCCTGATATGCAGGATGGCACCAATTTGGGGACAACTAGACAAGGTGTGGATCTTGCAGGGTTTGGGGTAGCCAGGGGTCAAGCCAAAGTGCTTGGTAAAGGATTTGACCATTAAATGTGAATAGACAAAATAATTTCAGCTATATACTCATTAAAAAAACACTAGTCAGAGATTATTTTTTTCTTGTTACAATTAAAAAAATGGATAATGTAAGGTTCACTGTCTGTTGCCATCCCTATCTTCAACTAGTCTGCTGGGCAAACCCTTCACACGAATTGATGGTCTGAATGTGCGGCCTATTATTCCTTGTAAACCGAAGGCCTGAATAGAAACAGCAGGTTTTACATGTGCTAGCCTTTGGGTGTTAATCAAGGTTTCAATCATGGTCTGTGCCTGCAGACTAATCTTCAACACCTCAGAAGACTTTAAGGCCTGGTCACACCGCCCGAGCGTTGTTGGAGCGGTCATGGACCGGAGAGAAAAAATCATCACCGCTCGCTACCGTTCACTATTTTCGATTTCGATTGTTTTTTTGTTTTGTTTTCGATCTTTTCCCCAATTTTGTGAGCAAAATTCGACCCTCTCTCCCTACCGCTCCACGACCGCTCCAACAACGCTCGGGCAGTGTGACCAGGGCTTTCCAACAACAAAAATCAAAATCTGATGATACGATTACAAATCACACTATTTCAGAGCTTTTCTTTCAGAATCTATGCTTACTTTGACTATTTGGCCCGTATCCTGTCAGGTTTAACTTAAACTCAGGTTGAAGTTGTGGTTTAAGTATGGATAGCCAAATGTTATGTAAATCACTAAATGGTAGAGATATCATATTTCAGCTCATTTGGCTCTCAAATCATTCATAATTATCTAGGAAGTATAAATAGATGATTGTCTTCACCATCGATGAATCAGGAAAGAGGACAGTATACATCAGAAACATACAACTTAATAAAAATTTTGACACTTTTGGCTTCCCATAATTTTAGCATAGTTAGACCATGGTCTAAGTTAAACCCGACTTCAGAATACGGGCCTCTGAGTTAAGCTTTTACAAAAGAGATACCATAGCGCAAAGGATACAAGATTGTTACACTAACCAACGGTGACACACCTAATTATTCTCAAGCTCTTCATGTACAGTATGTTCCAGGTTGACAGGTTTTTCAGCCGATGGTGTGTGCTGTTCATAGATAACATACCGCAACATACTCTGTTCAACATCAAGCAAAAGAGACAGTCTCTACCAGTCTGAGCTCTTTCAGGGCAACGTCTTATAAAGAGTTTTATACAACTCCCAAGAATGTTCTGTAATCTTATTGGTCCAAATCGGATCACATGATAGTCAGCAAATTGCACTATTGCATCCAAAATGCACTATTCAGACCGACTCAATCACCGGAGTACCCATTAAAATGAGAAATTATTTGGGCCTTAAACTACCCGATGGTTATTTTCCGCAATCCACAAAGGCCTGAAGCAGACCCTTTCGGGGTAAGTTATAAAAATTACGAGCAGGAAATATTTCTCATTGGGGTGGATCAGGGTAAATTTACTGATCAGAAAATACCTGGAATTCTCAAACTTCTGAGGTGCATATCATGTAGGAGACGGAGCCATGGGGTGCGATCTCTCTTTTTCTTTCTCGATCTCTTTCTGTCTTATCTTCATAAATACACCCATGGGGGGGGAATTCCTCCATCCTGCCCCATTGGGTATGCAAGTGTGCCCCTTACATCTTATTGAACCTACCTGAGTGATGCTGCTCCTAATGATGTAACAAAGGCATGTGTTAAGACTCAAATCCATTTTTGAACACGTTACTGTAGGCCACTAAAATCATGAGAGATTTCATATAGCCAACAGACCTCAACAAGTGGAATGCCTCTGGCCGTCTCACCTGCATCACGCGGTTCAATATAGCAGTAGTGCTGACTTTGAATACTACTCTAACTCGCACAAGATGTTCAGTGATACATGGTTACTCTTATGTCCACTTTTTATGAACTAGACCAATAAACTTACAGAGATATGATGGTTATTCAACAAAAAACCCCAACATGGCCAAAGTTCATTGACCTTACATGACCTTTGACCTTGATCATGTGACCTGAAACTCGCACAGGATGTTCAGTGATACTTGATTACTCTTATGTACAAGTTTAATGAATCAGATCCATAAACTTTCAAAGTTTTGATGGTAATTCAACTGATACACCCAATTCGGCCAAAGTTCATTGACCTTTGACCTTGGTCATGTGACCTGAAATGCGCACAGGATGTTCAGTGATATTTGATTACTCATATGTCCAAGTTTAATGAACTAGACTAATAAAGTTTCAAAGTTATGATGGTAATTCAACAGATACCCCCGATTCGGCCAAAGTTCATTGACCCTAAATGACCTTTGACCTTAATCATTAGGCCTGAAACTTGCACAAAATATTCAGTGATGCTTGATTACTATTATGTCCAAGTTTCATGAATCAGATCCATAAACTTTCAAAGTTATGATGGGAATTCAACAGATATCCCCAATTCGGCCAAAGTTCATTGACCCTAAATGACCTTTGACCTTGGTCATGTGACGTGAAACTCATGCAGGATGTACAGTGATACTTGATTGACCTTATGTCCAAGTTTCATGAACTAGGTCCATATATTTTCTAAGTTATGATGACATTTCAAAAACTTAACCTCAGGTTAAGATTTCAATGTTGATTCCTCCAACATGGTCTAAGTTCATTGACCCTAAATGACCTTTGACCTTGGTCATGTGACATGAAACTTTAATAGGATGTTCAGTAATACTTGATTAACTTTATGGCCAAGTTTCATGAACTAGGTCCATATACTTTCTAAGTTATGATGTCATTTCAAAAACTTAACCTCAGGTTAAGATTTGATGTTGACGCCGCCGCCGCCGTCGGAAAAGCGGCGCCTATAGTCTCACTCTGCTTCGCAGGTGAGACAAAAACCACTTACAGTGTTGACTGAACTTGACACTAAATTTCACACTCCTTTTGAACAGTCTGGTCATCCAAACCATGGCTTGACACTAGATCCTCAACAGAGCAAAACTAAGCAAACAGATTAAACAGAGAAAGACCCTAGTTGATTAATGGTGCGTGGCTACTACTTGTTCGGACTGTAATTGGGAGTGGAGGATAGTTTCTCCCAATTTTATATTTCAAAAATATGATTGTCCATTGACTTCATTCACACTTGCGGTCATGCCCAGGTAGAAACTCTGACAAACAAATTGGTATTCACATGAGACTAGCACAACAAATATAACTTGCTGTAAACTGCCAGGATCTTAGGCTGCATATTCAGACTACTTTTCCTCACAGACAGATTTGCACTTTAATTGTAAACTGCTTTGTGACTAAGAATCACTGTCTAATACCCCTTTCATAAACCCAATTATGCGGCTAATAGCAGCATAATTTGGTCGTAAAATTGGAGGAGGACCAGAGTTATCCGCATTATTTTGATGCTGCTATTATCCGCATAATAGCAGCATCGGGACAAGATTTTGAGTTTATGAACGTATTTCCAAATAATGCAGATAATTGCCATGGTGCGGTCACAAGGTCACCCTTTTCCAACACAACCGCATCGGAGGGGGCGTGTCCAGTTGTCATGACGAATAGCCGCCTTTTTCAGGACGGGCGCTCGTAAAAATAATGCGAACACAATTTTTATTGAATTATCCGCATTACTCTTAGGCGGCTAATTGGAGGATGGGTTTATGAAAAAGGTATTAGCTACAGACAGAATGCAAATCATGTGTCAGGGAATTGTGCCATGTTGTCATGGCTTTGAATGGCATGCAATCCTTGCAACATATTCTACTCACATGCACAGTTGAAGAAAACAGCTGCACCCCATCAAATAAGCACCAATATTACTCTCTCCTCCAAATGTCACAACCTAACTTCAACATGCAAATTGAGATGGATAGTACTCAGCCAGAAAGCTTGAAAAAACACTTGCAACAGTTTCAAATATCTCTATTTCATCAAAGCCCTGTAATTCGAAAAAATTATGGCTACTCTACCACATTTTCATAAACTAAAGGTTTGTGCTTGCAAGCTACAAATCCTGGAGAAACTTCCCATCAACCATTCAGAGGACAACATTGGAGAATGCTCTGAGGCACTGGGAATCCCCTCCCCTTGGTCAATTACCTGAACGCAGAGCCCAGAGGTTACTGACTCCTACTAGCAGGTGCTTCAGAGAGATAGCACCTTCCACTCCAGTAGGTATGGCAGAAACAACTACAGATTCTCCTCCTTCATTACACACGCTGAAAAGCATGGCTTCCCCATTGATCTTTCCACCTGGTTGCACCTCACTGCTTGTCAATGGACAGAGTCTGCAGGCCTGGCGGGCCGTGTAAACGGGGCCTACGAGCGGGCTGTACTATCAACCTATTCTGCATGACCCCTTTTGCATCAAACAGGGTTTCGATCATATTATTACTACAACCAACAGGTAGGTGTAGGTCCAGGAAGGGGGGGGGCACTGCCATTAGACAGAGGACAACATCTGCAAGAATAACAAATGCAGAAAAGGGGTTGTGTTTCTCGCAAAGGCCTGCACGGAACCAGAGAGAAACAGTTTTTAGCTTTGTTAAACAGTATATGTATACAATACCGATTCTCAAGGTAAAGTGGAGGCATGCACCCCTGCCTAAATCTGCCTCTGCAGCAACCCCAATCTCCCCCCCCCCCCCCCCGAAAAAAAAAGATATTCAAGTCAGAATGTGAGACCATTGCTGCCAATTTTGCATCAACTAAGGCAAATTCAGACAGGGCATTTTCATACAATCTACGCTAGAGTAGAGCCGATAGAATGGAATTTCATTGTCATGATTGTTGAATTCATCATTATCGAATCAATTGAGACAATATTTTCACTCCATTAACCATGCATGGGATAGGCCTAATGTCATTAGGGTAAAGTTACAAAGTTCAAATGGAAATCAATCTTTTTTTTCTTAGTAAAATATTCTGGATACACCATGTAACATATCCAATAATTAAATACTATTTAGGAAGGAATAAACCAAATAGATTCCCCCACCAAAAAAAACTTTTCTGTGAACAGTAGTTCCCCCCCCCCCTAATTCTGCACCAGTGACTTCAACAACGCAACCGTAGGCAATGTTCAATTCCAGTACAAATACCTGTAAGCACCTGAAATTCAGACATACAACATAGAAAAGGATTTTCGAAATGCAATTCTGCAAAACCATGGTAATCAATACCTACTTGAACGCAACAGAGATCTTTCAATGTTTCAATAAAGAATTCTAATTCACATTCATGCTAACGAGAGGTTTTAAAGACGCATCGACTTCCTTGATAGGTGGCCCACAGGACGGCCTGCATATGCCTGCATGCCGTACATATACGCCGTGTCTATAGAGGTGAAATTGAACAGGTTCCCTCGCATCCACATGAATTGCACAGAATCTGCTGGAACGAGCTTAAATTGGGATTTTTCTTTATTAACACAAAGTATGACAAACATTCTTCAATTGGACATGGTGTCCAAGTGTTACATTTTGATTTGTGAATCACGTATGTGATTCGACATTCATGCCTTTCTAGCAAAAAAAAATGAACTCGCCTCAATATACATCTGTTTTATGTGGTGTGAACAGGTCAAAAGTACTGAATAGAAATCAATGGGGAGCCCAGTAGAGAGTAGTAATCAACAGACAATACTTTAAGACTATTCATATCAACAAGTATAATGCTAGTTTTACACAGAGAATGAATGAATCCATGCATGTACACACTACATGTATACGAAAAGACAGATATTGATTATTAATTGTAAGGAACAAAAACGTTTTTCATTAAGACAAGGTCGGTGTCTGCAAGTCTCATCTTAAAAAAAGGAAAATCTTGCAAGAAACAAATTTAATTCCTCATTCAAGAAATTGGTCTCATCAGACTTCAAGGACAGTATATGCTTAAGAGGGTAGAATAATACCCTTTTCATAAACCTATCCTCCAATTAGCCGCCTAAGAGTAATGCGGATAATTCAATAAAAATTGCATTCATAAACTCCGAAAATAAGCCGCATTATTTTTACGAGCGCCCGTCCTGAAAAAGGCGGATAATCGCCATGACAACTGGACACGCCCCCTCCGATGCGGTTGTGTTGGAAAAGGGTGACCTTGTGACCGCACCATGGCAATTATCCGCATTATTTGGAAATGCGTTCATAAACTCAAAATCTTATCCCGATGCCGCTATTATGCGGATAATAGCAGCATCAGAGTAATGCAGATAACTCTTGTCCTCCAATTTTACGACCAAATTATGCTGCTATTAGCCGCCTAATTCATTTTAATTGGTTTATGTAAGGAGTATAAGCCACAAAAAATATTGGACTTACTCTAAGCAATCTCCTTGCTCTAAGAAGCTGCAAGTAAAATTGACCTAATGCAGACTTAAAAATACATTTAGACACAATCAGTCCGAGTTTCACGAGTTAGAATATCACTGGTCAACATAAACATAATTTCTATTGTACTTGAGCTCTGATGTATGAATGCAAACTTTGCAACTACATATTGTGAATATGTTGTTTTTAGTTAAAATATGAAACAATCAATTTTGGTTATGAATGTTGCATATGATCCTATGACCAAGAAGAGGGCAACTTATAAAATCTATTTCAATCAAAATTTTCAACCACAAAACCTGTCAACTTAGGTCAAAGATGCTTAAGTACCACAAACCAATGGCAGCAAAAATCCCATTATGCTAAGGTTTGTCGAACCACGGTCCTGTTTCGTAAAGACTAAATAATATTAAATGCACAATTTCTCTACAGCCAGCCAATCAAATCAAATGATTTCAGTAGTATAGTACCTAAAACCTGTAATTGGTTTATTGCAAGTCTATTATTATAACACGTTTTATGAAACAGGCACCATGTCTGAATGAGCCTTTGCTCATCATATCCTGTGAAGAGCGCTCTCAATCAACCCGATTAATGTCATCCTAACTCCTCCCCTCTTTCATCACTTTCTCAGTCAATCTCAATCCAACTCGTTCCTCATCTTCCTCCCCCTTCCTCATCCATTTCACTCAATCTATTCGACACATTCAATCAAGTTTTATTTCCATCCAATCCTCCTTATCTGACCTCCAGTTTCCCTCTGAACATTATTCACTGACACGTTTGAATGCAAACCTCAATTTAAATCCCATTCCCTCCCCCTTCTTCCTTTATTCGTCCCTCCTCTCTCCTCTTGCCTTCCTCCCTCTCCTCCTTCCCCTCCCTCCTCTCCCCTTCCTCCCTCTCCTCCTTCCCTCCCCCCCCTCTTTCCTCATTCCCCCTCAATCCCTTTTCACCTTTCTAACTCTCTCCCTTGCCTCCCTTTCCCTTCTCTTTCTCTCTCCCTCTCTTTCCTCGTCCCCTCCTTCCTACCCCTCTTCCTTCCCTACTTCCTTTCCACTTTCCCAATTTCTTTCTTTCCTCCTTCCCCCTTCACTCCCTCTTTCCTCATCCCATCCATCCCTTTCCTCCATCCCACCTGTCTTCCTTCATACCTTTCCCGTCCTGCCTTCCTTTCCCCTCCCTCTCTTTCCTCCTTTCCCTCCTCCTTTGTCCCTCCCTTTCCCCTTCCCTCCTTTCATTTTATCTTATTTCCTTCTAATCTCTATTTTATCATATTTATGGAAAACATATCTGAATTAAATGTACCTCCTATTCTCCATCCCGCCCCCCCCCCCCCCCCGCATCATTCAATTCCAATCATCCTCTATCTTCTCTTCACTCCCCTCATTATTCCCCCTCCTCCCTCTCCCCTTCCTCTACTCACTCCCCCTTCCTCTCCCCATCTCTTTCTCCTTCTCTCAGAAGCACATCCAATCGATCTCTTCATCAATTCTCAGAAGCACCTGAAACATGAAATATTCATCCTTTAATGATGCGTGCTGAAATGGATCCTACATGCGGTAGGTATTCACGGATTGAATGTATTTCAAGTACATAGGTATCACTTCCATCAAGGAGATACCGCCGTGAATGTTCTTCATGATACTACATCCATCTGCTCATAACCAGGGGGCTGTTACATGAAGCAGTTTGCAAAGTTATGCATGAATTTAAGCATTAAGTTACGACTGAAACATTATCACTGGTGATGAATCAGATTTTCAACTACCGTACTTCCCATGCCTCCTGACACTCCTATGATTTCATATTCCTTACAGCACTATGTTACCTCAAACTCTCCTATGATTTCAAGGTCTATGTCCTTTGTACAGGCTACATTCAAACTTTGTAGTGGTGCTTGTTCCGCTACATATCAGAATACAAACCATCTTTATTACCTACTTTATACTCCCCTGTCGGGCCCTAACTATTCAATTTGCGCCTGTCACACAGTCAAAATGTCAAACGGTCACAGTCTAAGGGGGGCCATCACCTCAAGAAATCAAACATAATACACAGAGCAAGTCTTGATTCTAAGATAACATTGAAGTCCTAAGTATTACGCTTTCGGGAGAGAACGGAAGTGTCCGATGTGATAAATCTTGGGATGCTTCTTCTGAATTTCACCTAGGCCTGGAAAGGAAAGTGATGGTTATATGAAATGAGTTTCGATGAGGCCTCCTGAAATCAGACATGGGATGCAGGAGAAATTTGATGAAGACAACGAATGTGTCAGATGAGAGTTATCTCGTCACTGGCTTATGGCTTGGACCACATATACCCTTTTTACACAGGCTAAAATGTCCTTAACCTCGTACTATAGGTGGGGCTAAATGGCAATTTAGCCCCACCTATAGTACGGGGTTAAGCTTAGCCCACTTTCTTTTTACACAGCATTTTTGCAAAGTGGGCTAACCCCACCTATAGTACGGGATTATTTGGCCCTGCAAAAAAGCAGGGTTATCCCAGCAATTGCGGTGCTAAGAGCGATAGTACAGGTTAAGATCGCTAGTGTAAAACGAAAGTGGGCTAAGCTTAACCCCGTACTATAGGTGGGGCTAAATGGCAATTTAGCCCCACCTATAGTACGGGGTTGAGGAAATTTCAGCGTGTGTAAAAAGTGTACGAGTGAAGCACTTGTACTACGAATGATCGACAAAAACCACTAGTCCGGGGTTAGCGAGTTTCGTGTGTGAAAAGCAAGCATTCCTTATCCGGGGTTAGCAATAACAACTTGACATGTGTGAAAAGGAAAAAAATAGTACGGGGTTAAGGATAGTACGGGTTAGCGATAGTCCAGGGTTAAGACAATCCTGTGTAAAAAGGGTAATAGTCTGTTGTGCAAACCCTTCACTCGAGTTAAGGGTCTGAATATACAGCCTATCAATGCCTTGTGTACTAAAGGCCCTCTCGCTGAGCAAGTCTTAAAGTCTTTGCGTGGAGTCCAAATCGTTGATCAAAGATTCAATCAGGGTCTGTGCCTGCAGACTATGGACCACAGGAAGGGAAATATTGATGTTGCGCTAACTTGGGTTTTGAACCCTTGGGCCCTGTTGCATAAAAGCTACAATTTAAATAACTTTGCCAACTTCCTTGAAATCCTTTATTTTGATTGGCTGTTGAGCATTGTTGCCATGGTAATAAACATTGGATCGCAAAGTTACCATAATATTGACTTTTGTGAACAGGCCCCAGGTCTTACTCTTTTTACTACACCATTGCATCTCTAATAAAAAACCTTGAACATAGGTCAATGGGGATATGGGGGGGGGGCACATCCGGCCCGTGCCCCCCCCTTTGAGAGGCATAATCAAAATTTGTAATGTAAAACTACTATTCTAACACAAGTGTGCCCCCCCCCCCCATTTCTAATTCAAAGTGAGTGCCTTTTTGGGGGGTTGTCAAATTTCTGTGGAAGAAATGACCTTCAATTTTTGGTGAAAAGTTTTTTTTCTTTTTTCTTTATTTTTGGCTTGTCAAATTTTCCTCAGGAAAATGTGCCCCCCCCCCCATTTGGAAAATCCTGGATCCGCCCCTGACTTCCTTTTTTGGTAACAATAATCCTACTTTGATAAAAAATAACCATGAAGATAAAATGCCTTGTAATTTTTGTATTGTTCAAGACCATATTAGTGCCAGGAATTGAACCCTACAGTTCATGTGTATGAAGTGAAGAAAGTCGCCTTAGACCTGGAGGCTACATCACCTCAATTTCACACAATAACCCCCACCCTCCCACTCCTAACACAGGTTCATAAATTATAAAGTGAACCATTTAATTGCTCAAACAAGAATGCTCTGTTTGAAGACCTTTCCAAGCTTGCAAAGTCAAACAATTAGGGTCCATTATCATAGGTTAAGCTGTCTACATTTATTCTGTAAATGACCTTGTGTCAACAGAAGATGAATTTTGTTGGCAGACATGATGCATTTTGACAGGTTAATATCATAGATAATGTAAAATTAAAGTTTAATTTAAACAATGCACTATTAAAATGCCTGTTTAATGTGTTTGATGTAAAGTGTGTTTGAAGCTTATTGTACTTTAAACTAAACCTTATTATTTCATAATTCAGATCATTACATTAAGTAAGAACTTTAAATTCCATTTGTATTCCTGAACAATGCATTCAAAAGTAGACATCAAATGCAAGTGAATGAATCCAATAAACCACTGGGCAATCTATCTCAGCGAAACTAAATTCTATTAAAGAGTTCCTTGGTATTTTGCATCAGTAAAGCATTTCAATTCCAATAGTTCGGAATAATGACCCTCTCACTTACCCCATTACTTTAGCCCCAGGCCAAGATACTTGTCGCACAATTTAAGAATAAATTAGGCTAGACAAAAACTACAAATTGACAATTGCAAACCTAAGAAGGGTGATTAAGTCAAACAGCTTCTTCTAGGCGGAAACTTACAACTACATAATTCTAGGCTTCATTCTTATTCATTCAAAGACCTACACGAGCGAGACAACCCACTAGACGAAGATTAAAGTAATCTGGAATTCCTAGGAAAGAAAGTGCAGGAGAGAAATCCTGAGATAATTGACCAACAAAAGGGTGAACAACTTCACAATGCTTTTATACAGAGGTATGAAACATCAATATCATTAATGGTCAACAAAAAAGGGGACAGTGCTCGAATTAGCCATCTAATGAATACGGGGTTCGATGAGCACAGTTAGTAAATTACTAATAACCTGAAGCCAGTTTATCTCGCTTCAACCCCCTTCATGCATGCGATGGGTTTCAAATTGGCTCTGGGCTGGCTTCATGCAATGCCAGCAACTTTGATACCATCTCAATATCATTAATCTCTGAAAACTGAAGTAAAGCAGTGGGATTAATGAGTCAAATTTGAGCCTTTTTCAGTGTTTTGCTGATGTTTTGGCCTGCAAGACAAGGGGCATTTCCCTTTGACAAACCAAGACAATGGCATCCAAGACCATGATGATACACAAGACACAACAGTGGTGGTCTGATGATAACGCATAAAAGTCCTTCTGGAGGTGCAGTGGCCGAGTGGTCGAAGGCGCCCGGCTGTACGCAGAAAGTCCTGGGTTCGATCCCCGGCCGCGTCACCGTGAGCAAAGCATTTTAATGTACAATGCTCTTTTATCCTGTTTTCAAATAAATGGAAATGCTATGTGCATTATTGGTACTTGGTGTGCACTTGTCTTTTATTTTTTAAGTCCTTCTGTGTCTACTTTGGCATTACACACACCATGTGCTGGATTGAGTTACTCCTGCCTCATTTTACATTTAGAGGTGGACTGACATGAAAGCAGCACCAGGTCCACTTAAAAAATATCATACATCCATCTAGCTGCCTCCACAGATGGTCTCAGTTCACTTCCAGAAATGCATGTATGTGTAAATGAGGTCTACAACTCCTTTTTCAACTAAAAAAAACATCTCAAATGCACTTTCTATCAATATAATCAACACCTAAAACTCTTTTGGCCCGGACCAACACATTTTTTCCTTTTCTTTCATTCATGGGCCAGCCACTTCACCAGAAGCCTTACAATGTATCCCCCTCTCGCTTTATAAATGTCACATCTTTCCTGCTGCGGCAGTCGGTGGAGACAGTTCATCAATGGTGATTGTGGGATGTGGGGGGAAAGCAATTTAAATGCTTTCTTTTGATAATTGAAAACCTAAGAGACAGTACTAAATAAAGTTGGTAGGAAAATGTTCAAGACAAGGGAAGTCGTACATGTGTACCTGTTTGCGGATATAAGTATATGGTGCCATGGCAACTCCACTGGAAGAACAACTTCTCATCCGAAGTGATACTTACAACAGTTCAATCAGAAGATACCACCCCCCCCCTCCCCGGCAGTTGTAGCCTAAGGGCAACCCCCCCCCCCTAAAAAGAAGAGACTCTCCTCAGTCCTGAGAGAGTTTGGCACCGTTCTCATCTACTTTCTTGCACTGGTTTCCCTTAAACCAGTTTTGGAAACCAGTTTAGAAGATTGTTTTGCTAGCACCCTCATCACCA
The DNA here is from genome assembly GCF_018143015.1 of Lytechinus variegatus. Classification (NCBI taxonomy): domain Eukaryota; kingdom Metazoa; phylum Echinodermata; class Echinoidea; order Temnopleuroida; family Toxopneustidae; genus Lytechinus; species Lytechinus variegatus. The sequence continues at coordinate 25,728,350 of NC_054753.1, read as the reverse complement.
ACTCCTGAACTGGTTTTCAGAACCACTTCACGTAAAGCGGTCTTGTTGCTTTGGGGATGCTCTCAGTGGGGTCACATGTTTCAAACCGCAGCATTCATGTAGACATTCTACACACACTGTGTGGATAGAGCGCCCAACGTGTGCGAAAATTGCTTCGCGAAGAATGGCTGTGTTCTCATCTAAACTTGATCTAGTTTGACAAGGCAAAGTGGTCTTGCAAATCTCTGAGGTGGTTTTCTAAACTGGATTGTAAGACCACTTCAGATAAGTTTCCAAGATCCCTTTGAGCATTCCCTTTACACGTTTAACTAGTTTCCACTAAGCTAGTTTTAGGACTGTAATGAGAATGGGGTCTTTATCATAGAACCCAAGCCATAAATTTTTAAACAGCACTTGAATTTTGAAATATTCTAAACTTTTAATTCTGAAAACATCAGCCAAGTTCTTCATAAAGTGTCCCCGAATAAATCTAGTAAACATACATAAACCTACCCTCCAATAACTACATTTATCATTAAAAAGCATTCAAAACTTTCAATAGCTATAGTGGAGGCATCGTGGTCTAGTGGTTATGACTCTGAGGAAACATGGGTTTGATTCCAAGCCATGGCGTGTTTTCCTTCAGCAAGAAATTTACCAACATTGTGCTGCACTCAACCCAGGCGAGGTGAATGGGTACGCGGTAGGAAGAAATTCCTTGCATGCATGAGAGCCTATTAAAGCAGCCAAGCTAAATCTGGGGTAATAACAATAGCAGGGCCTGCTGGGAGAAGAGTTTTCAGAACTGAAGTGGCTACCCTGGTTAATACCGTTATTACCATCTACAAGTAAATGAGTATAAAAGGTACCGTAAACTTCTTGAACAAAAAATATTTTATTTGAACTGGCAAACAAAAGTGTTATTTAAGTATATTCCACAAGTCCAATAGCTACACTCACAGAAAGTAACAACATCCTTCTCTTGTGTTACCTCTCCCTCCCGCCTGCCCCTTCCCCTTCTTCATCTTTCACATCGGCAGGAAAAAGGCTGTCCCTCCCCTTGTCCAGGGATCAATCGATTGTCCCAGCCTATTTCCATTTTTCCACTACAAATAAAAGACAGAAGATGCACTATCAACTATAGTATAGAGCCACAAGATAACAATAAAAGCAAAGGCCAGAATCTATATACACTGGAGCTGGCCTCAAAAGGAATACGATAATAGAGAAAGGGGACCATTATCATTTTCCCAATACCTGGATTTTGAAAAAACAAATTGATGGACGAATATCACGAAAAATCAATATCAACAGACCAGCTTTTTCTTTTCCTATTTGAACCTATTCGTGCTAATTACCCCTTAAAGCACAAATATTACCTCCAGAATGCATTGAGCCTATTGTAAACGAAGAGGAGTGTTGAATGGTATTTTCATTTCTTTTGCGCCCCTTCAATTATACCTTACCTCTTCAATCATGGCTCCTGTATCATAATCAAATGACAAGGGCCGGAGTGGACTCACTGGGAGGGGGTCATTATAGAGAAGGGGGCATCAATTAATTTAATGATGATAAGTGGGCAACCTTAAGTGGCAGCGTTTTACTGGTATTTCCCAAGAGATGACCAGCATCCGCAAATCATTAAACTGTCCACTTTAAGGAAATGATGATTTGAAAAATACCCACTTGTAAATCAAAAAGGTACATTGTGAAAACAAATCAATTCTTGGTGACCCATGCAGGCACCGATCACCTCCCATGACAGGTGTATACAAAGAAAACTTACTGCTTAAAATTGTTATACAACTTTGTTTACTCTGTGATTCTTACAGTAGTTGGTTAAACAATTTAAAGAAGTGGATAAAATCTTCAACAACAAAGTTGATTTTCAATACTGGATTCTCAATAAATTAAGCATGATTGTTTAAACTGTTAATCAACTACTATAAGGTTAAACTTTATATAGTAAACAGAATTGAATAACATGTCGAACAGCATTTTTACTGTTTGCTAAGTAGGGAAAGTGTTACATGTACACATATTATATTATAAACTAGAGACAAATTAATTTTAATCAATTAATTCATTTATTTATTTAATTATTTATTTATTCATTTATTCACTCATTTATTTATTTATCTATTCATTTATTTATTTATTTATTTATTTATTCATTCATTTACTTATCAATTATTATATTTATTTATTTATTTATTTATTCATTTATTTATTTATTCATTTTTTTACTTATCAATTATTTTATACATTTATTTATTTACTTATTTATTATGATCTTCTCAATTGTATTGAAATGTAAAACATTGATTTCTTAATAAACCCCCCCAAATTAATCACTTCTCTGTTCAAGTCCTATCATTTCCAGCCTTGCCAGGCCCTTCATCCTTCAGCAATGCACTTTCTTGAAATTGACGCTCTCTACCTAGGGGTTACATGGATTTCAGCAACCAAAAAAAATATAATTATCAGTTTCAGTCACTATTCATGTCATGACTAGGAAATGAAGGGTTCATGATAGTTTCATTTTGGGGGAATGCGTGTTTAAATTGCAGACTTTATCTCCCCTGTCCTGTACAATTAAATAATCACAAAATTAATTTGATTCTGTTATACAAAACTTCATTTTTAATTGTCTGAAGTTTTCTCCAAAACTGCACAAACACTTTGAACATATAGGCACTGTACTTTCCATCTTGGTTCAAAGCTATCAATAAAACCCCGTTTTGAAATAGGGGAGCATTCATGACCCTCTAGTCAAGCTTTCATGGCTTACATACTGCTATCAAACACTTGGTACAATTTCAACAGTCCCATGCCTATCACTCTATGTATGCTTCCGATTTAATGCAATAATCGTAGAACAAGCAGAGGCTGGCATAATACGTACTGTCACCTGGGCCGGCGAAGAGCGCCTGGCCTGGTTTCAAACACCCACCGCCCGTCAATTGGGGGGAAATGGGAACAGCAAATACTTGGCCGATTTCAAGGGCACTTGAAGGGTCCTGCTCAAATACTTTGAGGGAGGAGTAAATCGACTTGGAAAGCACATAGTATGAAAGAGGCGGTGTTTACACATTTAGGCATGAATCTACTTCTTGGACTGGGAGATCTCCATTGGGTGGTTTCAGACCACGTCAAAGTTTGTCGGTTCCAGGTTTTTCTGATCATGATATTTACCTTGTTAAGAAACTAGGTAATTATGGCAGTGTCAAAGAAAATTGCGCGTAATTTCCCCAAAGGAAAATAACCGCTAAATAGTTGTCGAATTCCGAGAGTTTTCGCAAGGATTTTTTCAAGGTCGCAGGTATTTTGGCAGTGTGAAAGTAAATTACAAGAACTTTTAGCCCAGCGTGTCGTTGGGCGCCATGGGTGGCTGCTGAGCTAGCGATTTTGAATCTCACGGCTTGCTTGCTTATCAGACCATACTACGCATGCTTAACTTCAGGACCATATCTCAAAGGGTGTGTTTCGGGGCCATGTGCATTTGGGAATAATTAACAGGTTTTGTTTCTTAGCCAGAAAAGTTCTTGTAATTTAACAGGGATTCTTGGGATCGAGGCGGTTTGAAACCACCCATAGGTACCCGTGATTAATCGAGATGCAAGTATTTGCAGGGCAGGCCAGAGGCAATTGGATTTGATTGTGAAGGGGCAATTGAGAAAAGAAAGCTGAGAAGGTGAGAGGGAGAAGTGTAAGCAACGAGATGCTAACAACGTGAATAGGAGAGGGAACCGAATGAAAGATAGAATGGAGAGAATGAAGGGTAAAAACAGAGAAAGGAAGATGAAAACGATGGAAATAATGAAAGATAGAATGAAAGAAAGAATGAAAGATATTGGACGAAAAAACAGAGAGAATGGAAAGATAGAAAGAATGGAGCTAAACACGTAAGCCTATATATATATATATATGGAACATTTTAAAGTTGTTTTTCAAGGTGAACATTAAGGATAATGCATAATAAGAATAAGATCTTGAAGAGTTATATAGGGACAGTGATTTTCCACGATCGCGGAAAACGGACGGTATTCACGGAAAGGGCCTTTTGAAACACAAAGTGGCATTTCAAACGGAAAATCACGGAAAACATAATTTCCCTCAAAAAACACAGAATAGCAACACAAATTACTCCAAAATCACAACAAAATGAGAATATCAAATGGCCACAAAACCCCAGAAAACACGATCTCACTTCGCTACAATCATGACAATTCACACATCGTGACTGCACTCGACATCAGCACACTCGATTGTACCACGCGCTCGTACCCGGCCGGCCGGGTTGGGCTTCACTGCACTGTACACATATCATATCGTTCCAACTACACGGTCGTGTGTTGCTGCCCTCTATGTTTGAAGATGTAACAGCACGATATCTAGGTCTTAAAATCCAAGATGGCGGATTGGCAAATGCCGTTGACTGATGATACGATGTCAAAAAAAACAAAAAATTATCGATGAAATATAATTTCACCATGAAATAATGCTAATAATGTGGAAGGTGAGGATTTATGCATGCTAAATGTCTTTGTAAAAATATTATATACACCCGCATAGATCCGATTAGAACGGATTCTATTGTGTTGTTGGTACAGTAGCAGATACAATTTTGACCAGCGCGAGTGCACGTGTAATTTTGCTATTCAATGTGGAAACGGAATTGTCACTTTTCCGTGTGTACAACGTCTATGGGGAAACGGAATTTCAGTTTTCTGACATGCTGAAACGGAATTTGAGATTTTCTGAAACAGAAAAGGCAATTTTTTGAAACGGAAAATCACTGTCCCTAGTTATACACAAATTTTAATGAAAATAGGGAAGATGAAAATGACAGGTACTATTCAGTACAGAATCAACTGACTGCATGATCAGGGGCCCGTTGCAGAAAGAGTTGCGTTTAAACGCAAGCCAAAAAAGCAATCGCATGTCCCAAATGCGCACTGTTGATTTGTTGAGAATCAAGTTGTGCATGATTTTTAGAGTTGCAATTGATTGCAACTCTTTCTGCAACGGGCCCCTGGCAGCACAAAATGGACCAAAAAAAAGAGAATCAAAATAAAGAAGGGTTCTTATTTATTTTGGAGAACCAGTAAATTTTAAGTTCAGACTGGTCAGTAAAAAATGAAAAAACTAGGTATCAATTGGTCTGACATGAACAGGTTGAACCAGTAGAAAAAAGGCGAAGTGTGGAGCCCTGATATAAGCTAGATCCTGCGTTCTTTAATGTCAGGCAAATATTCGAACCTTATCCCACTCACAAGAGTAAACCAAACCAGGATTGGAACAAGAACACAAAATGAAACAATATAACAAACACATCAAGTAATAGAAACTTGACAAAGAGATTACACTTAACACTGATCCTCTCACAGGATTAAAGAATTGATTTGTTCAAATCCTTTGCTCCTATTATCACATACTTAACTTTTTTAAACCCCTTTCTGAGAGGTGATGAACCTCAAAAAGCACAGTTCTTTCCTCTAAAATCAATGACGTAATAAAGCTAAAGAAGCTTACATAAAAAAACATTTCACATGAAAAAGAAGCTACAACAGAGCACTTGAAGGATAAAGTGTTTCAAAGATTTCCAATATTTTGGAGCTTTCAAAATGTTAATTGTTCTGGGAGGGGGAACACTTTTTTTTTAAAAAGATTAAAATGCACTTTGTGTGACAGAGATGTTCAACTACATACAAGTTCATCAGAGACCACTTGAAGAAGACAATATTTAATTGATTTCCAATTTCATTGGACCTTTTAACATGGGGAAATTTTCTCCTCCTTTTCAAAAAGAAAATAAGATGGGCTTTAGGAAATGAGATTGCATTCTAAGAGGGGCTTACATATTGTACCAGGTGAAACCTTTGATTATTAAAAAAAATTAAAGATCAGAGAGGCCAAAAGAGTTAGCCTATTAAAAAAGATTATCTTATCTGGGCTGGCATCATTCAAGAATGAATGACAATGAGAGCAGAAAATGATAATTACGCGGGGACTAAGCCACAGTGTTAGACAATGGATAATTTCCTTTTTCATTTGCATGCATATGTTTATGCAGGCCTACGATGTAGATATACATGTACTGTACACTTTACCGAATACCGGTATCTTAATCAGAGTTCGTTTTCTACGTGTACATGAAGACAAGCATTGATGGTTTTACAGCAACACAAAACAAAATCCTTCCTGTCAAAATTGATTCCTTAAAACCACACAACACGCTGGGGAGCTAATAATCAATATATGTTTACTAAACATGAGGACAAATTGCTTTCCAAGTCAAGCTGCATTTATTGTAGTCATGCAACATGTAGATTCGCTTTCTTTTCTCCCCTGGACCATTGATAGCCTGAGTTTACAGCGTTCATTTGAAAAAAAAAGAGAATAATCAAGCATTTTCTGTTTATTTTATTTTCACCTTTTACTTCCAGTACTCAGCAATTTATTCGACAATTGAGTAATTAAGATTAAAGGGGTGTTGCAAGAAAGCATTTGCAATCAATTGCAAATATTCTGTTGCAATTTTACAATGAATAGACCAAATTTAGCTGTAGAAAATTACATAACACTCTCTGTTTCAAGAAGCAGCATAGCAATCAAATAATTGAAAGACATATGATTGATTTAGGGACAGAAAATAAATCGCAAATGATTGCAAGTTTCTTGCAATACCCCATAAGAAGCCTAGCATCATCTTTGTGTAAATTTTCATAGTAGTAGCATACGCAGGAATTTCTAAAGGGGAGGGGGTTCAAGCTGAATCACAAGTAAATGAAAAATGCCCTAAATACTAGCAAGCTCAATCGAGGAACAAAACTTCTGTTTATATACAAGGGTGTAAACATCTACAAGCCTACTTTACAGTACGTAAACCTATCATAGACAATATTAACAATATAGTTTCAATATTATAAGTGATGAGATCAAGTTTTGTTGTTGTTGTTTTACACAAATTTAGGTCTGTACTTTCCATCTAAATTGACACAGAATTGACTTGATAAAATGAAGGTGTTGGCAGTGGGCGACAATGGCAGCAGTCCAAAGGTCCCAGACCAGTAAAAATCGCTGTCCGGCCAGTAACTGTTCAGAAATAGCCAGATTTACTGGTCCGACATGACCAGTAAAAATATATCAAACTGATACAAATGATATTTTCTCCTCTTTTGTAAATTATAGAAAAAAGGATCTGGCATCTTAAAAAGTGGCCCTCAAAAATAGAGAAATGACTCTCAAGAATTTTGTTGTGTGTGTGTATTGTTTGTATGGTTTTTTTGGGGGGGTCAATAAAAGAAAGCAAAATAAACTCAAGTCTTTTTTATGTTTTTCTTCATTTTGGGGGACCAGTAAATTTTAGTAAAACATGGAAAATCTGGGTATCTGCTGGTCCAACATGAACATGTTGGACCAGTAGAAAAAAAGGGTTAGTGTGGAGCCTTGGTGATGGGTAATGAGCAGATGTACAGTGGGGTGCATTCTGTCTTCAGAACCACTTCATCCAGCATACAAATAGTATCTATAGAACAGAATCAGCCCAGGTAGACTGTGGGGGTGAAACACTCGTATATAAGGCTTCGGAATCAATACAAGGATTCTTTTTTAAAAATCAATCCAATGGCCTGTTCCCCGTAGTTCTTGACCCCCTTCCTCAATAAGGAAACCACTTGGTTGGGCATTGTATACTTGTGCGGTAAATAGGAGCCGGGATCAGGATCGATAGGGGGTAATGATCCGCAGTGTCGGATCATGGTAGATGGCATGTATATGAGGAATACAAAAGGAAGCTTGACAGCATTCTTTTCATTTCTGCACAGATGTATATGCAGCATTTAATGGAAAAAATTAATCCTTTGATTGAGAGATGGGGCTCGGATCAATAAGCTCTCGATATTAAGGCATGTTTTCATGTCTCTTGCTAATGATTGGTAATCTTTGAAAGGAGTAAGGAGAGTTTGAAGTGTTTGGAGTGGGATAAGGCTCACATAGACCCCTGTTACATCTGAGAGATTCCCTACCTCGGGCCGGCCCGGGGCCTACCTCGGGTCGGAAAGAAATCAGATGTAAACATCCCAAACCTACCTCGGGCCACCTTTTAGCGAACCTACCCGAGACCACATCCAGAGGTAGTCTCGGGTAGGTATCGGGCCGGCCCCGGTCCACCGATTCGTAGATGTAAACGCACACAAGCTTTCGAACCTATCTCGGTCCGTTCGCCAGCTGTCAAATTACGTCATAGCGTGCGCTATCCCCTCCCCAGCCCCGTCGTTCTTCGAATGTTTTTGCGGCATGCGACATGTGAATTATGATTGATACAGTCATGACAGTCTTTGATTTGAGTGAAAAGAAGCATTTTAAACGGATCCTTTTCAAGTCGATCATATCTTCAACGACTGCTGGGATCATCAGCATTCTTTCAGAATCTCGGGTAACTTCAATTAGCGCGCGCGAATTATTCGGAGCCTAGATCGAGAGCGCCTTTTAAAAGTGTCAGCAATCGGATGCCGCTCGAAACAGTACAGATAGGGCGAAAGGGGAGGGAATGAACATTGTGATGTAAACAGACCACATTTCGGACTCGGTCCGTTCGCGAAGCTAATCCACCAATAATCCAGTCAAGGTTGCAAGTGGACTCGGTCGGGTCTCGGGTAGGAAACTTTCAGATGTAACAGGGGTCATAATTTCTCCCCAAGAAGTAGGATGAAAATTGAAAGTGGCTTATTATTGCAAGTCATCTAACATTGATCTGCCATTTAAATTAGTTGATATCTCACAGTAAAACCATATATGTTATTCAATTCAGTTAAATTTCAAAACGGTTTACTGAAGTAAAATCTTAAATCACACCATGTAGCTAAATTACGATTCTTTTGACAATAAAATAAAATGTGTATATACCAAAGTTATATCAACTTTTAAGAATATTCCATGTTCCACTGAAAATAAAATTGATGTACACTTGGGAAATTTTTTATTAGAAAAATAATGCGAATAAAAGTAGAATAGAGCCAATAATGAACAATTCTTTGGTTCACATGCCGATGTGAGATGATTGAACCTCCATACATAACACAAGGTTAAAAAATGAAGGGATTATAATCCATCATTGCCCACAAAGGATATGTTTTCCACTACATTAAGATATCATTATCACTGAAGTCATGACCCTCCAAAGAATTCAAGCAAAATAATGAGCAAACATCAACTCTTTTATTGAGTACACATGAGAGAAATTATTTCCACAAGAACATCATGATGTATGGAGTATTGAGCAATTTCTTAATTACACGTCTCTTTGTGCACGAAAGTAAACCTTTCAGTTCTTTGAGGATCGGTATCAACAAAGCATCTTGAGGAACTCAACAATGCACCGTGATAGAATGGCCTTTCAAGAAAGGAATCTATCCCTCTATCGGAACCTGACTGCATTCCCCCTCATTATGCTTGCTCCCGAAACTGCCCTTGGCTCTGACGAGAAATTACGATGCTGCCCGACATCAAAACATTCACACGAAATTCATTTTAAACGTGCCTTGCAAGGCGCAAAGCAAGGAGGCGATGCAGAGTAGAAACTCTCCTCTTTGCAGATAGGATGTTGCCTGGTCAGCAACATAATGCTAGTATGTGAATTATGTATCTGTCCTGTGGCAACCAGACAAAGTTGAAAAGTTTAGCTTTTCCAGTACCAACATGTTCACACAATGCACATATAATAAGCAAGGCATCTATCTATCTTTGTTTCCATACCCCTAGATCATGCAGCTAAAAAGACAAGTCCACCCCAACAAAAGTTGATTTGAAGAAAAAGAGATACATCTAACAACTTGTATAACACTGAAAGTTTCATCAAAATCTGATATAAAATAAGAAAGTTATGACATTTTCAAGTTTCGCTTAATTTCACAAAACAAATATACGCGCATCCTTGTCAGTATGCGAATGAGGAGACTGATGACGTCATCCTTTCACTATTCCTTTTGTACTTTATTATATGAAATATGAAATATTCTGATCTTTTCCTCATTGTCAAGTGAAACAACGATTTATTCCTCCTTGAACATGTGGAATTAGTATGGTGTAGTATATGTTTCAGTCAAGTTGGTGCTTATTGTCAAATCTGTAAAAGATGAAATGTTTTATAATTCAAAAAATAAAAAACAACAGAAAAGTAGGTGAGGGACACCATCGACTGTTTTATTTGCATGTCGCTGAGTTTTGCATATCACTGTTTTGTGAAAAATATGCAATACATTAAAATGTTGTAACTTTCTTTTTTTACATCCGATTTTGATGAAATTTTCAGAAATACGCTAGTTTGATTTTTCTCTATTCATCAAAATCAATATTTTTCTGGGGTGGACTTGACCGTTATTTAATAGTACAGTTATACTGTATAGTTTTCTTAAGTCTTTGGTACATGTATGACCCCATAATGCAGGTTTGAATCTGCAACCTTTAACTGTGGGGCGGACAATCAATCTAACCACTCAGCCACCCCTCCAATACAACATCATAATGCAAGACATACACATAATAACAGAAAAACAAGTGTAAAACATAGAAAACTTGTACGAATAGCATTTTGAAGGGGAAAACGCTTTGAAATATTTTATGCAATGAAAGACATGATGATCAGAAAACCGAACCCTCGACATTCAGTGTGGGTAGGATGTGTGTATACAATATATTGCTTATCATTCCTGATTTTTATTTTATTTTTGGTTGCTTACATGTAGCTTCTTCAGAGATAATGTTCAATATAGAAGCGGCGCCATGTCTGCACTAAACCACTGACAAGACAATGGGAGAAGACAGGAAAGCAATCTAAAAATCCAAAATCATTACTTACTCAAAATCTAGACTTGAAAAACAAGTGCGGAGGAGGCTCCCTTATCATAGTGAATGTCACACTCTATAAAATATTCCATGTAGCTAGAGGTGTGTTCAATGTTGGTTTCCAAATTCAAACGGCAACATGAAACGTGATTACGAAACGTGGATATGAGAAACAAAGGGTGTGTTCAATGTCCTCTACTGTCGGTTGTAAAAGTAAACGTCTTTCAAATCATGATTCGGAGGAAAATTTAAACATCTGAACAGATGTGTTCGTAAACGCAATCAGCTCAAATTTTTATGACCTTGAGCATCGCGAATGCAACATGGAACATAACTAAGTTTTGAGACGTCTTCAAATTTACTCTCCCAGTGGAAGCCTACACAAACAGGTGTCAGACAAACTGCGCACTAAAGCTGCACTGACGAAAGCGGGAAATTTAAAGACGATCAACGTATAAACAGCTTTATATTTTCGGAACTGAATGGTGCACCGCTGATCGTGTTTGTGTTCGGTGTTTTCTAATCATGATTCACGTTGCCGTTTTAATTTGAAAATCGACATTGAACACACCCTAAGCAATATCATACCAGACTTCGTCATAAAACCATAACCCTGTGACTTCAAACTTAGCAATTGATGATGGGGCTTCTTTCTTACGATTAACATCAGTAACACAATGATCAGAGCAATAACTGTAAAATTAGCACAATCAATTGCAAAGCTTTGTGGTGTGGGGTCCAGAATACACTTGGTATTCTGATTGAATTCACATTATCATAAGAATATGACGCTAAAAGCATCCATTCGTTTTAAATTCCCCAAAATCTGCAGTTAGCTTCGAAGCACTATAGAATGAAGAGACTGTTTTTAACATGGAGTTTAGTATAGCTAGTAGGTCCATGTTTTGTTTTTTTACAGAAGTTCCAACGAAAAGTTTAGAATAGCAGAAAAAATAATATAACTCCTGGTGAAGATTTGAGGAAAATCCACCAAAGACTGAAAACATTAGTAAATGTTTTTTTTATTTGTGACATCAAATGTGAGCAGCTTCCCCACGTATCGTTAGTAAAAAAAGATGTCCTTTCTCAAACAAATGAAAATATATTTTACTGTTCCTTCAGTATATGAACAAACAATCCCAACCCTGTTCCAGACAAGAAAGAAAAACAAATTAAAGTCATCACGTACCATGAAAAAGTTGAAAATTATGCATTTAATATATTACATTGCATATACAGGGCAATTGCTTGTTTATCATAAATTCAAAGTTTAAGATTCTTATAACTTAATAATCTTTGATTGATTTTCCTAAAGTCTTCACCAGCATTTTTTATCATTTGTCTGGTATTTCTACAACAAACTTTTCTTCAGGGCGAACTTCCCCTTTTTAATAATGAATTTGATTGAAAGATGAAAAAACTTTGTCATAATGGTAAATGACAATTAGATAAATCTCTTGTGAAAGATAAATAGATAAATGATTTTTTAAAAATAAGAATACATACAATAATAAATAGGAGGTCATCACTCTAATTCTTTTCATAAAAATGTCTGGTGTCCTAGTTACTGACAAGTATTTCTAGTTTTTCTACCCCCTTAAAATTAATCTTACATCACTCAGAAAGGTCACTCCAATTCATCAAAGTTTGTAGACCAGTGGTTAATGATGTCATTAATAAATCGAAGAAGTCAGAAATCCTCTTTATAAATAGAGAAGTGCAACATACAGGTTGCCAAGTTTCTAGTATTCACATGTTGAGAACCAGTGGGCATTAATTACAGGACACAGAGACGGAATAGCTATGGGATAATAAGTCCTATTGCAAATAACCTAATTTCTATTGATAAACATATTCTATTTGTGGATATGGAAGGCTGCACCAGTCAAGCGCATGCATTTTAAAATAATTCAGCTAGAAATATGAAATATGAAAGGTCTGAAATGGGTAGTCATGAAATACCTTTTTGCCCGGCCATATTTTGGGATGGTCAAGAATCATCTCAGAAAATTTTGACTAGACAAAATGATCTTTATTGTTTAATTGTTTTTTGACTGATGATTGAGCAATTCTGATGTTATTTTTTTTCTGAATAGTAGAAATGAATTGAATTGAAGAATTAGGTATGTCATCTTCAAAGAGTTCTGACTATACTCACTGAATTTGTACAAGTGCTAAGCTGTTATAAAGAAAAGTGAAAAAAATACAGGGGGAGAGGACGCAAATCACTGAACAGTCAAACTTTGACAAAAAATCAAGAATGAAAAATAAATTCAACAGCAATTAGACTTTTGTAAGATTTGGACTATTAGATGATCCTTGGATATGATTCGCCTTATTAACATTTTCAGCAAAACTTAGACAGGTTTTATCTTTAAATTCTGACAGTAAAGGGTAGGAAATGATTTACCTATTAGGGACAATTCCTTTTTCCACATTGGGGATATTGCTGAATCTTTGGGGCAATTTCTTTCATTTAAAGGCTTTTGTTTTATGCTATATTATTCTAATTATTTTCTAGACTTTTTTGAATATTGTTTGTGGCAGATCTTTGGACAATTTTTAAAAATAGCCCCCCCCCCCCAGTATTCAATTTTGAGGATTTTAGGGGAGATTTTGGATGTCATAAGGCCCAAATCATCTGTCGCCCTCATATATTTGCTATGCTGAACCAATGTGCATTAAAGTACTGATAATAATCACAGACCTGGATGTTTATTTAGTTAAACAGGAAGTTTTATCATGATTGGTATATTTACCTTTAGTCTGAGCATCAAATATTGACATCTTGAGAGGAAAAAAATAGAAAAAGAGAAACAATAACAGCTTCCCAGGTTCATAATCAAGGCCACAGATTTTTTAACTCCAAAATCGGTTTACATTAACTGTACATTTAGGCAAGAGTCCATGAAATAGAATTTGCCTTGGAAAAGCAATTATTCTAATGATCCTTAAAGCCTGTGTATAGCTTTGGTAAAGGGTCAATAATGTGATTGATAATCGAATATCATCTAATATGACAGTCTTACTGAAGTGTAGAGACCGTTAGATATTTTTCCAACTGCACTTCTCTGAGAAAATTTCAAATTTTCAAATCTTGGATATATAGCGCCCTCTCTCGGCGATGCTTGTTTTAAATTAAAGAAATGGGCATTCAAGCACTTATCTTATAAATTTAGTGATTAGATATCCAAAAGTTACAGACAAAGAACATATCTTGAAAGTTTCAGCCCATTCCATGATTTGGAATAGGATTTAATTGAAAGACAAAAACACACAGATATTTCAATTTGATCGGGTGACCCGATCAAGTTAAATTTCCATGTAAAATCGCAAAATTTATCCTGTAAAACACATTTTCATTTCATATCCTCCACATCATAACTGTTATAGGGCATATCCATTCATAATTAGGTAGCAATGAATTGGAATAGTGATAGGTGCATTTTGGTGGATTTACCAAAACTATACACAAGCTTTAAACCTTGAATCTCCCAAACTGGAAGGTAATGGTAATGGGTAAAGGGTGACCACAAGCAGAGTTGGCTCTTTACAGGTATTTTCTGCACAGACTAGCTTCAATGTAATTTCTATCCTGAAAAGAAAAATAATGATGCATAATGTATATATCAGAGGAAAGACACAAGTCACAACTGGATTTTCATCCATTCAAGTTATCTTTCCTTTCAACATCTTTGCTGTGAACTTGCTACTCATTACCACAGTTTTCACACAAGACTTCGAGCTTTCATGCAGTGTGTGCATATGTCATTAATGTCAATTCCAGTCCTTGTCTAGAGTTGGAAGTTCTTGTGTGAATAATTTCATGAACTGCCCCCCCCCCTTTAATACAACATATTATCAAAACAAAATGAAATGCATGAATGAAGTAACTTAAATAAAGTTTAATTGGTCATAGCAAGTCATTTGATGAGCCTGAGGAATTGAAGACTTCTGGGATCACAATGAGAATGAAAAACATAAAACATTAATTGGAGTTAAAAAAAAATACCCCAAAACAAATCAAAAACACAGAAAATGAACAACTGGAAAATCGAAGAATATTTCTGCCTCAGAAAAATGTCTTTTTTGACAAACTGAGATCCAATTACATGGTGTTTGATCTGACAAAAACTCTGCTAAGCCAAGATAAGTAATCATTCACTACACAAGAGACAAGTTAAAAGACTAGTGAACTTTTGAAGGAGAGCATGGGGGAGCCTTGACAATAAACCATTTTCAATGTTCAATTGCCGTAGGTAATTCGCGAAAATCCATTATCTGATGTATTCTTCTTTTATTCTCCGGGCTATACAAAAACGGGATAATATTTTTTTCCTTCTGCGGTGCATTCTCTCTCATTTTCGACTCACAATACGTGTAGAAATGAGGCCCCTGGAGCCTTGCCTCATACATCACAAGATGATCTGAAATGTTTGCTGCTTTATGTCCTGAAATGCTACTCCCCTGGCACAAAACTTATGCATTTCCAGACAAATGTAATAAATAAAACACTGAAGAACGCCTCATACATACTTCTTCGAACAAATCTAAAGGCCTACATGTACATGCTTTGATATGGCAGCACAACAAAATAATTGAGCATTTCAGGCAACACATCTACAAAGCCACAATAATGTGGGGTAATTAGTAAATTCTTTGTTCTATTGTAATTGTTTATATCAAGGGATTTAAAAAGATAATCATGTATAAATTACAAAATGAGGATGACAGATTTGCTCCAAAGTTTTTTGTTAAGAAACTGATATATACAAAGGCTTGTTTCTAAGAAATGTTGCAGTGACAGATGGCATTTTTTTTCTTTTATCCATTTACTATTAAACAGGGCACTATGGATTTTTAATTCAATGTATGAATAATTTATTTCTGCTCAAACCTAATAATGAGAGGATAACATAAGATTATACTGTCTACACATATACTGAATATCAAGATTTAGCATTTTATGGTAATTGTTAATGTTTGTCTCTTTATGAATTTATCAATAATAATTTTGTACATAGTGTTCCCACAGTGAAAGATGAGCACAAATATTTCTCGGAGCACACATCCAAATCTTCTTCCAGACTCGGAACTTACATGTACATGTAAGCAGACATGCGAGAAAATATAATTTTGAAGTTCAGAAACTCAACCCTCAGATTACGAAGGGAACACAATAATCCTATGATTAACTAAAAATAAAGCTTAAGGGGTAGGTCTAAAAAATCTTGCTGACAGAGAGCATAGATGTGGCGCAACTGAGAAGGATTGTGTAAAATGCACTGGAAGTGCTCACAAAGGGTAAAATGAGATTTCTGAACAGGACTCTTGGATAACAACAGACAAAGAAAGGATAATGAGGAGGGGAGAATTTAAGCAACAAAAAAAAACTATTTGTTGGAACTTATAACCAGGAGGGCTTCTCTTTCAAGTTCATGTGAGATTGATAATAGAAAGTGAAGTAGAGTGGCTGTAAAAACAAGCGCGGAATAGAAATGGAGGCTGGACAAAAATAATGTTTCTTTTTCCCTTTCAAAATCCTGTCATTTTGTAAAAACCACTGCATTCACATGCATAGCAGAATAATCCACCCCTTTTCCAAACTTTAGAATAGAATTGATGATGGAAGTGTCAAATTACAGATTTAGGGATTATGGTCCATAGAATCCAAACAAAAGTGGACCTTTTTCCTCCATTATTTTCTTTCTTCTTGTTATAAATCGCACTTGAACTTGAAGGAATAACAAACACTTTCTTTCAGTTGTTTGTGCTATAAATTCTTATCATTTTCTTTGCCTTAACAAATTACAAGAGAAAAAAAGTAAAAAGGGGTGGGGGCTAGAATAGTGTAGGCTGAAGGAAATATTACAGAGAGATAAATACAAAACATCAATGCAGAGAGGGGGGTGGGGGTGAAGAAAGGGAAACAGGTAGAGAGTGTAAAGTGTGATATAGAGAGAGAGACATATAGGATGTGAGATAATTATTAAAAGAGTGAGATGTTAAGACAAGAGAAGGAATCAAAAAGAGAATTTCAATTTTTCAACACTAAACCTGACAATTTGTCAACAATACCTTGTTGTTGACAGTTTGTAGTTATATCACATACTGCCTGATACAATCTGGCATTTCAATACTGATAACCTGCATCAATTTAAAACAATGTGGTGGCATGCTTACATTTGTAACAAGTGTATTTATACAGTGCCAAAGGATCAGAACTGAAATTCAATTCTGATTTACTTTGAACCACAGCTGGATGCACCTTCACAGTGAGTCGACATCAAACATTGGACCCTGTGGTCACCATTGTTCAATCTCAATCAAACATATTACCCATTTGTTGATGTGTGACTCTGCTCTGTTCCAGTATGCGAATAGGTGGTGATAATAGTCCAGGAGAGTAAAATGTCACCTTTGTCTTTTCAACAAAAAGTCATACAAAGTATGTTCATGACAGGTTGAATACAAAAGCGAACACAAGGTGCATTTACTGCCTCAATAGAGAGGTTTAAGATTTGTACGTCATCAATATATGTGCAGTGGATTAGTACATAGTGACATTCTCTCCAAGCAAAATATACATGATTTCCAGGGGATACTTGTCGTAACCTACATGTACTCAGTATAAATCTGCAACAGAGGACAATATTGAACACTGCAGTAGTGAGATTTTCAGAGGTGAGAGTGCGAAAAGCCCCCAATAAACTTTTTTTTTCTAATCCTTTCCCTTGTCCACTATCAGCATCAAGAACGTCAAAACAATGATTTTCACATCATCGAAAATCAAAGACAGTATGCTCTCGAGCCTACTTGGTTTTGACATAGGTGACAACATCAAAAGCTGACTTTCCTTAGCGTGCCCGTTTGCATCAATTTCGTCAAATGAAATCTGGAATGTTTGTATCTGAATGCAAAGGGCCATTTTGAAGCAACATTGGAACACATGATCAGTGGGTCAGTGATGGTTTTCTTATCCAAACAATCAATGCCCTAACAAAGAAAAGATGCTAAGGAGTATTTTTTAGATTCCTACTTTGTGTGATATCGGAGCCATGAAACAAGACTCACTCCTTCGAACTATTCACCACATACTGTTGTATATAATGTTTGCACTAAAGAAGAAGAGTAGTGAAGTCTTTTCCCGCGCAATCTTTACCAGCATCAACTTGTTCAATCACAGTTCAGATTTTAGATTATTTTAGTCAAACAAGCAATTGGAATGATCTGATATTTGCATCCATACTGATGCAGGCTTATCAGGGAGACTCGCTTGGAATTAGAAATTCAGCGTACACTCAGTTCATACTTGATGTTAGTGGTGGTGGTGATGAGGAGGAGGAAGATGGTGGTGGTGAACTGGTGATAATTGATGGTGGTGGTGATGATGATGATGGTGATTGATGGTGGTGATGATGATGATTGATGGGGTGATGATGATGTAATACGATGATGATGAAATGAAACTGAAGTATAACCTGTGTAGGGTAGGTCTACTACGATTTTTTAATTTTAATACAATAAAGTCTTACACTACATCCCCTCCCTTCTAATAATGGTTAATTATATAGTTCTCCTGATAAGTAGGCCAAATACATTTTGAGTTTATTCCCTATAATAAAAATACAATGCAGGAAATCTTTTTTTCTACAGACTAAACATTACACAGACACAGTTACAAAACTTGCATTATGAAATTAGAACCTGCAATCTCCATGGCCTGGATCAGTTTAAGAAGAAAGAGAAGTCAATGGAGAAAGAGGAAGAAGCTGATAAAATTACAAATTCATAAAATTACAAATTCATCACTTTCTTCATTAGTGAACAGAGATAGTCTCCAAAACATACAAGACTCTGCACTTATCAGGGAATAATTTTACTGGTAACTATTAATCATGATCGCATCGCAATTTGCTCCTCATTTTTTAGAGATTGCTAAACATAGTCTTTTGTATAGCATATTTTTACATAATACCTGGTTCAGAGCTTTTCTCTTGTGATCAAAAATTCGGCATGCCAAAAATTCAATTCAAATTTGTACAGTAAAATTATTCCACTATTTTTAAAGAATCCAAACTTACCATGCTTCAACACACAGCAGCAGACAATAGATGCCACGCACAATCTTGAAACAGCAACAGGTGCTGTGCTACGTACGTGCTGGTGGCAGAACGATATCGGAGCTTATTCCTCCGGGGAAACTTCGGGGGTGCACGCGAGCACCCCACTCTTAAAAAGTTAACTCGCACTCGAGAAATCTTTGATTCTATCGGTACCAGGTCTCTCAGTTGATTCGCAACCTTAAATCGAGGCCTGTAGAATTATTGCTCCGAATACCTCCTTGCTTCGAAGAACTCCTACACCTCCATATGTACAATATTTTTCAGTTTTCATACGAAGAACCCGCGCCACTTACCTCAGTCTCAACAACACACGCTGACCATGAATCTTTCTGCTGCATTTACTTTCGCCAAGTCAAGAGATGGCGCGAATGCAAAATTAAAAACGTCTCCGAAAAAACGTTGAGAAGTTCTGAAATAAAATATCGATTGATGTGTAACTTCGCAAAATATATTCATTATTTATATAAAGAAATAAATAAGTAAATAAAAGAAGCTCTTTTAATTTTCTCATCAGACTTTTAAGCCTTCATTAGACTAGTGAGTTTTCAAGTTTAAAATGGTGTGGAATTGAAAAAGGGATAAGGAATCCCCTCTCTCTTTATTTTTTTGGTAAAATGATTAACGAAAAAATATACAAGGTGTGACTAATAGCAAGCAGAGAACTTTAAGGAGAATAATGAGGCCTACGCATTTCAAAATAAGTAATAGATGCTTTTGACAGTATATTTTATTTCATTGTATTTATTTTATTTAATTTCCAGAAACACAATTACAATAGAAAATGTGAGTACATTGAAAATAATCATCATACAAATATACATATCAGAATGAAATAAATAAATACAGACTAAAAATAAAATAACAGCTTATGCCTAGGGATTATCAAAAGAAATCAAATTTCTGTTAGAAGATTCTCCTCATTAGCTGGTAGTATACTCAGACATTTTAAAACAAGGTTAGAGAAGACAAAACATTTTTAAGGGCATACCATTTAAACGGTGTGCAATCTAATTTGAAGGAAAAACACATCTCAAAATTATGATGGCTTTACAATGTTATATAATTTATTGATATAGCCTATAATCAAGTAATTTTTGGGGAAACTTCAAGAGTGGAAGCATTTAATGCTGAGATACTAAAAAGGCAGGTTTTTGGCTATTTACTTTCCACATAAAGAGGATGTTGATTGTTTTAAGGAAATGCATGATCAAAAATGGCAAAGGGTAAAACAGCACTCCCCAAAAAAGATCTTCTTGCTCGTCTCAACTTTTCTATCCACGTTTCTCTCTCCCTACACCCCCCCCCCCTTTCCCATCTATTGCCTTACTCTCACCCTTATATATTTTTCCTCCATTCCATTCCCCCTTCTTTTCATATGTCACTTTACAGTAATCCTGTGGAAGGAGTTTTTGATGTTGTTGTAAATGGAAGAAAATGTGGTGTTGTTTTAGGATGAAAAATTGTTATTTGCCCTGAAATGTCTTTAAAAAAATAGTGTGCTAAGTGACCACAATTCCTTATAGCATCATCTATATAGTATACAGAACGTATCCAAAAATCAAGACTAGCACATCAATGATGTGGAGCTCATCCGGCATTTCGCAACACAATTTAACACAATTTTAATTTCAGCCCAGTTGACACTGTATTGGTGACATAAATTAAAGATATAGAATTAAAATTGATGAAGAATTTTTTTTTTCGTGATCTATGAATAAATTTCATATGAATTAAGTATTAATTATTATCTAGTAAAAGTTTCTTAACTCTGCATAGAACCTTGGTGAACCTAATGTAGCTCTCAGATGGAACAAAAATAACCACAATCAATCAACAAATAAGTAAGCAATTTATGTTTTGAAAATATATGGCAGATTCAATGAGTTTCAAAATTCTATGTTTAAATTTTATATCAACACCTCGAGCTATCATATAAAGCAAACAAAACTTAAATTGATCAACAAATGAAGAAGAAAAAACATTTTTTGTGATTTATATATAAATTTTGCATACATTAGAATAAATAATTTTCCAGACAAAATTTCAAAATTTTGTGTACAAGTTTGGTGAACCTCATGCAGTTCTACCAGATGGAAGAAAAAAAATCAAAATCTGTCAACAAATAAATAAGAGGAATTTTCTATGATTTATGAATACATTTTGCATAAATTAGCATTAATAATTTTCTCCTGAAAATTTTCAAAATTCTGTGTAGAAGTTTGGTGGGCCTCATGAAGTTCTACCGGATGGAAGAAAAAATATCAAAATCTGTCAACAAATAAAGAAGAGGCACTTTCTGTGATTTCTGAATAAATTTCGCATAAATTAGCATAAGTAATTTTCTACTGAAAATTTCAAAAATCTGTGTAGAAGTTTGGTGAACCTCATAAATTTCTACAAGATGAAAGAAGAAAAAAAAAAGTAAAAATCGGTCAACGATTAAAGAAGAAAAAGCATTTTATGTGAAATTTTAAAAATATGAAGAAATTAATTTCGAATAAATTAGCATAAAAATTGTTCTAGTCAAAATTTCAAAATTCTGTGTACAAGATTGGTGAACCTCATGAAGCTCTACCAGATGGACGAAAAAAATGAAAATTGGTCAACAGATAAAGAAGCACTTTATGTGAATTTTTAACAATATGCATGAATTAGCATACTTAATGACTTTCAAAATTCTGTGTAGAAGTTTTAAATGCCCCACCTAGTGCTATCATATAAAGCAAACAGAATTGAAATCGGTCTTGAAATGGCGAAGTAGTAGCATTTTGAAATTGTGGACGGACGAGACGATGGACGCCACGGCATAAGCTCATCTTGCCCTTCGGGCTGGATGAGCTAAAAGTCTTTTAAAAAAATAATCAGTTGCTTCCTTTTGTCACGAGATAGTAGCTGTAATATCAGGTAGTTTCTCTCTCATTCTTCTTGCCTCTCTTCCTTTTTTTTCTCTCCTCATCACTATCACTGTCTTTTTGTATCATCTTTATCCAATCCATCCTACACACCATCCCCTCTAAAATATTCAACTACACACCAATTGAAGTGTTGGGCTGGATTGTTCGAAACACCCATTTCTCATGAGCCGAATTTCCCTTAACCTGCACTCTACACTGTAAAAGCCATGGTGTCAAAATTATTACAAGAGGACCACACCCAAGGTGTTAAAATTACACCCTAGAGACTGAAGATAAGCCAAAGAGAGTAAATGTAACAACCAAAGGTGTTGTAATAACACCTACAGGTGTTAAACTAAGGTCAATTTAACACCGGTGTAAAATGACTGGTGTGGTTTCCTAGTCAAATTTCTTGGGACCAACATGACCTTCATCTTGAATTGTGAAACGTTTTTTTTGCTTTTCAAATTTCTCAGGACCAGAATCCAAAATAACCCCTTCATCTTGTAGTGAAACCTTTTTGTTGCTTGTCAAATTTCTTGGGACCAAAATAAGTGACCCTCATCTTGTAGTGAAACCTTTTATTTCCACTAGTCAAATTTCTTGGGACCAATGTGACCTTCATCTTGTATAGTTAAATCTTTTTTTTTTTGCTAGTTTAATTTCTCGGTAGTGAAACATTTTTTTTTGCAGTGGAACCCTTTCTCTCTTTTTTTGCCCCCCCCCCCCGTAAAACAGTTTTGGGCCCTGGGTGATTCATGTTTTCCCAAGGGGCAACAGAGCCAGCACCAATTTTGTCTGAGAATTAACAGGGGGTGTTTCACAAAGATTTAAGTATGACTTAGAGTCACACTTAAATGCCTAGTTGCGCGCGGTATAAGACATAACCGCATTGGTTAGGTCATGCAAACCAGGCACGCACTACTGCGTATTGATCAATTAGATTGCGCATTGCATTTGAGATAATTATGTGTCGGCATTTAAGTGTGATTTAATTTATACTTGAATCTTTGTGAAACACCCCCCCCCCCCCCGTAAGTATTTCCTCAGAAATAGTTTTGCAGAAGATTTGGCCCTAGGAATAGGACAATTTTAGAGTGAAGTCAAGGTTAGTATGGTGTTAAGGATAATATGGGGGTTAACAATTATAGTCTGGGGTTAAAAAAGAAAACACTTTAGAAAGGGATATGAGAGGGGGGGGGGTGGGGGAGGAAGGAGATAGGGAGAGAATGAATGAACAAAACAACATCATGACAATGCATATACATTATATATCATTTATTATAAGATATCATCTACAGAGTCATTCTAATTTTCGAAAACATTTCCCACAACCCCCCCCAAAAAATAATCAAAAATTCTTTGCACCATTTGCAAAATAATATATATTTCATTGCCATAAAAAACTTCAGTACTGTGGAATATTGCAATATCAAAATTATCATACAAATATAGTGCATATTGCTCATCTTTTGCACACAACTCTGATATTTGTTCACAAATGTATTTCAATCCAAGGCACTGAGAGTACTGGAATACTAGATTACAAACCCTGCAATTTCATCCGGATTTCAATTTTAAAATATACATTCCATAACTGAACAGGTTTGAGGGATCCTGGTGAGTGTATTATATAGCTGTTTGTAAGTTACAAGGACTTTGCGAATGGCTCGTGGCCTGATATGTGAGTAATACACATCAGAATTTCATTGGTGTTGATGTAATTCTTAAGGGTCATCGGTCTTTGGAAAGTCGCTTGTAAATTGCAAACTACTTCCTAAAACACCCGCCAGCATACAGGCAAGACCAGGGCCCACATACTTCTTTATAAATACATTTCGAATTCCATATACTTCTTGTTTAAGGCCTGGTCCCACTGGTCGTAGGACACAAAACGGACTCATACTGGATACAGCAGACAAGCACAATTTCGGGGTGGCTCCATCTGTTCCCATCTGCCCCAGACAGGGGACAAAATGGGCTGACAATAAAATTACAGTGGACGGATGCTCGATGGATATAGAGCATATGGAACATGTATGTAAAGAATAGTACACAACGGATACATAACATATTTCAACGGATGGCAAGATTCTTTTCCGTTTTACATCCTCTCTGCATCCATAAGTGCAGTGGGACCAAGCCTTTATTTTGCATAATTATTTTCACACACAAATGTAGAAACATTTATGGAATGAGTGGGTAAACCTGAATAAAGATGACAACGATGGATTTCCATAGAGTTGAGATTGATTGGATCAGTCGTAACTCTTTGGAAGACGGGGCCCAGCATTATTACAAGTGAATACCATTGGTTGGTTAGGAGTAGGTTTCAGCAGTGCGACCAGTGGTGGACCGTGACCAGGGGGAGACAAAGCATTGGAGGGGCACAGCATTGTTCAGAAACAATACAGTGCCCCTCCAATCATTGTCTCCTACGGGTCACGGTCCGCCATTGAGTGCGACTGCAACGTCAAAGATCATAATTCAAAGGAAAGATACAGACGATATGTAGATAGAGTTAATATTCATATTCTGATCAATTACAAACTTTATGATAATGATTCATTCCGCAATGATGAGCAAAAAAATAAAAATATAAAATAAATTTTTCAAAAAATCACTTCATTATACACATTAACAATGATGAGAATTGTTTTAGTACCCTTCCTTTCGGAATGACCTGGGTCCCGCAATAGTAATTGATCCTACGCTTTTCAAGATTCATGATTTTGATGATTGATTGCACACTGCAATGTCATTAATATAGAAAAATGTTAGCTTTGTGTAACCGGGGCCCCAGGTCACTATACAACCACAACATTACAATTAATAGTACAGATCAAGGGTATGTTCTGTTGGCAATAGCTGCACATGAATATCGGAATACTTTTATTTATATGTAAATGGATTTATAAATAAATAAATATCATTTGGACAAAATACACAGACTTCTTAAAAATAAAAAATAAGTACGATTGCATTAAGAGCACTTAAAAAATACAATATTTGTAGTGCTCACTGTCATAAATTAATAAAAGATAAAATAGACATACAAGCGATATTTACAGGCGGCATAGATCATGTAATTTTGGCATCAGTGATTGAGGCAAAGGCAATTTTGGCAGGAATGATTGCACTTATAATACCTCAAGATTTCAGAAAAGAGGTATCTCACTGAGGGCGAATGCTTATAAATGAACCAAACTAGGGTTCGGCAGGGTTTGGAAAATATATCAAAATGTTCATGAAAAGTTGCAAGAAAGCTGTTTTTAAACAAGATATCATTGTCACAAAAGCACTTTTTGTTGCAGAGCAAATCTGAAGAATTAGTCAAACATTTCTTTGCAACTCTATTTTTATAAAGCGCTTGCAAACAGTTGTAGACAATTCAGTTCATTTTGATCCGTCAATTTCCCTCAATATTAATGAGCACCTCACCACATAGCTCCTATACCAAACTGACCCACAAAGAAAACTTTGCATTAAACGTCAGTGACCACAGTATTGTCCATTTCACAACAGATCACACACAAAAATTTTGATGCTAGCAACACTTGTCAGAAAAGTGAGCGAATCCATTCATTGCTACGGTCGCAAGCATTTCATCCTCAATGAGATACACATTTAAAGCAATATTTACATGCGACATATATGTGAATAGATAGTACAAGATGAAAGCATGTTTGGTGAAAAGAAAGGTTAAATGAACAAAATTAGAATACATTTTATAGGCTTTTTTTCAACAATTCATTAAATATATATCTACACTGTATGATGAATTTGTATTAAAAAATTCATTTAAAAAGGTCAAAATTCATTTCCCCAAATTTAATTCTGAATTTGATTTCTTCACTTTCTTTACAATGTGATGGATGGATGAGCTTTCGATGATGACAATATCTGCAATTCCCTAAAGAAATCAAATATTAAAGCAAGTGAAATAATGTTGGTTTAAAAAAGCCTCAGTAAAAACATCAAAATAAACAAAAAATGATTTATCAAATTGCCTGGCAGTGTTAAAGGGAAAGTTCACCCTGAAACTAATTTGGTTTTAATAAATGAATGAATGAATATCAGAAAAAAATATTGTGAAAAGCGAGTTACAAATTTCATCAAGTAATATGAATGTCAGAAATTCATTAATAATGAAACACAACAAAGAAATATATTTTAATATCGAAGCGAAGGAGGAGGAAATGTGTTAAGACATATTCATGGCATACATAAAATTTACTTTTGATGTTTTGATAAAACTACAGTTTTTTTTTCATTTATATCGTGTAACTGGAGGAGCTGCTAATCTGTCATGTTACAAAATAAAAAAAACTGAACAAATTCAAACTCTGTTCTTCTTCGACTGATTTTCATCATACCTTCACCAATATTGTTCTCTGATTTTTATTGCAATAAGCTTATCATCAGGGTGAACTTTCCCTTCAACCCTGAAATATGGGCTATGCAAACAGGGTGCTACATAACTTTTAAGAAGAGATTGCCCGGTCAGGCAAGTCTATTTTTAAATAGTTGGAATAAACTTGCCCAAAAATCTATTTTACTTGCCCGAAAAAATCCTTGAAATTTTTTTTCAACCTCTTCCAAAGAAAGTTTTCTTGGTTATATAAACTATCAACCTTTTTTTCTCTTTTAACATGAACTGATCTACCTTGTTATTGTATTTCTTTTTCCAAAGTGATTTTTTCTTGCCTACCATGACCAAAATTAGGGTCAATATCATATATCGACCCCAGTTTTGGTCATTCTACTTAGAGAATTTTGCTTACCCAATATGGGCAAGTAGTTTTGGTCTTTACTTCAATGCACTTGCCCGACTCTAACTTTTACTTGCCGCGGGAAATCGGGCAGTGCTTATGTAGCACCCTGTGTAAAGGTAAGTCAAGAATACCATGGAAGTTCTATACAGTACAAACCCTTGCATAATTTTGTTTACATACAGTGCTGAATACGAAATAGGCAGCGTGTGAAATCATGCCAACAAGCGGGACGAATTTCATGGAGAATAAAAGTATCGTCGTGTTTGAGCTGTTGATGACTTATTAGTGAATACTTGAAGGTAGAGTGAGTGAGCACCATGAAAGACAAAATAGGGTGTCGGAATTATGAAGGTAGCTAGTGATTCACTATTTTCCATCACCCCTCCCCTCCATTTTACATGTCAGAACGCTCCTTTGCCTGAATCAAGTTGGCAAGCAGCCGTTTTCTATGGTAGGGTAATTGTGATGGTACCAGTAAATAGAACTGGTGGGGACGTTGTGGTCTAGTGGTCAAGACTCTCGTCTTTCGATCTAAGAGATGTGGGTTCGATTCCCAGTCATGGTGTTTTCATTCAGCAAGAAATTTACCCATATTGTGTTGCACTCAACCCACGTGAGGTAAATGGTACCGGCAGGAAGTAATTCCTTATAAAGCTGTGAGCATCCAAATCCTTGAGCACCTAACAAGGTGGATACTTGCGGTATACAAATCCTATATTATCATTATTACTTATTATATCATCCCTATTGAAAATTGACACAAAACTTCTCAAGCCATCTTTAAATACTATTTAACATTTCATTATTCAATGAAAGCCCTACATACATGAAAAAGACAAGAATGTATTGCATTAGGAATGATATGAATTGAAAAAAAAAGAATATTCAAAATAGAGAAGCATCAAATGATGGAAGAAATAAACTAGAAAGACGAGTCCTTTAAACTCGAACTGGTGTGAAGTGAAAGGCATACTTAAAAGAATAATAGGAATTCAATAGAGAATAGTTTAGAAATTCAAAGTGCATTCAAATTGTGAAATCTAAGATTAACAAGTGGAATGCCTCTGGCCGTCTCACCTGCATCACGCGGTTCAATATAGCAGCAGTGCTGACTTTGAATACTACTCTAACTCGCACAAGATGTTCAGTGATACATGGTTACTCTTATGTCCACTTTTTATGAACTAGACCAATAAACTTACAGAGATATGATGGTTATTCACCAAAAAACCCCAACATGGCCAAAGTTCATTGACCTTACATGACCTTTGACCATGATCATGTGACGTGAAACTCAAACAGGATATTCAGTGATACTTGATTACTCTTATGTACAAGTTTCATGAATCAGATCCATAAACTTTCAAAGTTATGATGGTAATTCAACAGATACACCCAATTCGGCCAAAGTTCATTGACCTTTGACCTTGGTCATGTGACCTGAAATGTGCACAGGATGTTCAGTGATACTTGATTACTCTAATGTCCAAGTTTAATGAACTAGCCCAATAAACTTCCAAAGTTATGATGGTAATTCAACAGATACCCCCGATTCGGCCAAAGTTCATTGACCCTAATGACCTTTGACCTTAATCATGAGACCTGAAACTTGCACAAAATTTTCAGTGATGCTTGATTACTATTATGTCCAAGTTTCATGAATCAGATCCATAAATTTTCAAAGTTATGATGGGAATTCAACAGATATCTCCAATTCGGCCAAAGTTCATTGACCCTAAATGACCTTTGACCTTGGTCATGTGACGTGAAACTCATGCAGGATGTTCAGTGATACTTGATTAACCTTATGTCCAAGTTTCATGAACTAGGTCCATATATTTTCTAAGTTATGATGACATTTCAAAAACTTAACCACAGGTTAAGATTTCGATGTTGATTCCTCCAACATGGTCTAAGTTCATTGACCCTAAATGACCTTTGACCTTGGTCATGTGACATGAAACTCTAATAGGATGTTCAGTAATACTTGATTAACCTTATGGCCAAGTTTCATGAACTAGGTCCATATACTTTCTAAGTTATGATGTCATTTCAAAAACTTAACCTCAGGTTAAGATTTGATGTTGACGCCGCCGCCGCCGCCGCCGCCGCCGTCGCCGCCGCCGTCGGAAAAGCGGCGCCTATAGTCTCACTTTGCTTCGCAGGTGAGACAAAAATGAAAAGGGGAATCTGCTGAATCACTATTCACATGAAAAAATTGTGAAAGAACAAGTCTACCTCAACAAGGTATCAATAAAAAGAGACAAGCATGTTGCTGAATATTTCACTGGAATTCATTGTATAATAATAAAATTATAACATATTAAAATATTGCTTATTTTCAACAAATAGTTATATACACAACACAGAGCTATGCAAATGAGAGAGTATATCACTCCCCCCCTTCAATATTTCCTTTGTATTTCATTCTTTGAATTAAACAGTATTTCATATTTTGGAGACTTCCCGGAGGGAGGACTTCACAGAAATCTACTTCAAGGTACAAGGCACAACAGGACTCTTCATCAAACCGTAGCAGGTTACAACATCACATGTTCAGGGAGAAATCAAACTTTGTTTCACATTATGAGAAAATCAAAATATTTCTTACAGAAAACTACAAAAGAAATAGTGAGTGGATGATGTCATCAGTTCTCTCATTTGCATACTGCATTGTTTTGTGAAATTAGGTAAAACTTTGGGATGTCATAACTGTCCTTATTCCACAACAGGGGCCAGTTTCATAAAGGACTGGCAACTAATGTAACTTTACCATTACAGGAACTACCATGGGCTCAGCAGCCAATCAGAATGAAGGTCACCATGGTAGTTGCCATAAAGGCAAGGTTACAACAGTTGTAAGTGCTTTAATTATGAAATGGCCCCCTGATTTTTTTTTAATTGGGTTGGAACTACCCTTTTAAAAGCAAAAATCTGCAAACACCCCATAAATGTCAGAGTTGGCACAAGTGGAAAAGCAGTAGAGAGTTGAAAAAAGGCTGAACTTGAAAGAGCTCCCATACAGAGGAACTTTGATAAAATAAGCTAAACTTGCACACCCTTGCAAGATGTCTCATCAAATGAAAGAGCATGTAGTTAAAATGACCTCTTCAGCTCTTGATTTATCACTGTCCATTTACATTTAACACTTCCATTTCCTCTTCATCATTTTCACCTGCATTTTGATCCTCGCTGTGTATGAGATAGGAAAAAAAATATTACATCGTTAATGGAATTGTAGGTCCCCAATCTTTTTTTACTGAATAAAGAGAGCACACATGGCCTTCCAAAATCCATAAAGATTCTCTGTTGTGCATTTATTTTTTTATGTTATAGTTTATACAACTTTGAAATATCTTAATGTCCCATAGGTCACAAGTCAAATAGCTTGGACGTGCTCTCTGACAAGTCATGTACATATATAGAAAAAAGCAGACATCATCTTACCAGATTCTATTTTGTGCATTTCGTTGACATTTGCATCTTTCCTCTGTAAAAAGGTACAAAAGTGCAAAAATAGTATTTAAAAAATATCAGAGTAGTAAATTCATGCCTTTAATAATAATGATAATATAGGGCATTTATATTGCGCACATATCCACCTTGTTAGGTGCTCAAGGCGCTCCTATATTACCCGGCTAAGCTAGGCGTTCATAGCGCACACAGCTTAATCATGTTGAGTAATAAATGTCACCTGACACCCTCTTACAGGGAAAATTCACCCTAATGATAAATTGGTTACATTAAAAGCAAAAAAAGAATAAAGAAAAATATTGGTAAAGCCAAAGGTTTGATGAATATCCGTCAAAGAATAATAAAGAGGTGAATTTTTAAAATGTTGGTTTTGTGATGTCATACACGAGCAGCTCCTATAATGCTATGTGATACAAATCCCCCCCCCCCCCCGCAAAAAAAAAAAATAAAGAGACAGATCATTTTGAGCTCCCTTCTAAAAAACAAAATATTTTAGTGAATGATGTTCCATTAAAAAATGGAAATCACTGAATTTACATTACATGATATATTGAGAGCTGCTCACATATGTCACAAAATATTGATTGGTGGTTTTTATCAAACTTTCATCCATAGTTTTCTCGATTTCTTCTGCTTTTATTAAAACCAACCTATTATCCAGCTTCCCCTTTAAGTGCTCACTATATGGATTGGTTAATGGTTATGGTACAATTATTAAGTATAATTTAGGGTACCATGATTTAAAAAGAAAATCTACATGTACGTGGAATCTCAACTACACATAGTCATTGCACACAAGCAAAATTCATGCCACATTGCCAGATGACGAATACATGTAGATAACATTGAATGCGTATATGTATTGCATTGATATCGTACTTGAACTATGATATCAATGCAACCATATTTACATTTCAAAGTTATCTACTATGAGAAAAACTTTGATCGTGCAATTATCCATTTTCTCTATTAATGGCCCTTTAAGTACACAGTACACTATGAGTAGTAACAGTTGAAAAAGAGAAGGACCTAAAACACCCCCCCCCCCCCTCCTCAAAAGAAGAGAGATTTTTAGAACGACATTTTCTCCCACGCAAATCTATAATACTGAGTACTCAAAATAATGCATCCAACACAACCCATATATTCTCTGCATTAAAGCACACATTACTTGCTTGGTTGGGAACAATTTTCAAACACACTTCTCAAAGTCACTGGTTTGTCAAATAAGACCTTTGGTTTATCACCCTCTGATGATATATGCTCCCAACAGTAGTACACTGTACAATACTTGAGATTCTGTTTGTGAAGTCATTACTGTGATTGAATTACACTGGTTTGTGTAAAGATAATTTTTTATCAAAGATTATAATGGTGATAATTTAAATGTATATGTACCAAGCCTAAGAATAAGGCGATGTTGATTGTCCAGCTTTTTTGAAAAAGAAAGAGGGTGTTACATGTTATTTGATATTTTATACTTTTCGCAAGATGGCCGACATGTGCACAAATAGTATATGACACAATATATGTCGGATACATCAACCAACATTGCTGAAGTGACCCTGAAATGAGTTTGATCTGCCATGAAATATCAATATGGGCATTCTTTAACAAGTTTCAATTTGTTATTTTAAATGATGCCATCCTACAGTGTACGTAATTGTATAGTTTGTAAATATATTAATTTTTGGATTGATTTGTTATTTTTTTTACTTTATCACTAAAACATGAAAAAATGGTTTCAACATAAATATACATGCACATGTACATGAATTTAATTAAAGTGCTAGCTTCATGCTGCATTGGTATTCAATGTCAATACATGCGTGCCAGGGCTAGCTAGCTAGCGAATGTAATACTCAAGTTCATTGTATCACCTGCTTTGAATTTTTACTATCATCCTTGAAAAATTCCTTTCAGCAATTTCATCTGCTTGCCCAAATCATCTCCATAGAGGTACTATGTCAATACAGGCTTTGTGAACTTAATAAAGTTGACTAAACATTGATCTGGCATTATCAGTTTTTTTTAGGAGAGCAATCATCTCAAAATTAGCATTGCATATAAACAATGCCAAACATTCTGCTGTCCAGAAGAACGTAAGCCGAGATGCCCTCATTAGGGATTTCGGAACCCTCTGATGTTCGACATCCTAGTACGAACAGAGGTAAATTGTCTCAAATTGTCCGATTAACTTTAGGAGTGTCAATAATTCTGCAGTTCGATGGGTAGATATTAGCTGCTAGTCTTATCATCAAGCACTTTCTCTTGAAGGTGATTCCTCATTTGATAGTTCACAGAATTTACAAGTTCCTCCTTGAGGGGTTGTCCAATGTCTGATGCTAACACAAATTTAGCAGCAAAAATTTGAACTTTCTGTCATTATAAATATAGGATTTGTATAGCGCACTCATCCACCTTTTTAGGAGTTTGAGGCGCTGCTATATTACCCCAGCTAAGCTATTCTACTGATTCCCATGCCCACAGCTTCTTGAGAAATTACTTCCTGCCAGAACTTATTTACCTCAACTGGGTTGAGTGTAGCAAAATGTAGGTACATTTCTTGCTGAAGGAACACACACCATGGCTGGGAATCAAACTTGCATCCTTCAGATTGAAAGACGAGAGTCTTAAAGGGAAATCCAACCCAAATAAAAACTTGTTTAATAACATGAAAAATAAAACGTTCAAAACACACAAATGAAAGCAGGTAATTGAGTTTGGATTAAGCCTACTCTGGATCCTGTGATTCTTATGTGACAGATTCTTTTAGAGATGCTGATATTTCCTTTAAAAAATTGCTGGCGTATTTGTCTTTGTGAACATTAAGTGAGACCCTGTCCGAGTCTGAGACAGTTCAGCAAATACCACCTCAACGTGCATTAGTCTCAATGTACATGTACATTAAGACTCAAATGTGCATAGCCTCAACGTAAATTAGCTTCAAAAGTGCCTACCGTGTGGAGACCGTCACATGCACTGCTGCTGAAGTTATCAATTGACTTTCATTGTCAATTTGAGGAGCTTGGTTTTTCAGCACATTGTGTACCATCATATATATAACACGTAAATAGTCATGATCACTATTGCAATCAATGATTCTTTAATTGGCTCTGAGAGTTGTTGCAGCGCTTCTCAACCGATGGGTCGCGGCCCATTTATCATAACTGCGCAGTGATGCAAAACCAAAAACAACATGTGTTGAATGTGCTGAAGTTATTGTCAAATAAGGCGCTTAAACCGCTTAGACTTTACCATGTGACCTCCGACTGCAGCATAACATGCAGGTCCCCCAAGTCCATCTACCATCCAAGTTTTGTTAAAAAAGCAACTTATGGTTGCGGAGATAGGTGTCATAAGAGAGTCTTGCATGTAAACTTCAACGTTGACATGAAAATGACCCTTGACCATACCATATTACCTGCGACTGCAGCATAACATGCAGGTACCCGAAATCCATCTATCATCCAAGTTTGGTTGAAAAGTGACTCACGGTTGCAGAGTTCGGTGTCATATGAGAGTCTTGCATGTAAACTTTAATGTTGACCTGAAAATGACCTTTGACCTTACCATGTGACCTCCAACTGTAGCATACCATGCAGGTCCCCCAAGTCCATCTACCATCCAAATTTGGTTGAAAAGCGACTTATGGTTGTGGAGTTATGTGTCATTAGGTTTGTGACGGACGGACGATGGACAACATTTGGATCCCTAAGTCTCGCCTTCACCTCTGGTGGGCGAGACAATACAAGGGATAAGCAGGGTTGGCATATTTCCCGCTTTGGAGGCTTATTTCCTGGACACCAGGAAATAAGCGGTATTTACCGCTTCTTTCCGGTATTTACCACTTTTCACCGGGAAATACCGGAAAATATAATTTTCCACTCAGTTTTCTATAGGGATTGTCAAATTTTGAACATAAAAACGAAGGCGGTGAGTATGGTTGCTCTGGTGTGTACCATTTGTGTGAGTGTTTGTTTGTGTGTTTATGTTTGTGTTTGGGTGTTACATGTATCTATGTCTGTTTTCATGAAATGCTGGAAAAAATACAATAAAATACTAAAAAGATCCCAAATATACATCTAATTTAGATTCTTCAATTTCTCTGTCACCCTCATTGATGTCACTATCTCTGCTTTATCCTTCTTCGTCATACCATCTCCTTGGTCATACAAGTATGTCGAGGATATCCTTGTCTCAATGTGCACCAGACGCTCTTTTGAAATTTTGTTGATCTTACTATGACTGATTAAAAAGAGAAGCTACTGTAAAGGGAAACAATGGAGTGTACTCCAAGATTGATTTGTTTACAATAGCTTTCAATCAATATGAATATGACAAACTGTACAAGTTATTTATTTTACATTTCCCATGAAACATTCAGTAGCTAAAGTATGTCAATTATGTTGCTATTGTATTCATTTTATATTTCTTAACCCTAATTCTCCCGAGGGGGGCCATAATGCCCCCCCCTCGACAATTTTCGCTATATATCTGCTTTTTGACCTCGCCACTCACTGATGTTTTACTTTCAAGTCTTGCGCAAATTTTGAGACCAAATTTGTGACGCCCGGGTACGTGGTTACGACATTACGCAAAATTATGTACATGTAAGTGCATATCAGACACAGAATTGCTAATAAACGTGATTTCATGTACAAATCCAATGCAAATTGTGTATTTAGCCAAAATTCATAAATGTATCATTATTTCTACTTTTTTACTGATCAAACTTTAATAATTAATTTTGCCTTGTTTATGATCAGAATTAAGTCTAGACCGATTTCCATTGAAAAAACAATAAAAAACAAAAAGTAAAAAAAAAAAAAAATACATAAGAATTACAAAAAAAAACAATAAAATAAATAAGAAATCGGTCTTGGTACCAGAGTTTTCTTCAATCACAATTGTTAGGAATGCTATAAAGAATATTTTCACCAAAAAATAGCTAGCATTCTAGGAGCTTTATTTAGTGAATCAGAGCAAAAAGTATGATTTCATGAATAAATTAGCATAATTAATTCATATAAAATAAAAATAAATGAATTCAGTGAAATTCAACAATGCAACTGCATCATTCTCTACAATCATGCAAATTTTTGTTGTGACAAGAATCAAAATACCCCAGGAGAT
Organism: Lytechinus variegatus; assembly: GCF_018143015.1. Lineage (NCBI taxonomy): Eukaryota > Metazoa > Echinodermata > Echinoidea > Temnopleuroida > Toxopneustidae > Lytechinus > Lytechinus variegatus. Next base: position 25,693,118 of record NC_054753.1, on the reverse strand, counting down.
TTAGGGTTAAAGTAAACAACTTTTGACACCTCTTTCCACTTTTGTGTACATTTGTATAAGTTATGCTTTTTAATTTTTAGGTTTGCTTTGTTGTTAACCCAATCTAGGACGAATCGTGCAATATTTTCGCCGCACAAAATTTTTTGACCACGCCGCTCGCTGACTTTTTACTTTCAAGTCTTGCGCAACTTTTGAGACTAATTTTGCGTTACCCGGGTATGTGGTTCTGAAAGTACGCAACATTATGTACATGTAAAAGCATGTCAGAACAAAAATTGCTAAAAAAACGTGGTTTTGTTTACAAAGTCATTGCAAATTGTGTTTTCAACCAAAATTCATAAATGTATGATTATTTTTAGATTTGCTGGTCTAAATCTATTTATTTTTATGCTTTTTATGATCTCAGAAGAGTCCCCAACAAATTCCATTGAAAAAAACAATGAAAAACGAAAGGTAAAAAAAACAGAGAAATACATAAGAAATTGCAAAAAACAATATAATACATAGGAAAATTATTTGATATCGCAATTTTTTCCTGTACACTTGCTAAGAACAACACAAAGAGTTTTTATACCAAAAATTAGTAAATTTGGAGCTTTATTCAGGGAGTTAAAGGAAAAGTTATGATTTCGCATGCTAATTATGCATAAATTAGCGTAATCACTTAATAGTTTAATTATTTATTAAAAATTTGCATGAAATAAATTACTATACAATTTTGTAGATTATGTCCTAGGCAACACGCGTGCCAATTTTCGGTGCGATCGCGTGGTCGACTGTCGAGATCTCAGAGGGGGGGCCTGGGAGGCCTCCCATTACGTCAAACTTCCCTTTGAAACAATACCGCAGTTCGGATTGCGAACTGCGGTGTTGTACCCCATTTTCCGTTTGGATCTCCTAAAACTCATTTCCAAGCCCTTATCAACCGCGCTTGGCCAAGTAATCCAGGGGTAATCCCCGTTGTCTCAATTTCACCCCCACAGGCCAGTATATGAGCGTTGAGCAAAGGACGAAAAGATAAACAACAGCTGCGCTATTACGTAAGACTTCTCTGCCTGTAGTAGGACCTTCGGAATGAAATTATTGTATTCCATATTTAATCACGTTTTCAAAGGCATATTGTATTCAGTAACCCAATGTTAGTCCATTTTCAATTTCGAATGAAGAAAAAACGACCTCGGAATAAGGAAAGTAAGCGAATAAAAATGACGGCATGCTTACAGGGACCGCACTCAGCGCTGCGCATGCATCCCATCGTGTGTGGCCCCCTGCTGTGACTGTATATGCCGGGCTGTTGTTTTATCTTCAGACCAACGTCAAGAAACAGGTGTTTTAAATTGCTTTCTTGAGGCAGTTACGGCTGGAGAAGAGAATTGATGAGAAGGGGAACTGGGGTATAGTGTTCTCAAATTGAAGTTTGTCATTATGCTCGGCCATATGAACTCCCTAGATAGGGTTGAACTTCTTTTAAAAGTTATATTTAAAAAAATTGCAACATTAAAAATGGTATAATCCGAGTTGTGTAATTTTTTAGGCTTCAAAATTATCTTTTTCTGTAAGCAATATCAAAATTCCAAACCAGCAACCACTAGTACACACTGATACATTTACACACTAAAACTCCTTACATACAGTAGAATACTGAGCTTTATTCACACATAAAAACAAAAATCATATTGTAATGAGATACAATGGCATGTAAAAAGTTAAACCTGGGATAAATATTTGTTTGTTTTAATATGATTGTTCAATTTCCAGGAACACAACTTGAGTTTGTGTACGTATGTGTGGACTTATATCCTATGTGTGCTTGGGTATGTACATGTATGCAGTATGGACTTCATCTGTTTGTGTGTTTCTACTTTGACTTTAGTGATTCTAATTATTTCAGAACACTATTTTCATTTGTTGAGGTTAAAAACAACTAAAATTATTGAAAAAAAAGGATTATAAATCATATTTCCTGTTTTTTACATATTTACCGGACGCCCATCTTATTTCCCGGACGGTATTTATCGGTATTTACCACCCAACCCTGGGGATAAGGGCGAAATATGATATTATTTTTAATATTATGTCAAAATCTATCACAAACTTGGATTTTTGTAATAAAAATGTTGAATTTTTTGCTCGCTCGCAACATTTGATCGCTTGTACGCAACATGCCATATCAAGCCCCCTCAATTTTTCGGCTCATTACGCCACTGCAGCAGAAAATCATAAAGTTACACACTAATATGCTCTTGATAGTTGTCGACAATCTTTGAGTCGAGACAATTAGTCACATCCTTTTTTTAAGTTTGCTAGGTGGGCCTCGAAAAAAATCTGAGAGTCAAAGTGGTCCTCCAGTAAAAAAAAGGTTGAGAAGCACTGAGTTATTGCAAAATAGTACAAAGGCAATTCCACTCCTAGAACGAACTCCAGAATAAAAGTGGATTAAATAGGCGATTTTGGAAGTGAATTCACTCTAGCTTTAGTTGGAATATATTTTCCTGATGTGAGCCTGTACCGTGTGTCTAAAAAAAAAACGTAACACTTTTGAAATGGTTGCCAAATTGAGCATATATTATTTCATGAAAAAATGTCAATATGTATGGAAAGCTAAAGGACCAACCTTTCATATGAAATGAAAAAATTGAAAAAAAAAATAATGCTTCGATGAACAGGGTTCACTTAAGTTAGAGGTATCCTGCGCAGGATTGTTCCTTCCAATTTTGGACAGGTATAGCATACAAAATAAATTTGATATGAGATATTCATGATCGATGGATTACGAGTTAAAAGGATGTTTTAAATACCAGTCCTTTCTCTCTGTCATTTATCAATCCCCAAACACCACCCATGCCACACACACACACACACACACACACACCAACTTCCACTCCCATCTTAATGTATCATTGATCTGGTAGATGTGAAAGATAATGTGAAAGACTTTTATCTTTACCGGTACCCTTACTCAATCGGTACTTTGAAAGCCGTGATATTCAGTCAAGAAGAAAAGATAGCCATGTGGACTATGAACTGATTACTTTTGTCAGATCTTTCATTTTAAGATGAACAAAGCAGTTGTAAATGAGAAAAAAATAAAAGAAACATGTACATCTTTAAAAAAAAAGATTTAACTTGTTTTTGTCATGTCTGCCCTGTGTGTGTGTGTGTGCGTTGTGTGTGGGTGTACGTGCGTTTGTGTGTGTGGTTTGTGTGCGTGTGATAATTGGTTTGAGCAATTGCTTGATGGAATTAATGTTTCAGTGATTTATCGATTGATTTCATTGATCAAAATGAGTGACTGGTTAATAATTTGATTATTAATGGAAAAAAATGATCCACCAAACTTTCAGAAGAAAAGTGATAAAAAAGGAAGGAGTAGGTGAGAGGATAGGAAGAAGGCTGTATGTGTGTGTGCGAGGGGGAGGAGGTTGCGTAATGTTAATTATGATTTGGAATATTTCAATTTAGCCAATTCCCATTCATCCTTAATCCCGTTCACATCTACCAGATCAATGATACAATAAGATGGGAGTGGAAGTGTGTGTGCGTGGGGGGTATGGGCGGTGGTGTTTCGGGATTGATAAATAACAGAGAAAAAGGAATGGTATTCAAGGTATTCAAAATATCCTGTTGATCCATCGATCATGAATATCTCATATCGACCTTATTTTGTAAGCTACAAGTAACTTACCTGTCCAAAATTGGAAGGAAAAATCCTGCGCAGGCACATTTTCATACCTCTATTAAACTTAAAGGTATTGTTTAACTTTGTAAGCAGCCGATTTAAAAATTTCTCAAACCAAGATGAAACATGTGTACAAGTGCATGTATTAGAACTAATAAACCCAGAAAACAACCATTATTGAGAATGAAAAGCTAAAACTACAAGGCAAACCCCGATTATGTAAATAGGCGTCTTATAGACACCTAAGTAGTACACGTAAGTGTATGGGATGAAATTAAGATGGTGTTTCTGGTCACTTTATATTTTAATTTTTGAAGCACTATATAATTACTTTCGAACGCAATTTGTTCTGGGCTTCATTTTTATAACATATCGCAGACACAGGTGACAAGTGTGACCTTCTAGCTCAGATTTTTTAAAAGTCAAACCAATGTTAACCAATCACTTTAAGTGAACACTGTTCATCGAAGCATGATTTTTTTCCAATTTTTCATATCATATGAAAGGTTGGTCCTTCAGCTTTCTACACATATCGACATTTCTTCATAAAATTACATATGCTCAATTTGGCAACCATTTCAAAAGTGTTACGTTTTTTTTTAGACACACGGTATAGTGTGGGGATATCACTCATGTCAAACACACTTGATTTGAGTGATAACCCATGGCTGACCTAGATTACAGTGTAGGTGAGTCAAAACCCAAGTTCAAACCCAAGGGAGCAGCTGGCCTCGCCTGTAAATCATTGGATCATACAGGTCGGAACGGGTCGTGTTTTCACTTGCGGGTTACAGCACTAGTGTGAATTACATAAAACATTGACACACCATACCACTTACAGCTGTCACAATATGTGCTGAATACCTTACCTTTTCGACGTGCACAGCAGAAATAAAGACAAAGAGCTATTAAATCCCCCAACAGATGAATAATCAATAGGACCAGCAGTATAAAGAATCCAACTTCATATGGTGTGCTTTCAGATTTACTCTCCTGCACCTGCACTGGAGCATCTGTTCATTAAAAAAAAGGCATATTAAAGCAATGTTTTGTCTCGCCCATTTCTGAAAGTAACCAGAAATATCGTGATTTGCGAGGGCACGCAACTGAATTGTATAAAAAATTAATTGTAAAATAACTGGAATGTAATAACATTTGTCATAAGAGTCTTGCATGTAAACTTTAATGTTCACCTGAAAATGACCTTTGACCTTACCATGTGACCTCTGACTGCACCATGACATGCAAGTCTAAGTACATCTACAACCCAAGTTTGGACGAAAAGTGACTTGCGGTTGCGGAGTTGTGTGTCATAAGAGTCTTGCATGTAAACTTTAACTTTGACCTCAAAATGGCCTTTGACCTTACCATTTGACCTCCAACTGCACCATAACATTCACAACCCAAGTTTGGGCATAGAGCTATTATGGTTTGGGTGAAAACTTAATTACAGTTGCGGAGTTATGTATCATAAGAGAGTGATCTTTGAGTCTGACCTTACCATGTGAAATTCAAGAAAAGGACCCCCTAAATTCCCACAAAGTTGGACCCAGTTTACCTGACCCTTTGTATATTTGGCCTACTATTTTTACAAAACATCATGTTAAGTAGAAACAAACATTTATATATCATGAGTGATTAGTTTCACAAAGCGTAAAGTAATTCTTAAAAGGTGAACTGGACCTGACCTTTAGGGAATGTACGGGGTCTTTTCTTGAATGGTTGGGTTAACGCCATTGTCCCACCGGATGCGATAACCCAATGTGACGGCAGAAGCCAACATCCATCAACCCCATTTCTACTAGATACAGGCTACAAAGAAATCACTGAGGTTACTCCATCAAAGGCACTATCACTATTGTATGATGAGGAAAGTTCCAATTGTAAGGAGCTAAATTGGACAAAGTAGCTTCATAACATAAAGCTTAAGGCCTTAAGATGTCTTTACGACATCTCAGAGACTAGAGTTGCAGAGATGTCTCTAGAGTAAAGTTTCTACAGTTCTAACCAAGGAGATGTATGTCTCTTTAATGTCTCCTGACAAGATGACAACTACTTTGCTTGACAATCATGTGTTACTGCAAATTCTCTGAGATTAGTTGCAATAACATCTCAGAAACGTTTCTGAGATGTCGCAGCCATGAATTTGAGACTTTGCAGCAACGTACATCCTCGCAACTGTCGGTGTGTTATCTTGTCTGGAGACATTACAGAGACATCTCTGAGATGTCAGAGACATCTCCATAGTTTATAGACCAAAGACGTCTCCATGACTGTAGTCTCTGAGACATTATACATAGATGTCTCCTTTGGTGAGGGCTTTTACGGGGGGGGGGGGGGGAGCAGTCAAATATATTGCTGTACACACGCATGACCAAAAAACATCTTTAAAGGGTATTTTTCAGTTTTGGGCGCCGTCCACGTGGACTCGTTAAGGGTATTAAAAACACTGATTTTCTATAAAAGGGGTGGTCAATGGTCAATCGCAGGGTCAAACAAATTTAGGGTATGTTTTTTCCCCAATAGCTTTTTTTTAAGACTAGCCAAACGTGTTTAGGTATTTTTCTCCCAAGGTTATATTTTGGCAACAACTTGTTTAGGGGCCAAAATGTGTAAATAAAGCCTGCAAAAAACTTGTTAAGGGGGTTATTTTGCACACAGAGAAAAACTTGTTTAGGGGTTGTTTAGAAATTCCTTGGTCACGCGTGTGTACAGCAATATATTTGACTGCCCCCCCCCGGGGGCTCTTCAAGTAGGTCTAAGTAGCCTCCTGCAGGTCTCTGCGATGTCTCTGAGATTTAGCAGAGACATCCTGGAGGTGTCTCATCAGTTGAGGATTTTCAATGCCAATCAAACAAGTCCCTTAATCAAGTGCAATTCCTAAAATGAAGCATAAGTCTTTTTTAGTTGACTGGCGTCCTATTGCAGCTCCACTTTCTTCTAATACACCAAAGGCAATCTGCTTGATTTTGGGACTTCTGATTGATCAGCAATAGCACAATTAAGGTTCTTGCAATGCCGCAATAGATTTACCTGGAGTTGTAGATAGAGTATTAACTACTTCGGTTGTTGGTTGGTGCTCGGTAGAGGGAATAACTAAAGGACAAGTAGCATTTGTAGGGTTAGTTGGATCCTCTGCGATTGCACATTTCCTATTCTTGATTTTTCCTGTGCAAGAATCGTCCAATATGTAGTCCTTTACAATCCCGTCACATTCCATGCAAACAATGCACCCACAGCATTTGTTAATGTCAGACATAAATGAATTGTCCCTACATCTCTGACATCTGAAAATTAAAATAATGACATGAGAATGCATTATTTTAATAACAATCAAAAAAATTTACCTGTGGTATTAAGCTTGTAGTGATTTGTAGCTCAGTCACGTTTGCTCTACGCGGCTGTACGGCGAGTCGAAAACAGACATTGTTTCTACCCGCTACATTATAGGTGGTTTGTAATGAAATTAATAAAACGGCCGTTTTCAACTCGCCATAGAGCAAATGTGACCAAGGTATTACAGTATGAAAAGCACTGTTTAATAGATGAGGTAGACCTACAGATTATTTTGGAGGGTCAGTCAATATAACCTCTAATTATCCAAATGAATTATCATCCATTTGGACATTTGAGCATTTAAATGGCACATGAAAACACAAATTTGATCTGCAGGATTTGCAAAGTTTACATGTACCTATTCATTATTATTTTAAATATATATTTTACTTGTAACCAGTAAAATGATTTACTAATGGGTGTAAAATGGGAAACAAAATCTATATTGAAAGAATACATGTGAGTGGCATATGCTACATGTACATGCATGGATAAATAAAATATAGATCCCACTACAGGTGTATATCCACTTGGTCTACATGTGCAAGCAGTTACATTGTCTAATTCTCAGATAGTCCAGTACCACATAGGATTTCTATTTGGTCTAGCAATCTGGTCTAATTGCAGTTTGGTCTACACTACAATCGATATAATACCCATTTAGTCTAATACCCAGTTATTTGCACTTGGTCTAATTTCCACTGCAGTCATGGTGTTGGACCAAATGGGTAGAAATGGAAATTTGACAAAATGATTAATGAGCTAAATGACAATTAGACCAAATCATTAGTAGATGATCTAAGATGATTTAGAAAAAACAAAAGAAATGGTAGTCTAATAAGGTGTAGAACAATTTACATTTACATACATGTATGAACACTATGCTACACCAATCCAAACAAATATTTTAACATCATTAATAATCAATTCACAAAAAAGATGCATGCATGTATACATGCTAAAGATAAAACAGAAGATCTCAACAATTCTAAATAATAGTTGAAGTTAATGATGTTAACAAACCCATTAGTAGCAGGCATAAATTATCACAAGCAATGATATGGAACACTAGTGTTTTCTAACCATGAGTGAAATTAATATTCAGGATTACATACAAAATTCAGTTACAGTATTCACTTGAAAATGGTATAAATGTGTGTTACAGTTATTTACATGTACATTACTCACCAGAAAGTTTCAAATATCAAAGTGGAACTATAAATAGAGAAAGCATATGTCAGAAACAATGAGGCAGGGTGCTACATAAGCACTTGCCCGATTGCCCGGGGCAAGTAAAAGTTAGAGTTGGGCAAGTATTTTGAAGTAAAGTCCAAAACTACTTGCCCAAATTGGGCAAGGGAAATTCTCACAGTAGAATGAAAAAAATTAGGGTTGATATCAACCCTAATTTTGATCATGGGAGGCAAGATAAATCACTTTGGAAAAAGAAATGCAATAACAAGGTACAATGTAGATCAGTTCACGTCAATAGAGAGAAAAGGTCAATGAATTTTAAAACCGCAAAACTTTCTTTTGAAGAGGTAAAACTACTTTATCAAGAATTTTTTCAGGCAAGTGCTTTTAAAAAGTTCTGTAGCACTCTGTAATAAATGGTCATCTTTGTTTAACTTCTGGTTGTTGTACATGTAGCAGCCATTTTGATTTCCTCTTTGAAATTTCTTTAATATTAGTAATTATTTACTTTGTGGTAGTAAAAGCATCATAAAAGATCATGATGTCTACAGCAGTGTATTGCCATCAAAACTATCCAAAATAAAGCTTCAGAACATATTCAACTCTCAATACCTTCAACTATTATTGGTCTATGTTTCATCGAGGCCAATTTATACATGTAGCTGTTCATAAATGAAGCACAGCATTTGTGAGTCCAATCACATAATATGAAGATGATGATTAACATGTTTGACAATTTTCAAGGCATTTATTTTTGCCTTAATTCAAATGAAATCATTTGAAGTAATGGAAGTTTTGTCCACTATCATCAGGGTTGGGCTCAATTACAATGTAACTAATCAATTATGCACCGGTAATTAATTACATTTTTTGAGTAATTGTAATTAAAGTTTTAAAAGGAAAACAATTATAATTGCAATTGAAAAAAATGTAATTCACTTCCATCAATGTCAATTATATAATTACATTCAATGACTTTACAATAAACTTACTGAATTAATGATTTTAATTTAATGACCTTTTTCAGGTCAAAATTAATGCTTCAGCATCAAAGAGAGTAACAGGCAGAATCCGTGCTTTATAACTCTTCATCTTGTCGGTATCTCTGTAAATTATATTGAAATACATGTAGGTGGTACTATGTATAGTTCTATACAAATTAAGTTCATTTATGAAATTTCTAGAAAGTATTTTTTAAAATTGTAATTGACAAAAGTAATTGGTAATTGTATAAATTGTAGCTTCAATTACGTAATTGACCTAATTGAAGAAAGTAATCGTGCCCAACCCTGACTGTCATGAATATATTTAGTAATTTACAGACACAGGGTATTGTAGCCCCAACAGTGATGGGCAACACTGGGCTTTAAAACATTGCATAATGACACTTACTTAGGTTCGGTGACATTTTTTGTAAGGAAATAGCCTGGGCAGCAGTACCCATCTATTGGCGGATGGGTTGTTGCATCAAATTGTGAGCATTTGTCAGTAATCACTTCATCCGAGCAGTCATAGCGACACTGTCGAAACAATCATACAAGAGAAAATGTTGAACAGGTGCAGGCACATGATACTTCTACTGACTACCACCACCATCACGGGTACTATTACCAATACTACTACCACTACTACTCCCACTACCATGCCACCACCACCACAACTACTACAACTACTGCTGCTACTACTACTACTACTACTACTACTACTACTACAACTACTACTACTACTGCTACTACTACATGTACTACTACTACTACTTCTACTACTTCTACTACTTCTAGTATTTTACTACTTCTAGTACTACTACTACATGTACCTACTAAGTACTACCACCATCACTACTTTCATTACCACCACTGTTACTGCTACTACTTCTACCATTACCACCACCAGTACCAATACCACCACTATTACAGAAAATACAACCCAAGCCAGTTGAAAAATGAACGAATTAAGTATTTTGAAAACCAAAACATTAAAAGTGGGGTGCCCAGTGAGCTGACAAGAGCTGTATCAAAATATTTAGGGCCCAGATTGGATTTAGGGCTTTGTTTTTTCATTATAATTGTAGAGATTAGATGTCATTTTAATATATTCAGGGTTAGGGCCAAACAAAACATTAAATTCCTATCATCATCCAGCTGCTCTAACACATATAGTGTATCTATAGGCCTATTACTTACTTGCAGTTGATCGTTCAACTCGTCGTCAATGCAAGCTTGAGACATAAAAGGGGACATGCAGCATATCAAGCAGCCCAACATTATCTGTCATTAAAGGGTAGAAAAATACAAGGAATAACATAGTGAGAGAAAATATAAAGAAAATAAACAAAAACGGGGGTGGGCGTTTCATAAAGCTCTTGATATTAAAGTTAAGAGTGACTTTACGAACGACTGGTGAACCTTAATTCTTACACACTAAACCATCGCCAATGATTTTATACTGTACCACAAGAAAGGATCAAAGTTGCTCTTAACTTACGAACAGCTTTATGAAACTCCCACCTGATTCTCAAGCATATGAATTTAACACCAATAAATACTTTATTGTCCATAAAGAAACTGCTTTTTTTCAATGTGACAAAACAAAAATGGTGATAACATGTCAACATAAGGAATTTGCTTTGACTCAGGTATACAAGATTCATGTAAAGAATTACAAGTCTTAGTTAAGGCCATTAAACAATCAATTAAATAGAGTGGGGTACTAATTATTGGCGAGACCAGTGGCGGTGGAGTGAAGTTGAAAGTGGGGGGCACAGGATAAAAGCAGACCTACCAACCTCTGGGAATGAAAAACTGTATTCTGTGATGAAAAAAAAATGTATTTTTCCCCCAAAAATGGTATTTCATAATGAAATGCTTGGCGCACTCGCTCATCACGGCATTCAAGCTGCATGCAAGCTATAATGCGCACTGCTCTTGCAGATGAACACAAAAAACTAACATTGAAACATGTATATCTTCACCCTGGTTTTAACGAATGATTGAAAAAAAAGTTACCTGAAATTACATTGATCTAATAACCGCATTTTATTCATTTCTAAAATGTCTTATACCGCTTTCATAGTGAAGGCGAAGTGGAAAAACTCCGGATTGAGTTTATACGCTTGTACTGCGGACCGACTATAAACCCCCTTTCATATTGGCAAGCACCGCAGCGGTGTGTCCGCAGTCGTTGCCATGGTTTCCAAGCGAGTTCGCGCCAAACGTGTGGCGAGATCACAGCGATAAGCGCATACCGCATTTCCGGTGCGGAGTAACTCCGTTTGTAACCCTCTTCTCGAAGTGGGTTGAGTAATCAGCTTTGAATCCGGATCGAACTAATCTCAGAATTATCATATTGCCCTCCTAAGTGGAGTAACTCCTCCTGGACTCCAGACTAACTCCACTTCGGCTCTCACTATGAAAGGGGTATCAGAGAAACTAAAAAAAAATAACTGAGAACAGGGTCCGATAGGTCTGGTCCTAAATCTATTATATCCTCAATGGCAATGAAACAAACATCTGTCACACAATTGCCAAAACTTGAAGTACAGCAGCTGGCAGCCGTCTGTTTCAAGATTTTTAAAATATTTTTATTTCTCCTCGCAGACCGTTCACGATCGTGCAGTCGCCATTAGGGGGGTTAACATAGCAAATCCCCCATCAGGGCTCATCAATTTTTGTCTTTACTTCATAAAAATATTAAATTCTGGATCAAAATAAAGATTACATTTTCATTTTGGCCTGAAATGCACCAAAACAGGAATAAAAAATAAACTAAAAGTCCACCCTAATAAAAAGTTTATTTGAATATACGGACAAAAATCCAACAAGCATAACACTGACAATTTCATCGAAATCAGATGTAAAATAAGAGAATTATGACATTTTATAGTGTCACTTAATTTCGCAAAACAGTTATATGCCCCGGGGGGGGGGGCACTTCCATTCACGAGTGGATACCATGCGCGACCATGGGGTCTCGAAAAGCACCCTAAACACGTACCGTAATTTCCATATTCTGAAAATGCACCCCTTAACAAGTATCGGCGTGTGAAACCCTACCCTTAACAAGTATTGGAAACAAAACGATACTCTTGGCAAATGTTCCCTGAAATGAACCCCTACACAAGGAATGTTTTATTGTTACGGGTCCTTCGGTCGTCGGCTTTACCTTATTTGGTTCAGTACGACCCCACCTTCTACACCTCGCGCAAATCGGACTCTAAACACGAAGTGTTGGGGCAAAAAGGACATCTTTTATAAAACATTTTAATTTTGTTTTATCATCCCCGCAAATTCGACCCTAAACACGTAATTTTCCTAGCGAAATAGATACCCTTTTTTCATTATTTTTGTGTTTTTGACATTATCACGTTACGTACGTAACGTGCCCTATCGTGAAAAAGACATCCTTTTTACGTGTTTTTTTGGTCGCGCATGGTATCCACTCGTCAATGTAAGTGCCCCCCCACATCCTGGTTGGTATGCAAATGAGGCGACTGATGACGCTACCCACTCACTATTTCTTTTGTATTTTATTAAGAAATATGAAAAATTTCAATTTTTCTTTAATTGTCAAGTGAAACAAATTTTATTCCTCCCTGAACATGTGGAATGACCATAACTTTAACAGTTATGATTAAAGTCAACTTGGTCCTTGTTGTCAAATCTGTAAAAATTGAAATACTGCATAATTCAAACAATAAAAAACAAAAGAATTAGTGAGTGAGGGACATCAATGACTCTCTCAATTTGCATACCATTGAGTTGTGCATATATACAGTTACCTGTTTTGTGAAAAATAAGCGAAACTAAAAAATGTCATAGCTCTTATATTTTACATCCGATTTTGGATGAAATTTTCAGCGTTATGCTTGTTTGATTTTTCTCTATCATTTCCATCCAATAATTTTCTAGGTGGACTTGACCTTTAAAAGGGACTTACTGCAGATGTCGCGCAACTCCCACTTCCTTTTTTCTACCTCAATGGTTTATCCGAACTTGACACATAAACATATGGCCAGAGTCCCTGTACAGATCATGTCAGAACTTCTGTCTCTATAAGTGTAACTAGTAAGTGGAGCCAACAGAGTGTAGCGGGACATCCAATGTAACAGAGACCGAAGTTTGGTCTAAGATGCCAACAATGAATATCTAACAGGCTATTTTACTTTATACTAGTACTACTAATTGAAGTAGTACAACAATAAACATCGTTGGAGTAAAATAAACTTAGTACTTAGTGGAACATCTTCCCCCCCCTCCATCTCGGCTCCCCAACTCTGGTCGAGTATTAAGATATTAATTTCCATGTCAAGTAAGGACGAACCTTCTACAAAACAAAGACGTAGGATGGGGGGTCAGTGTCCGGACACTTTTGAAGCCTTCTTTTTTCTGTCTTTGGATTACACTAAACATAGTAAAATATGAATTCAATATTTGTAATCATCTTCTAACGTTTTATTTTGTTCTCTTTGATATTTCCTAACACTTTGTACTAAAAATTGATGAGACTTCGCTGGTAATTTTGTCCAAATGACTTTCTAAAATTGACCGTCCGGACACACAACAACTGTATACTTGTGACACTGCCGGCTTAACTCCGGATTTCCGCCGGGCGCCCCGGGAGTTAGTATGGCTCAGAGTGTAATACCAGTACCGTAAGGGCACTAGTATTCAACCCGGCATAATTCAAAGATTTTGACATATTTCCAAAAATATTTAGAAATATGGAAACTATCTTAATTTCATACCTTTGTTATTTCCAGGGTAATCTGTTGTCGGTATTTTCTTTATCAATCTGTCGACTGTATGCGCGTAGGATCGAATTATGCGCCGATGGCCTTTTGCACTGAATTGCACTAGTATTCAACCTAGTGAGGATAGATAGCAAATCTCAAAAGGGTTTATATTGGTATATTAGATCTAGATCTATGTAAGTCTCTGGCTTTGATTAATTCCCTGTCTGGTCTCATCTCAAATGGTCTAGTCCATATTGAGAGACAGGACCATTTTTCATCGCTAGGTTGAATACTAGTGCAGACGGGTTGAATACTAGTGCAAAAAACCGTCGCCGTATAACTCGATTACCCGCGCACACAGTTGACTGGTTGAAGAAAAAAATAACGGAAAACGAATAACCAGCATTTGCTCTTAGAAATAAGACGGGTCTGAAATTCAGGTAAATTCTATGTTTCTATATATTTGTTAGTTGGATCGAGGCATTCCTTGTTGGAAGGAGACAGAGGGTGTGTGTGAATGGCGAGTTCTCAAGTTGGGGTCATGTAGAAAGCGGAATTCCGCAAGGGAGTGTCCTTGGCCCTGTGTTATTTTTGTTATACATCAATGATCTTCCAGACGTTGTTACTGAAAGTAATGTTTATCTTTTTGCTGATGATACCAAGCTATTCAAGTTTATAAGAGATCAGAATGATTGCAATTCACTCCAGAGAGATCTTGACCATCTGAAATGCTGGTCAGAAAAATGGCTGCTGAAATTCAACCCCAAGAAATGTAGTGTACTCTCTATTGGTAACACGCAAGTCCAGCAGGAAGCTTTTCCATACACATTAATGAATGATGCGCTTGAACATGTCACCTCCGAAAGGGACTTGGGTGTTGTAATTGATGATAAACTCAGCTTTGAAGAACACATGCAATCAAAAATAAACAAGGCCAACAGGCTTATGGGCTTGATCAGACGAACTTTTGTTTATCTTGACAAAAATAACTTTGCTCTGTTATATAAGTCGCTTGTCCGACCACAAGTTGAGTATGCCCATGCTGTGTGGAACCCTATACTGAAGAAACATATATGGTAGTGGATCGTATTACCGAACACTTTTCATGAATTTGATCATACAGAGCTACCAAGTCTCACGCATTGTGCGTGAGACTCACGCATTCAGGGTCCGTCTCACGATCTCACGCATGGCACCCATTTTTCTCACGCATCGGGACCCGACAGAAAAAAAGAGAAAAAGTAGCCTTATTCACCAGATTATACGACTGGCCGACCGCCTTCGCGTCTAGCCCGGCACGCGAGACGAATCGAGAGTGCAATCAGCGCACAGCTAGTACGTGATACGATGAATTGCGTGCGTGCATCGCATGGTTTTGAAGCCCATACATAGTGTTTATTAGGTTTATATAACTCTATGAGCCCATAGCTCATGAGCGCGCAACGCGCGCGCGCGACTTTTCGCAACGTACGAGTGTAAGTACTGGCAGCACGCGCACAGAGACGTCAAGTCATGAAAATCTCACGCATAAATTTTTTTTGAACTTGGCATCTCTGGATCATATCAAACACATTATTCCAATAAAATTCACCAAACTTTCACCATAAATACACAAATACCTACAAAATATAAATATGCAGAAATTTTGCCGAAATTGTTTTTCATTTTTACGACATCAGCTTCCAATCGGACCCCTCTTCGCAAGTGAAATATTTTGGTCACTTGAAAAGGTATCGTATTACCGAACGTGTGTTTTCTATGGGAAAAGTTGGGAAAACAACAAAGTCACTCATGAGCTATTTTGACCATATTTTATTGTTTTGAGGATATAAAGACTTCAAAATTGTGTTTTTGATAATTTTTCATCATTTTTCTATTTAAGTTCCCTTTGGAAGGAAGTTGCAAAGGTTTGAGCGTATTTGATTATTTTCTGACGCATATGATGCACGCGTTCGGTAATACAAGGTCGGTCGGTAATACAATCACTCACTATACATGCATTAGAGAACGTACAAAGAAGGGCAACAAAATTAGTCCCTGAATTAAGGAAGCTTTCCTATCCACAACGACTTAAACGGTTAAAAATCCCAACTCTGGCGTATCGAAGAGTTAGGGGTGATATGATTGAAACATATAAACACTTTAATAGTTATGATCAATGTACAAAACTTAATCTAGAAGAAAAATATAGTGAACATACCACAGTAAAAAATTGTTCATACCAAGGACAAAGACCCAAAAATATAGGAATTCTTTTTATGTTAGAATACGTAAGACATGGAACAGCCTAAATAATGATGTTGTCACTGCCCCAAGTGTGCACAGTTTTGAAGCTGCCCTGGATAGATGCTGGAAAAATGAGCCAATAAAATATGACTACGAAAGCCCTGTTCCCGGAAGTGAGCCAGCCATCTTGAGGAGGAAAAACCTAGAACTGAATACAGAGGCATAACATGCCTACATTCAGAAACTTCCCTAGGTACCGTACCGTAGGTATCCCTAGGTTGAGGAAACTCTCCAAACGGGTTGAATACTAGTGCCCTTACGGTACTCACCAACAAATTCTTGAATTCCATCATGTCCATGACCATGTCGAATACGAACTAGAAGATTAATAAATTAAATCTTCAGTCTCTGTTTTTGGCTGTTCCACTGTACTTTCACTGAACTATACGATGTCGGCCAATGTCGGCGAAAATCGGATTCCATAGACCAATGAAAATTAGTTGGTACTACCAACGAACGTAGAGGGCAGCAACACACAATCGTGTTGCTCTAAGGAAGGTCAACTCGATACGCGCATGCAACTGAGCTGCGCGCATATTTTATTGTTCATGACAACGAAATCAAATGCCGATCCAATACAACAACAAATTAGTAGTGATCAAGAAACGAATATGAAAGAATATGACTACAACGATATCAAAGATAACATTAAAAAATATGTTGAGGGATATACATAAATATGAAAACATACTTTGATATTTAAAACTTTACAAATGCAAGTTTCAGGAAACTAAAATAATTACCAAATCGGTGATTGTTGTTATCAGCGATTTCACCAGACGGCTGAATTAGGTGATTTGCGCCGAGACGATTTTGTGACCACTCGCAAAGCATTTCGGGATTGAATATGTCCCCCATATTATCTCTGGGCTCTTCGCTGAACCCATCATCATTCTATGCTTAAGCTACATTATGCTCCGTCGTCTGCTTAGATTTCAACCCCCTAGTCTAGCACTGGTACGTACTTGTTCTGCTAGGCGTCGATCAGCATTTATCTGCAGTCCATATAGGCCGTGACTCATTTATTTATTTATTTATTAGAGCAGGCAGCAATGCCAATGGGTATTAAAAAAAATAATTCACGTATCTATCAGTAGTATGTTATCATTTCTTTTCACCATTTTCCCCAAAACTTATAAATTTAGAAATACATTCCAATCAGTAATAAGTGAAGTCTACATCTAACATAGATCTTGATCATGTTGATCGATAGACCAAAAGCTTCAGTCTCTGTATTTTGGTTGCTCTGCTGAACTGCGCTGGCTCACTCACCGATGGAGATTATAGTAAAATGTCAGAAATTGTTGAATAAATCCCCAGAAACGACGGTTATTCCTGTCTAGTTGATCGATAGACCCAAGTCTAAAGATCTAGAAAACTTTATTTGTCTAACTAGACTGTAGACAAATGCTTTGACCAGTCTCGATCTGTTTGTTGAAGATGTTGTTCCACACTGGATATCTAAGTAGATCTAGAATATATATAGATCTAGCACGTCTTGTTGGTATGAGTTGGTATGAGTCTATGCAACAATAAAAAAATACTAAAATAATAATCAACTCAAAACAGACGAATTCCACATTGTCTTTATAGTATAGGACGCCTAAATCTAGACCATTTGAGGGTTGGTCCATGCAAGCTAAGTTTGGTTCAATTAAGGCCAGTCTGCATGGGCTAGCCGCTAGGTTATGATTTTTTAGTCCGTTAAATGCCTACATACAGGGTAAAGTCTAGATCTAGAACTAGAAGATTATATGGTTGACAAGTTACCGTTAGGCATTAGCGTTAGGCATGAAATCTTTAAAATTCAGTCAGAAAATGCATAAAAATAAAATCACGACGAGCTCAGTCACTTTGCTCTTTCACTTTCGAAATAAAAAAAAAAAACGCGTTCTGCCAGCCAAGCCCAGGCCATGCAGGCCCATGAAAATTTACCAATTGCAATATGGCAAACAAATTATGTAAAAGTATTTAAACATTGATTGCACAGAATCAATGGTCAAATTAAGATATGGATGCTGTCTATCAAGTCTACTTTCTACCCAAAATCAGAAATTAAGATGGTCTAATCTATCTAGCCCCCATTTCTAGTCTTAGTCTAGGCCTAGATCTATAACTAAGGTTTCTAACGCAAAACGAATGTCGATGATGGCACTCTGCAAACGATGTAACATTGCAATCAATTTCCCTCAATTGGCTGATTTTCTTAGAAATTATTGAAGAAACCCAGGGAAAATGTGAATAGGTGGCTGTCTATTCAAGCTTTAATTTGGCTTTGGAAGTTTGGTTGCTCAATGATTATCGACCTTCGACGCGACGCAGCGCCTGCATGGCTGTGCAGCTCAGCTGCAGCGCAGCGCGCAGCCAATGCAATGCATCCGATGCATGGGTTTTTTTTTCGCCGTCCATAGTCTCGGACTCGAAGTTGAAATTAGACCCGGATTTCGGGGATGCAGCTTCTTCTATTAAGATTTATAGACTTAAAAGTCAAATGCAATTTAAAATTTGAAATCTGACCTTGAACAATCATCGTTGATAAACATCAGCCCTGAAGCAATTGCACTTCAAATCAGACCAGGCAAATTAGATGTCATTGTCTATGTTGCTAGAAGATCTATGACGAGTCGACTGAAGCCCCAGCGCATCATCAACGTCACTAGTTAGCTACGCGACCGGCCCAGACTCGGCGCACCCAGGCCAGAAAAATGACCTCGATTATTACGGTGGTTGTCTATGCATTTATTAGTGGTGCAGCGAAATTCAGCAGAGGAAAATAAGAGATAAGAGGGATCCTCGTCATAGACTTAATATTCCAAAATGAGAAAAAATGTCAAAATCATGATTATTTAAGCTAAATAATTTCTTTAAAATTAAAATTAATATTTTTAATATTTCTACCCAGAATAACCGATCTAATAATTGTTCATTAAAAATATTTGAAATTAACAAATGAAAAAAAAATCAACTCGACAAATTTCCGAAAAGTCCCCCTTATTTTTTAGAGTGGTCACAAAATTCGAGCGGAGTTGACCTTCCTTAGAGCAACACGCTTGTGTGTTGCTGCCCTCTACGTTCGTTGGTACTACGTAATAAATACCACGTACGTGATAATACTGCGTACGTACGTAATAATTATCACGTACGTACGTACGTAATAATACTGCGTACGTACGTAATAATACTGCGTACGTACGTAATAATACTGCGTACGTACGTAATAATTATCACGTACATACGTAGTAATTATCACATACGTACGTAATAATTAGCACTACGTACGTAATAATACTGCGTACGTACGTAATAATACTGCGTACGTACGTAATAATATTACGTGCGTACGTACGTAATAATATTACGTACGTACGTAATAATTTTTTTTTTATTCGTTGTAAAAAATGTCCGGTTTGGGGCTTCGTAGAACTACGTTTAGTCTAGGAGCCAGGGGGCTTTATTCAGAATTTTTGGTGGGGAAGGTTTGACAAGCATATCCGAGGTAAAATTGTGCGCTGATTCCAAAAATGTCACTCTTATTGACCGTACTCACGCCATTTTGGTCATTTTGGCTAAATTTTGACCAAAAATGACCATTTTGACCACTCTTTGGAAAATGGTCCCTTAACAGACTGCTTTTGTAGCCACATGCAATTAAAAGGGTCTATCTTAAGTAAAAATGCACACAGAATTCAGATAAAGTGCTTTCATTTGCCAAATCACAATAGCATGTTTTTGGCCATAATTTGGCCAAAAATGAAAATTTTCATGATTTTTTGGCCGAAATGTGTTACAAATATTGATCAGAACTACGACTGGATGTTTTTAGAAATCCACATTTATTTTCAAAATGTGCGCTGGATCATAACCATCAACCTCATGTAATTTATTCCGTCAGTTTTGACCTATGAGGGTCATTTTGGGTACTTTAGACATAACTGACCATTCGCGCAGTTTGCATTATTAACTGTTCAAATAGGCAGGAAATTGAGGTCTTCAACATGTTTTATCTTCTTCCCTTATAAAATGAGAATGCATTTAAATGTCCTTGTGTAGAATTTTATGCTGATTCCAAATGTATCAGTCTAAATGACCCTATTTAATAGTTTAAGGTCATTTTGGCCACTTATGACCCTTAAAGTGACCAATGACATCAGTTCAATTTATCAAAAAATACTTTGAATGTTACCAGAATCGTTAGAAGGGCATACTGTGACACCTAACATTGGTGTATTAATCCTTGAAATTGAACATCTCAAAAGTATTTTGACCTCATGCAATTTATTTCATCAGTTTTGACCTATGAGGGTCACTTGGCGTATTTTAGCCACAACTGACCATTCACGCAGTTTTGCATATAATAAACTGCACATAGACAGGAATTTGAGGTCTTCAGCGTGTTTTATCTTCTTCCCATATAACATGGAAATGCATTTAAATGTCCTTGTGTAGAATTTTATGCTGATTCCAAATGTATCGGTCTAAATGACCCTATTTAACAGTTTAAGGTCATTTTGGCCACTTATGACCCTTAAAATGACCAATGACATCAGTTCAATTTATCCAGAAATACTTTGAATGTTACCAGAATCTTAACAAGGGTGTGCTGTAATACCCAACACTGGTGAATGAATCCTTTAAATTGAGCATCCCCAAAGTTGACTACCTTGGTCATTTTGGCCACCTTGACCCCCCAGCCAGCCCTGCTCATTGTGTATGTTAATTCAGGTGATAGCGAACATGGTGAGGAGAAATTTTGGATTGCGTTAATATTAGCATCAATTATTGTTAAATGGGGAAGTTTGAAAGCTTCTTGGTGGAAATCAATGAAATTATTCCACACAGACCATAAGTATTGGACCCTGTGGTCATTTTGACCACGTTTCCCTCAATATTGACCAGTGACCATGGACCCTAGGAATCTCCAATTAGTGGAGAGATCAGCTAAGAGAGAGACCTCGCATGCTTTGATGAGTCATAAAGGGCTCAAATGCTGGTCAGTATCATTATCAGCATGAGCTACCAATAATCGGTGAAGAGTGCTGACATCGTGCATACATAAGGTTGTTTGACCATGGCACTGTGGTCATTTACATGATTTTAGCCACCTTGACCAGACAGTAAATGTTTATGGAAACCTCACATATACGGGGCAGCAAATTCAGGAATGAGACATTTTAGCATCATTTACATGTTATTTCAAGACACTTTTCTAGATTAATGTAGATTAATGATTCCAAATATATTAGTCTTAATGACCATTAATGAGCTAGTGGTCATTTTGGTCGCTTTTGGAGGGTTCAAATGTTGTTGTCGCTCCACATTGTTAATAAGATGTATTATATCAATTATTGATTTTAATATGATATGACTAATAGCACATTATCAAAATTTTGAAACCAATTTGGCCATTTTGACTATCTATCGCATGTATGAGTTTTGTAAATAAACATGACAGGAGCAATGGTGGAAATGCGTTCAATCCCTTTCGATTGGAAATATTAAAAGCTCACCTTGAGTAAAAAAAAAATTGTGCCAAATACCTCACCATTTGGTCATTGAGTAGCCATGACATCATTCCCTCCTTTATAATTTAAATTATACAGATAACTATATTCCAGAGGAAGGCACTAATCCTGAGCTCAAAGGTGCGTCATTACAAAGCTATTGGTCAAAGTGGATTTCACGAATAGATTTAACCATGATGCATTTTTATTACCTTTGCCATTTTGTATAATGTTTCACAAACCTCACATTGGCATGATTGGTAAAGTTGAAAGTGGAAAACTTGCCCTAAATTGTTAAAGAGTGACCAAAATTCGGCACAGAGAATAATTTCATATAGAGAATGTATTTTATTACCCAGTACGTCTTCAAAAGAATTAAGGGTAAGTTTGCTGCTCACCAATCATGCCAATGTGAGCTTTGTGAATCACTGTACAAGAAAAAACAAAGATTGTAAAAATGAATGATAGTCAAAACTCTTTGTGAACTTCACTGTGACCTATTTTGCTTTGTAATGATTCTCAGTACAATTTGACTTTAAAGAAGGAAAATAATTCTGGCTATTTAGGAACATACAGTGATCAAAGGGGCCACAGTAGACAGTCACATGATATTTGGCACAATTTTTACTCAGGGTGAGCCTTTAATATTTCCCATGAAAAGGGATTGAACGCATTTCATCATGTTCATAGACCTACAATTGCTGCTAAGTCATGTTTATTTCAAAATTCACACATTGGATAAACGGTCAAAGTAGCCAAAATTGTCACATTTTGATTATGTATTATTAGTAATATCATATTGAATTAAATAATTTGTCACTGATTATGATTGATACAACAAATCTTACAAAAATATAGAGCAAGAACATTGGAATACTTTTGATACATGTAATTGTCAATTCGTCATTGCTAATTGTAGGGACCAAAATGACTGTAGTATTCATTAAGACTGATGTATTCTAAATCATTGTATTAATCTGGTGCAGAAAGTTTTTGTAATATGTCCTATCTAACATCATTCTTGAATTTGTTTCCATGAATTACAAAAAGGTTAATGTGCCTAAAAATATGAAAATGACCAAAGTGCATGGTCAAACAACCTAAAGTCCAATAGTTCGATCGGCCAATAACACTGATTTATATGGAATCATTGCATTGATTTTCACCCAAAAGCTTTCAAACTTTTCCAATTTAACAATAATTGATGCTAATATTAACACAATCCTGAATTGTCTCCTCACTATGTTCACTATGGGCTAATTTAGTATACACATTGGGCAGGGGACAATCTGGCCAAAATGACCAAGGTTGTCAAAAATATTTTTGGGACACTCAATTTAAATGATTAATACACCAGTGTTAGGTGTCACAGCACACCCTTGTAATGATTATAGTAACATTCGAAGTATTTTGGATAAATTGAAGTATTGAACAGATGGTATTGGTCAATTGGGGGCCAAAAAGTGGCCAAAATGACCATAATCTGTTAAATGGGGTCATTAAGACTGACATATTGGGAATCTGCATGAAATTCTACACAAGAGCGACATATGCATCATTCCCATTTTATAAAAGAGGACGATAAAGCACATTGAAGACCTCAAATTCCTGCCGATTTGCAGTTATTATGCAAAATTGCACGAATGGTCAGTTACCCAAAATGGTCAAAAGTCAAAACTAATGATATAAATTAAATGAGGTCAAAATACTTTTGAAATGTTCATTTTAAAGGATTAATACACCAATGTTATGTCACAGCACATCCTGGACGATTCTGGTAACATTGAGGTATTTTGGATAAATTGAACTGATGTTATTGGTCATTTTTATGGCCATAAGTGGCCAAAATGACCATTAGGTGTTCAATAGGGTCATTAAGACTGATATATTTAGAATCAGCATTATATTCTATACAGGATGGACATTTAAATGTATTCCCATTTTATAAGGGAAGAAGATAAAACACACTGAAGACCTCAAATTCCTGCCTATGTGTGAATGGTCAGTTATGTCTAAAGTACCAAAAATTACCCTCATAGGTCAAAACTGATGGAATGAGGTCAAAATAATTTTGAGATGTTCAATTTACAGGATTAACACACCAATGTTAGGTGTCGCAGCACACCTTGTAATGGTTCTGGTAACGTTCGAAGTATTTGGGGGTAAAATGATCTGATGTCATTGGTCATTTTAAGGGCCATAAGTGGCCAAAATAACAATAAGCTATTGAATAGGGTCATTAAGACTGATATATTTGGAATCTGCATAAATTCTACACAAGATGGATTTTTGAATGCATTTGCATTTTATATTGGGAAGAAGATAAAACACGCTATGAGACCTCAAATTCCTGCCTACATGTATATGTGCACTTTATTATGCAAAACTTCGTGAAGGGTCAGTTATGTATAAAGTACCCCAAATGACCGTCATAGGTCAAAACTGATGTAATAAATTACATAAGGTCAAAATACTTTGTGAGATGTTCAATTTAAAGGATTAACACACCAATGTTAGGTGTAGCAGCACACCTTGTTATGGTCCTGGTAACGTTCGAAGTATTTGGGGGTAAAATGAACTGTCATTGGCCATTTTGAGGGCCATAAGTGACCAAAATGACCTTAAACTGTTAAATAGGGTCATTTAGACTGATACATTTGGAAACAACATAAAATTCTACACAAGGACATTTAAATGCATTCTCATTTTATAAGGGAAGAAGATAAAACATGTTGAAGATCTCAATTTCCTGCCTATTTGAACAATTAATAATGCAAACTGCGCGAATGGTCAGTTATGTCTAAAGTACCCAAAATGACCCTCATAGGTCAAAACTGACGGAATAAATTACATGAGGTTGATGGTTATGATCCAGCGCACATTTTGAAAATAAATGTGGATTTCTAAAAACATCCAGTCGTAGCTCTGATCAATATTTGTAACACATTTCGGCCAAAAAATCATGAAAATTTTCATTTTTGGCCAAATTATGGCCAAAATGACCACTGCTATTGTGATTTGGCAAATGAAAGCACTTTATCTGAATTCTGTGAGCATTTTTACTTAAGATAGACCCTTTTAATTGCATGTGGCTACAAAAGCAGTCTGTTAAGGGACCATTTTCCAAAGAGTGGTCAAAATGGTCATTTTTGGTCAAAATTTGGCCAAAATGACCAAAATGGCGTGAGTACGGTCAATAAGAGTGACATTTTTGGAATCAGCGCACAATTTTACCCCGGATAAGCTTGTCAAACCTTCCCCACCAAAAATTCTGAATAAAGCCCTCTGGCTCCTAGACTAGTTGGCTTCACTCGAATAAGGATTCGTTATCTCCAGAAACGACGTTTATTCTTGTTTGACGTTCGTCGAAGATCGAGCGGCACCCACTGTTGTGGTTTATTGCCATTTCGTCCACTGCCATTTTGTCCACTACCCATATGGTCCAATTACCATTTCGTCCAATCACCATTTCGTCTAATAGCCATTTCGTCTATTATCATTTGGTCTAATAGCCATTTGGTCTAATGGTATTTTTTTGCCAATTGGTCCAATAGCCACTTTGTCCACTATCATTACGTCTATTCCCATTTGGTCTAATAGCCAAATGGTCTAAAGGCAAATGGTCTAATAACCACTTGGTCTACTTTCATTTCGTCCGTGTTCCATTTGGTCTAACTGCATTTGGTCTACTATCACTTGGTCTAACTCATTTCGGCTAACAATCATTTGGTCTAATTGCCATTTGGTCTAATAACCAATATGTCCAATTGCCATTTTGGCTAATCACCACTTCGTATTCATTTCGTCTAATACGCATACTGGTCTACTATGCTGCACTAGCGCCCTAACGCTACAGCATGAGTATATCACAAACATTATACTCATCGTTATTGTCAATACTACTAGGCCTACATTTATTTTAGGCGCAGGCGGGCTTCTAGCGACGGGAAACGAACAAAAAGGGAGAGGATAGTACAGGGAAAGAAGATAGGACAGATCGGGAAGAGCTCTTTTTTGGGGGGTGGGGGGTATATTGATCAATAATATTTCTTTAAAAGGCTATATTGTCTTTCATCTGTTTATCGTATTTTGATATCGGAATACAATATTCTCCTTTCTTTTTTTTAAATAAAAATTGAGCGACAAATTAAAATAAAAGGACCCTTTTCCATTTTCCCCATCTTAGTTCCCCCTTTTATATGTGTGTGTGCGTTTTAGGGGGGGGGGTGGGGGTGCCTGAATTGCTGTACCCACTGAATCGACCCTTGCGATAGTAGTTATCATCATAGTTTTTAGGGTTTTTTTTTAAACTAATATCATCAATAATTTCAAGGTATTAAAGTCATTTCGCTCCCCTCCTCGGATAACGCAAATTATTTGTATTAGACGAAATGGCTATTGGACCGAATGGCTATTAGACTAAATGGCTATTGGACGATTTGGGAATTGGACGAAATGGTTAGTAGACGATTTGGTTGGTAGACGAACTGATTATTGGACCTAATGGTTGATGGACGAAATGACTATTAGACGAAATGGCAATTGGACGAGTTGATAAGTAGACGATGTGGATATTGGACCAACTGAAATTAGCCGACATGGCTATTGGACCAAATGAACGGTGGACGAACTGGTTAATGGACGATTTGGCATTAGACCAAATGGATTTAGACGAAATGGTTGGTAGACGAAATGGTTGTAGACGAATTGGCTATAGACTAACTGGCTATTAGACTAAATGGCTATTAGACGAAATGGTGATTGGACGAAATGGGTGGTAGACGAAATGTTGATGGACGAAATGGCATTAGACGAAATGAATGTAGACCATGTGGTGAGTGGACGGGATGGCAGTAGACGAATTGGCAATTTACCGCTGTTGTACCGGTACCGTTCATGTACACGATGCACCGGCCGAATTAATGGGCGTGGCGCGCTAGTTGTTATTATGAGTGGGCAAAGTCAGTTTTTCTGGCACAGACCCCATCGAGTCTAGGTCCCGGGTTTTGCATATAGCGCATTTATAATGCAGACTGAGAGTCTAAAGTTGTGAGACTAGAGTCACTAGACTCTTGAAAACTTTTGGTTAAAGTGTCAATTTTGAACCTGTGCTTGCAGACTAGCCCTGCAATTAAGAATGGAATATAGGGATTGAAGGGACATGTTGTGTAGGCCTATATGTTGCTGACAATTTTTGTAACATGTCATGCTATTTGTGCTTCATTTATCTTCCCAATATTGAGAGATTGTCCTCTTTTAAGGCATATCATGATATGTTTTAGGAGAATATTTATATACCCCTCCTCTCTCCCACTGGCATAAATCCTTGTGTCATCACACCTATTGTTCAGGGGGGTCTATATATTTATATCACCCCTGAACAAAAGGTGTGATGCAAGAAACTATGCCATTATCCTCTCCCACTGGCGTAAATCCCGGGGGATGGGGGGATATATATCCCCCCCCACTTTTCGAGGAGGGGTGATGGCCTGTACAAACACCCCCCCCCCCCCCCAATTTTTACGAAAGAAATGAAAAAAAATCACAAGAGATAGTTGCTTTATTGGTAAAAGTTCTTCCTAAAATACCGCTTAACAAATAAAACAATATTATTGAATCATAAAATGCAAATAAAGAGCCAGTTCACCATTTCCAAACGAAATACCTATGTCCTTATAACATTGAAGAGAAACCCTCGTTTCTTCCAATTCATCAATGTTGGGGTCATTGGGAAGGGATTAATATGGAAAGTCAATTTTTTTTAATGTAATCTCTAATAAAACCATCATGGGGTAAGAAAAATAATAATATTGGAGGGGTATTTGCCATATGGACATAGAGTGGCATAACTACGGGGGGCACATACCCCCCCCCCTCTCCATCGGCTGACCCCCCCAAAAAGGGGGAAAGGAGAAAAGAGGGAGAAAGGAAGAGAAACGTAGTGGGAAAGAAGAAAATATTATTCATTATAATGTTATATTATATTATAATTATGTTATGTTACATTACATAAGAAACATTTTTATCATAACTATATGAAACATAATTTGCCCAGGGCCTACGTCTTCATTGTTCCTGGTACTCGCATTGTCTGTTTAACGAGATATATAATCCTGAAGTACTAAAACATCCCGTTTTCAAGTCAATATAAACCAAATATATTTCCTAGCACTTGAGTTATCATTTTTATGTAGTGACATATGCTTCTTTTACATGACTCAAAAAGTGATTGCCCCATGTTAAGGTCTTCGTATATATGAAACATTTCCTGTCCGTGATTACGTTCGCATTAGTGGATTGGTGAGATATGTCTGCTCTTCATGAATTCCTAAAATCAGTCCTTAAAATGTCCCTTCTTCTGATCTGAATATCAAAAATTTTCAGCTCGCGCTTCGCGCTCGCATCATTTGACTAATGAAATACGTATGGTCCCAGTTACTTCCTACAAAGAAACCTTAGAATGCCCCACTTCAGGTCTAAATTGTCTAAATTTTCAGCTCGCGCTTCGCGCTCGCAATATTTGATTAGTGAGATGCGTATGATACTCATGATTGCAATGACTACAAAAAGTGTTTCATGTGTTCAGATGTAATTCTAATAAAATCAGCAAGCGCTTGGCACTCGCATTAGATGAATATGGTGAGATATGAATACTCTTAATGGATTCCTAAAATATATTCCTTAAAATCTCGCTGTTTGGGGTAAAAATATGTGAAAATTTTAGCTCGCGCTTCGCGCTCGCTTTATTTAGCAAGACAGGTACCTAAACACAAATTTGATTATAATGTCCCTTTGTAGGTATGAATATAAAAAAAAAATTCAGCTCGTGCTTCGCGCTCGCATTATTTGATCAGTGAGATACATATCCGTTTAATGACATTGTCCTTAAAATTGCTCAAGTAGGTCAATATAACTGTCAAATGAGCGCCCTTCGCGCGCTCACTCAGTGATTAAAAAAAATTGCTGGTGCCCCCACAATGCCGCGACCCACGGTACACCACTGTGGACATATCAATGACAATTCCTTGCATATCTAAATACATGATTGCAAAAAAATGCCAAAATATTTTAGTCATCCCCCACCCATCAACACGGATTTACGCCAGTGTCCTCTCCCTTCCCCTATCCCCCCCCCCCAGCTCTGCCTCTCCCCTCCCATCCTTTCTCACTCTCTCTCTCTCTCTCTGCGTTCAAATTTTTGCAAAACGCACCTTTGAAACTCGGGCCATGGGGCCTGCGTAGTCTGAAGTCAGGATCAATTGCTGAATTTAGACTGTGGTCTATGTTAAGTCAGTTACAAAATTGTGAGAAACAAAAAAATGAAATGATTTGTTAAAGGTAAAGTCCACCCCAGAATATTTCTTTTGATTTGGACCAAATTACCCCCAAATACTTCGAACGTTACCAGAACCATTACAAGGTGTGCTGCGACACCTAACATTGGTGTGTTAATCCTTTAAATTGAACATCTCACAAAGTGTTTTGACCTTATGTAATTTATTCCATCAGTTTTGATCTATGAGGGTCATTTGGGGGTACTTTAGACATAACTGACACTTTACGAAGTTTTGTATGATAAAGTGCACATATACATGTAGGCAGGAAATTGAGGTCTCATAGCGTGTTTTATCTTCTTCCCAATATAAAATGCAAATGCATTCAAACATCCATCTTGTGTAGAATTTTATGCAGATTCCAAATATATCAGTCTTATTGACCCTATTCAATAGCTTATGGTTATTTAAAACGACCAATGACATCATATCATTTTACCCCCAAATACTTCGAACGTTACCAGAATCGTTACAAGGGTGTGTTGCGACACCTAACATTGGGGTGTGTTAATCCTTTAAATTGAACATCTCAAAATTATTTTGACCTCATTCCATCAGTTTTGACCTATGAGGGTCATTTGGGGTACTTTATACATAACTGACCCTTTACGAAGTTTTGTATGATAAAGTGCACATATACATGTAGGCAGGAATTTGAGGTCTCATAGCGTGTTTTATCTTCTTCCCAATATAAAATGCAAATGCGTTCAAAAATCCATCTTGTGTAGAATTTTATGCAGATTCCAAATATATCAGTCTTATTGACCCTATTCAATAGCTTATGGTTATGGCCCTTAAAATGACCAATGACATCAGATCATTTTACCCCCAAATACTTCGAACGTTACCAGAATCGTTACAAGGGTGTGTTGCGACACCTAACATTGGGGTGTGTTAATCCTTTAAATTGAACATCTCAAAATTATTTTGACCTCATTCCATCAGTTTTGACCTATAAGGGTCATTTTGGGTACTTTAGACATAACTGACCATTCGCACATAGGCAGGAATTTGAGGTCTTCAGTGTGTTTTATCTTCTTCCCTTATAAAATGGGAATACATTTAAATGTCCATCTTGTATAGAATATTATGCTGATGCTAAATATATCAGTCTTAAGGACCCTATTGAACACCTAATGGTCATTTTGGTCACTTATGGCCATAAAAATGACCAATAACATCAGTTCAATTTATCCAAAATACCTCAATGTTACCAGAATCGTTACCAGGATGTGCTGTGACATCGAACATTGGTGTATTAATCCTTTAAAATGAACATTTCAAAATTATTTTGACCTCTCGTAATTTATATCATTAGTTTTGACTTTTGACCATTTTGGGTAACTGACCATTCGTGCAATTTTGCATAATAACTGTGCAAATCGGCAGGAATTTGAGGTCTTCAGTGTGCTTTATCTTCCTCCTTTATAAAATGGGAATGATGCATATGTCGTTCTTGTGTAGAATTTCAAGCTGATTCCCAATATGTCAGTCTTAATGACCCCATTTAACAGATTATGGTCATTTTGGCCACTTTTTGGCCCCAAATGACCAATACCATCTGTTCAATACTTCAATTTATCCAAAAATACTTTGAATGTTACTATAATCGTTACAAGGGTGTGCTGTGACACCTAACACTGGTGTATTAATCATTTAAATTGAGTGTCCCAAAAATATTTTTGACAACCTTGGTCATTTTGGCCAGATTGTCCCCTGCCCAATGTGTATACTAAATTAGCCTATAGTGAACATAGTGAGGAGACAATTCAGGATTGTGTTAATATTAGCATCAATTATTGTTAAATTGGAAAAGTTTGAAAGCTTTGGGGTGAAAATCAATGCAATGATTCCATATAAATCAGTGTTATTGGCCGAACTATTGGACTTTGTGGTAATTTTGATCACCTTTCCTCAATAATTTCTCGTGACCACACATTATTTGATTTAAAAAGAGCTCAAATGTTGCTTAATATTATTTTCAGCTTGAGCTACTACACCAATAATCAAGAGTTTAATGAATGTGATAAAAACCTTTACATCAAGTACACATAAGGTTGTTTGACCATGCACTTTGGTCATTTTCATGATTTTAGGCACATTAACCATTTTGTAATTCATGGAAACGAATTCAAGAATGATGTTAGATAAGACATATTACAAAAACTTTCTGCACCAGATTAATACAATGATTTAGAATATATCAGTCTTAATGACTACTTAGTGGTCATTTTGGTCCCTACAATTAGCAATGAAAATTACATGTATCAAAAGTATTCCAATGTTCTTTTTGTAAGATTTGTTGTATCAATCATAATCAATGACAAATTATTTAATTCAATATGATATTACTAATAGTACATAATCAAAATGTGACCACTTTGGCCACTTTGACCGTTTATCCAATGTGTGAATTTTGAAATAAACATGACTTAGCAGCAATTGTAGGTCTATGAACATGATGAAATGCGTAATCCCTTTTCATGGGAAATATTAAAGGCTCACCTTGAGTAAAAATTGTGCCAAATATCATGTGACTGTCTACTGTGGCCCCTTTGATCACTGTATGTTCCTAAATAGCCAGAATTATTTTCCTTCTTTAAAGTCAAATTGTACTGAGAATCATTACAAAGCAAAATAGGTCACAGTGAAGTTCACAAAGAGTTTTGACTATCATTCATTTTTACAATATTTGTTTTTTCTTGTACAGTGATTCACAAAGCTCACATTGGCATGATTGGTGAGCAGCAAACTTACCCTTAATTCTTTTGAAGACGTACTGGGTAATAAAATACATTCTCTAAATGAAATTATTCTCTGTGCCGAATTTTGGTCTCTCTAACAATTTAGGTCAAGTTTTCTACTTTCAACTTTACCGATCATGCCAATGTGAGGTTTGTGAAACATTACACAAAATGGCAAAGGTAATAAAAATGCACCATGGTTAAATCTTTTCGTGAAATCCACTTTGACCAATAGCTTTGTAATGACGCACCTTTGAGTTCAGGATTAGTGCTTTCCTCTAGAATATACAGTGCGTATAAAAAAACGGGACAGTTTTAAAAAGTCTATAAAAAAATTGTTTCAAATTATTATATCTATATTTTGATGTTAAAAGATGCTCTAAGATCTTATCTTTGAAATGCCATTTAAAAAGTTACATTTTATTCATGCTTTAGCGAACACGGGACGTTTTTGTCGGGGGTTAAAAAAGAGGCTTGCGCCGAAATGGCAAAAATGAGAAATTTGATAATTAGCCTTTTGCTAATCAGCAGACTTCCTCTTAATCTTTTCATTATCTTTGCCATAATTTTCGAATTATGCTGTCATATTTCATTAACAAATTTATTTATTTATTTAACCTGAATTATATTGTTTTTCATTTAAACTTCTTTTACCTTTGAATTTTCCTTCATAATTAAGAAAAGAAGAGACTTTTTGTCAACCCAAGTAAGAAGATTTGCATTTTTAATTGGGAGAATTTGTAATTATTCAAATCCTTTTATTATGTGAAACAAATTTTGTTATGGTACCTATAAAAGACAAGAATCCTATTTTCAAGGGGTTATTGAATCCTTCACCAAGTTTAATTATGTGCTTGACAGGACAAACAGGAAACGATTCATGTCTTTCAATGGCAATGGTGTATCTAGTCAATTTTGAAGGAGCAATATATGGCGGATCAGTTAAAAAGTATTAAAAAGTTGTGAAGCGAGCAAGCAATAATTTCAATTTTTTATTAAAACATCAAATTTTCTGATTTTGACATAATATTAAAAAATGATATCATACTTCACTTTCTATTTCTTTCCTTTCAACTTTTTTTCCTTGGTCATATTTTTTTTTTTTGGGGGGGGGAGAGCACCCTGAGCCCCCACCCCTCAGTATGCCACAGCTGTTCAAAGGCACCATAACCCTTGTAGCACACAATGAAAGGATTTGAGGAAAAAAACAATCTCCCATACTTTGGTTTTTTTTTTAAATGTTCTTGCCTAAAGAAGGAATATTCAGAGCTAAAAGAGAACATATTAAAAAGGAACAACAGAACTATTCAAGTAAATAAGTAGATTTGGAAATGAATTTTGACCGCATAATTCTAAAATTTTGGCAAAGATAATGAAAAGGTTAAGAGGAAGTCTGCTGATTAGCAAGAAGACGGACCATTATATTTATCATTTTATGCCATTTTGGCGCAGGCCTCCTTTTTTACCCCACACAAAATCATTCCGTGTTCGCTCAAGCATGAACGAAACTAAATTATTTTAAAGGCATTTGAAGGATAAGACCCAAGAGCACTTATTGACACCAAAATATAGAGATCATAATTTGAAAAAAAAAATTGTAGACTTTTCAAATCTGCCCCGTTTTTTGGATACGCACTGTAGTTATAAATATAAATGGTCATTAAGACTAATATATTTGGAATCATTAATCTACATTAATCTAGAAAAGTGTCTTAAAATAACATGTAAATGATGCTGAAGTGTCTCATTCCTGAATTTACTGCCCCATATTATGTTGAGGTTTCCATAAACATTTACTGTGTGGTCAAGGTGGCTAAAATCATGTAAATGACCACAGTGCCATGGTCAAACAACCTTATGTATGATTGATTGATTGATTTTATGTGTCAGGTAACTGTGAACAAGTACAAGAAAATATGAACAGTAGTGTATACCTTGACAGGATTGCCCATGAAAGCCGAGATGGCTTATTTCCAATGGGGTCCTTACATCAGTAATTGACAACAATGTACATCTATGAAAAAACACCTATAGAAGTCTACAAACTACATCAAATAAGTCTAGACCACTAAATTTACATGAAGAATTGTAAAACTTAATATATAAAAAGACAAAAAACAAATAAGTTTGCCATGAAAACCATTTACGCAAAATATGATTAAAATAATTGTAAAACAGGTTGAGTAATCGATCATTACTTCTAGGTTACATATGAAAATTATACTATAATCAGTTATTAAAAAGCGCTAAATGCATCGTAACTAATACAAGATTCATGAATCGTAAAACCTAAGATATGAAAAAGTACAAATAAGTTTGACATCAAACTTTCACGCAAACAACAAAAGATGATGAAACAATGTAAAACAAGTTGATTAAATAAATCATAACTAAATAGTTATATATAAGACTACATGATACACATGAAATTAGAAAGAATATTTAACATTACAGAGTGGGGACATTTTTTAAGTGTTGTTTCAATACTCTTTTAAATTGTGTAAAAGTCTTAACCGATTTAACATGATTAGGGAGGGAATTCCAAAAATGTATACCATTATAATAAAATGTGTTGCCAATTTGACCTTTTCTCATGGGTACAACAAAGTTAAACAGACTATTTCTTGTTTCATGCCCGTGAATATTAGATGACCGTGTAAAGTTTTTTGAGATGTAATGATATTCGTTTGAATAGAAAATTTTATGAACAAGGTGAAGTATAATGCACGATGTAAAGGATTTCATCACAATTATCGACACTCTTCACCGATTATTGGTAGCTCATGCTGATAATGATACTGACCAGCATTTGAGCCCTTTTTGACTCATCAAAGCATGCAAGGTCTCTCTCTTAGCTGATCTCTCCACTAATTGGAGATTCCTAGGGTCCATGGTCACTGGTCAATATTGAGGGAAACGTGGTCAAAATGACAACAGGGTCCAATAGTTATGGTCTGTGTGGAATAATTTCATTGATTTCCACCAAGAAGCTTTCAAACTTCCCTATTTAACAATAATTGATGCTAATATTAACGCAATCCAAAATTTCTCCTCACCATGTTCGATATCACCTGAATTAACATACACAATGAGCAGGGCTGGCCGGGGGGTCAAGGTGGCCAAAATGACCAAGGTAGTCAACTTTGGGGATGCTCAATTTTAAGGATTCATTCACCAGTGTTGGGTATTACAGCACACCCTTGTTAAGATTCTGGTAACATTCGAAGTATTTCTGGATAAATTGAACTGATGTTATTGGCCATTTTAAGGGCCATAAGTGGCCAAAATAACCTTAAGCTGTTAAATAGGGTCATTAAGACTGATATATTTGGAATCAGCATCGCATTTTACATAAGATGAACTTTTGAATGCATTTCCATTTTATATGGGAAGAAGATAAAACACGCTGAAGACCTGAAATTCCTGTCTATGTGCAGTTTATTATATGCAAAACTGCGTGAATGGTCAGTTGTGGCTAAAGTACGCCAAGTAACCCTCATAGGTCAAAACTGATGGAATAAATTGCATGAGGTCAAAATACTTTTGAGATGTTCAATTTCAAGGATTAATACACCAATGTTAGGTGTCACAGTATGCCCTTGTAACGATTCTGGTAACATTCAAAGTATTTTTGGATAAATTGAACTGATGTCATTGGTCATTTTAAGGGTCATAAGTGGCCAAAATGACCTTAAACTGTTAAATAGGGTCATTTAGACTGATATATTTGGAATCAGCATAAAATTTTACACATGAAGGACATTTAAATGCATTCTCATTTTATAAGGGAAGAAGAAAAAACATGCTGAAGACCTCAATTTCCTGCCTATTTGAACAGTTAATAATGCAAATTGCGCGAATGGTCAGTTATGTCTAAAGTACCCAAAATGACCCTCATAGGTCAAAACTGACGGAATAAATTACATGAGGTTGATGGTTATGATCCAGCGCACATTTTGAAAATAAATGTGGATTTCTAAAAACATCCAGTCGAATTTCTGATCAATGTTTGCAACACATTTTGGCCAAAAAATCATGAAAATTGTCATTTTTGGCCAAATTATGGCCAAAATGACCATTGCTATCGTGATTTGGCGAATGAAAGCACTTTATCTGGAATCTGTGTGCATTTTTACTTCAGATAGACCCTTTTAATTGCATGTGGCTAAAAAAGCAGTCTGTTAAGGAAACATTTCCAAAGAGTGGTCAAAATGGTCATTTTTGCCAAAATTTGGCTAAAATGACCAAAATGGCGTGAGTACGGTCAATAAGAGTGGCATTTTTGGAATCAGCGCACAATTTTACCCCGGATAAGCTTGTCAAACCTTCCCCACCAAAAATTCTGAATAAAGCCCCCTGGCTCCTAGACTACACCCCACTTCCCCACACAACGAGGCCATCGACTCGGAGACGTTATTTGCTTTACACTGAGCTGTGATTTACATAAAATGGCTGAGGCTTCATTTTCACTTTGTTAATCATTGTCAAGCTTGGGAAAAGTGTGAAGAAACAAGTATTAAATGAAAAATGAAATGTAAACCCACTTTAAATGATACAATCTTAGTGAAAAAAGTGCTGGAGATGTCTGATAAAAACTTTTGTGCAGATTCAGTTAAGTCCTCAGATCCAGCTGCCACAAAAAGGGTAAAGGTTGAAGTGTTGAAATTTCAATTTGGGTGGCAAAATTGTTACAAAATGCTTGAATGTATCCGTTTAATTTGAATTGACTAAAGGCGCAAGGAAAATGTATGAGAAATGTTTCGCAGGGTCAGTTTGATTTCGCCCTTTCCCCTTGACACAGCGTGAAAACGAACATTTCTGCGTAAACAGATTTCTGCGAGCTTTACAAAAATGGACAGTGCTCACTCAAGTGAAATATTCTGTCTAAACTTTAAATTGCATTGGATAGATGAGACCCAAACCCAAGATTATATGTGAAAAAATTACCCACATGTTCTATATTTTTTTATTCCCAGGGCATTTTCAAAGTGTAAACTTTTTTTGATACGATACTGCGAGCACGAAGCGCGAGCTCAAATTCTTTGATATCTACCGGGGGGCACTCAGTATATCATGCATAGTGGGTATGTGCCGCGGAGGGGACCCCCATTTTTACACCAAATTTCCGTTCCAAGGCATAGCATTTTTGTTTTATCGGAGAAAAAAAACAAAGAAAGCAGCTCCATTAAGGCTTAGCATTTTGTTCTTATCGAGAAAAAAGAAGAAAGAAATCCGCTCAAAAGCTTGGCATATTTTTCGTTTCGCCGTTCCAGTCGCATTGATCTGCTGCAATTTTTGTGAAAAGCGGCCGCCGAGCGCTGTCCGACCATCGTCTCTGCGCGAGCGCACCCGGCGGAGGCCGCGCTAGCTGCATCATGCACGCATGCCCGTTCCACAGGGGTGCATACGCACACGCTGCTGATCCGTTCCGAGCAGGCGCGTACGCAAAGGGGGGGGGGGGTTCGGGGGTTCAACCCCCCCCCCCCTTTTCGTTTCCTTTTTTTTTTTTTTTTGCTTGTCTCCCCAGAGGTCGGTCTGGTCAAGGAGTTATCGGGCAAGAGCCTGATAACTCCTTGGTCTGGTTACGGACAGTTCCCCTACCCAATAATGTATATGACAGCAATAATGAACAGAATCTCATGTTTCCGACGAAAAACACAGAAAAAATTTCCGCTCGCTTCGCTCGCTCCATTTTATTATATCTTTTATTTCCGCATGTCGCCGACATGATCACGGTATCGCCATTA
This sequence comes from Lytechinus variegatus, assembly GCF_018143015.1. NCBI lineage: Eukaryota > Metazoa > Echinodermata > Echinoidea > Temnopleuroida > Toxopneustidae > Lytechinus > Lytechinus variegatus. The sequence continues at coordinate 25,655,566 of NC_054753.1, read as the reverse complement.
ACAAGGCCATACATGATTATCATGATGTATACTTATGAATACAAGTGAACCAAGACAAAGACATACGTTTTCTCACAAAATATGTTTTACCAATATGAAAACCAAATTGACGGAAAACGCTAAAATGTCGGTTAGCTCGTTCCGCTCGCTCGTAATAATTTATGAAATTCCATAAGTATCTAGTCTCCTGTTCAAGGCCGTATTATGAGTGTTACGAATAGAAGGACATGTAGCATCGACTAATACTTGATTTACTAACAAACTATTGACAAGAAATGTATGTTTTGACGGGAAAACGCGAAAATTTCGGCTCGCTCACTCCGCTCGCTCGTAATCATTTATGAAATTTCTTAAGTTTCTAGTCTCTTGATCAAGGCCATATCATGAGACTTACGAGCAGAAGGACATGTATCATCAACTAATATGTAATCATTACCAACAAGCTATTGAGAAGAATTGTATGTTTTGACGGAAAAACGCAAACATTTCGGCTCGCTTGCTCCGCTCGCTCGTAATTATTCATGACATTTCTCAAGTTTCTAGTGTTCTGATCAAGGCCATATCCAGGCGCGTAGCCAGGGGGGGGCGGTCGCCCCCCCAAAAAAAAAACGTCCCCAAAAAGAAAAAAAAGAAGGGAAAAAAGGAGAGGAGAAAAGGAAAAGGGAAGGAAGGAAAGGGAAGAAAGGTAGCTTTGTGTTTTTTCTATTTAAATATTTTTTCTCAAAAGAGAAACTCCTTCACTCTTCTTGCTTTAAATTCATATATGAATTTTGCTTCCGCGCTGCGCGCGGTTAAATGACAATATTGAAGTTCTCCATTGTTCCCCCACCTTTTCTCTAACCCTGTTTTTCCACCTCAGCTATGTGCTTCTTGCCAGTTAAAGTTAAAATTGTATACATTAGGGCATGAATTTGAGTAAAGTTAGGCCGAAGTAAATGTATGAAGTTATCTTTTTTTTTCAATTGATCGCGCAACTTCTGGTCTGGTCGGCTCCGAGCGGGTAAAATCTTTATATCAGTTTCTGCCGTCACCTCCATAAAGTCAGCTTCTCCCGCTTTTCAGCTCATTACTATAAACAACCATAATTTGGGGGCAAACAGGTTCCTAATTTAAAAAGAGGAAGGTATGGAATTCGTGTCGTATTAAATAAAAAAAGTACAATATTTTTTTATCAAATTCAATTGTATTAAACTTCATGTCATTTCCCTGTATACATTCATCTCCTGTCCTGTTTTGCGCCCTCAGTTTGAAATTTTGAATGACACTTAAGTTTCTTTATATTCAAAATGAAGCGCTTCATGATAAGTCAAAAAAATTAATCATCCTTTATTATATAGATAGATAATTTCAATAAATCACAGAAGTTTCAACTTTATGCTCACTATTTTCCTTGTAATGAAGTTCAATAATCTTAGAAAATCAATTGAATTAGAAACGATTGGGTATTAGAGATATCTACATTTTATGAAACGTCTGCCCTTTGAAATTTCAGAGTTTCAATGCTCATCGCGGGGAGGAAAATCTTCCTCTACCGATCTTCTCCTCTGTTTTGGGAGTTAAAAATATGCACTGATGCTAAATTGTTTGTAATCAAATCTGATCTTTCCAAAGAAAGTTTCAATATATCTTTGAGAATACCCTTTTCTCGGGACCCTTTTTATGGAATGAAAAATTGATAAAACACTTCAGCTTCCGCGCTTCGCGCGGAGTTATTATCATTTTAATTTCCTCCATTGTATACCTCTTTTGTGCGTTCACAATCACTTTTGAAAACAAGGTTCAAAATCGCAATATAGTCAACCGAATTGGAGGTACTAGAGACAAGAGAAACGGCTCCTTTTCATTTCAATTTATGAAACACTAAAAGCTTCGCGCTTCGCGCTGGAGGGGAAACTCCCCCTCCCTGCACCCACCCCCTAGGGAGCGCGCTTCGCGCGCTCTGTAAGTGTTGGCACGCTTCGCGTGCATTTACCGCCCGATCCAAAATGAAATCCTGGCTACGCGGTTGGCCATATCATGAGTGCTATGATCCGAAGGACATGTAGCATCGACTATGATACCAACAAACTATTGACAAAAAGGTTATGATTTTAACGCAAAAACGAGAACATTTCTGCTCGCTCGCTGGTCATGACCGCACTGTTACATACCCATCCCCACTTAAATGTTATTGTCTTATTTGCAGTGCTGAAAAAAAAGAAAAAAAAATCATCACCTCCCCCCCGCTCATCACTTTTTAGAGACTGGGCGGGAGATTTAAAAAAAAAAATCAGCTCGAAAACACCCCCCCCCCCCCTTTCAAAAATCCTGCGTACGCGCCTGGTTCCAAGGACCCCTGTTTTCACAAAATTGTAGTTCCGAAGCCCGTTCAGCGAGGACCCTCCTTTTTACTATATGCCCGGCCGCTCCAAGGCCCCGTTTTTTGTCTGGCCTGATTCTGAGCAGTTTTTGTAATCATGAACAAAGATATGTATCCAACTAAACATTGCGAGCGCAAAGCAGGAGCCGAAATTTTATTATAATAACGAGAAATGGGACTCAAATTTATCACCAATTAAATAATGAGAGTGCAAAGCGCGAGCTCCAAATTTTTTATATTCTGATCTGAAAACTGGACAGTCTAAGCTCGTTTTTATTTAATGTTGTGTCTAAAACAATTAAATACGAGTGCGAAGCACGAGCTTAATATGACAAAGGAGCATTTTGACAAATTTTGGTAAGAATTTCCAAAGTATCTCAAAAATCAAACAATGCGAACGCGCAGCGCGATATGAAAATTTTGATAAATATTAACAATTTGTGTAATAAATCAAACAAAATAATAAAAGCTTGATGTGCGAGCTATAATTGTGTGCAAATTGATTTCAGAACTGGATAGCGAAAATGTTTACATAAAGTCTTTTTACCAATTATTCTTCCCTATTTGTTTACATTTGGGGTCGGGCCGGCTGTTACGAGGCTGTAAATTACACATCATGGGTATATAGGTATAATACCTCTTTTTTACTTTTCTTTCTGTTTTTCATAGTTTCTATCAAGTCGAAGAGTACACTTTTTTCTACATGCAGGTTGTCAAAAAATAGGGGGGCCGGCTCGGCCCCCTCCTGGATACAGCTGGTCAAATACTCAGTTTAATGTTAGAATGGTCTGAACTGCAGGGAAGGGAAATATTTTTGTAAAAACAATTATTGAACTTAAAATAACAGAGAGTGCAATCAAGGAAATAAATTACATCAAGTGTTGGCAGTGAGTGACTTTCAAGATCATCATGGAATTTTACAAGAAGTTACATGCATTCAAAATTATGAAATAATAGATATTGATAGTATACTTCAAAACAAATTGAGCGAAGACAATAAACCAGTTTTTGAGCATGTCATTTTAAAAATGCAATAAATTGAATTACCAGCAAATCATGTATACCTTAGTCCATTTCAGGGGGGGGGGAGAGGGTGGATTAACGAATGAAAGCATCAAACGCTGAGATAACATCCAACTCACATAGATTAAAACTTACAGAGATATGATGGTTATTCAACAAAAAAACCCAACATGGCCAAAGTTCATTGGCCTTACATGACCTTTGACCTTGATCATGTGACTTGAAACTCGCACAGGATGTTCAGTGATACTTGATTACTCTTATGTCCAAGATTCATGAATCAGATCCATAAACTTTCAAAGTTATGATGGTAATTCAACAGATACACCCAATTCGGCCAAAGTTCATTGACCTTTGACCTTGGTCATGTGACCTGAAATGCGCACAGGATGTTCAGTGATACTTGATTACTCTAATGTCCAAGTTTAATGAACTAGACCAATAAACTTTCAAAGTTATGATGGTAATTCAACAGATACCCCCAAATCGGCCAAAGTTCATTGACCCTAAATGACCTTTGACCTTAATCATGAGACCTGAAACTTGCACAAAATGTCCAGTGATGCTTGATTACTATTATGTCCATGTTTCATGAATCAGATCCATAAACTTTCAAAGTTATGATGGGAATTCAACAGATACCCCCAATTCGGCCAAAGTTCATTGACCCTAAATGACCTTTGACCTTGGTCATGTGACATAAAACTCACGCAGGATGTTCAGTGATAATTGATTAACCTTATGTCCAAGTTTCATGAACTAGGTCCATATATTTTCTAAGTTATGATGACATTTCAAAAACTTAACCTCGGGTTAAGATTTCGATGTTGATTCCTCCAACATGGTCTAAGTTCATTGACCCTAAATGACCTTTGACCTTGGTCATGTGACATGAAACTCTAATAGGATGTTCAGTAATACTTGATTAACCTTATGGCCAAGTTTCATGAACTAGGTCCATATACTTTCTAAGTTATGATGTCATTTCAAAAACTTAACCTCAGGTTAAGATTTGATGTTGACGCCGCCGCCGCCGTCGGAAAAGCGGCGCCTATAGTCTCACTCTGAAATTACCCCCCTATCTCGATCAGGTCGGCCAAAATTTCTGAACCCCCCTTTTGCGGGCTTTTCCTGCCTTGGAGACCCCCCCCCCCCCCCCCCAATCCGGAACACTGCTTAATATACCCCCTAGCTTTCTCAGGTGAGCTCTCATTCCAACCCCCTATCTCACAACAACCCCGGAACAACCCCCCCCCCCCCTTCATCTCAGGTAATCATAGAGGTTCCCTGATGTCATGATAACATCAAAACTAGCAGGAATTTTAGGAATTTGATCAATTTTTCTATGATATTCAAGATATTTTATAACCCCCTTTTTAAGGAGTCAAACAAATAAGAGAGAGATGGGAAAACACCCCCTTTTTAAAGGAATCTCAGCGGGTGATAAGTCAAATACACCCTCTTTTTTTTTTACAATTCGCGGGCCAGACTTGTACCGTGAAAAAGTACCCCTTTACAGGACATTTTGGGAACATGCATGCGGTCCCCTCCGACCCCGGATGGGGGGGGGGCACTTAGTTACACAAGTTAAATGGGAATTTATTATACAAGGAAGCTCTTTTGGTTTTACAATTTCCACACGAGGTTATAATCAGGTAATGAATAAAATAGTCTACTGAGGAAATGTGTGCTTAAAATGAAATACATGTAGTTTGATTGTCCCTTTTCCCCTGTAAAGATCTTCTTTCTGCATTGTTTTCAACTATTCCATTTTCTTTCCCTAAATATTTCATGTTTTCCTCTTTCCATCATTTTCCTAATTACAAATACTCTCACCCATCATATATCTCAATTTCTCTCCATTTCCCTTTTCTTTTCATGTATCACTTTCCTACTATCTCTCTAGAGACGAAAGGAAGCAAGCCTATGGAATTAAGTTTCTTTGTAAATGAAAAAAAATCTTTGTTGTACTTGGAAATAGACTTATTTGCTTTGAAACGTCTATATTCCAGAAATTTGGGTCTATTTGACTCAAATTGCCTTAGCATCAGAGTATACAGAAGATATCCCAAATCAAGAAAAAAAAAATAGAAAAAAAATTCTTCCATTATTTTGTCAAGGGACAGCAGTTGTGATATCATGATCTTTTTATTTTTCTCTAATTGTTGTCTTCTTGACTCTTCCTTTTCCCTATAACTTTTCATCTTTTCCTCTCCCTCCTCTCTCTCTTGTTCCACCTACCACAAACTCCTGTAACTCGAATCAATCCTCAATCACTCCATCCATCCTCTCCCAAACATATGACATGCCTACGAAGAAGTGGTCTGGACTATTTCAGTGTCAATGACTTAGCTAAATAGCTATCTAAACATTTTGCAAGAAAGAAATTGTACAGTGACTCCAAGGAAACAAATGAAACCAAGAATAATTTATGCATTATCATAATAAAATACACTTGCTTTTCAGCTTAGATACTCTCCTTTCATTTGATACAAGAAGTAATGTAGGCCTACCTGCTTTATACTTCACATAATTTGAGAGGGTATGCAAATCAGGTAAAAATGTCAAATATAACTTTTTTTTATATTTACATCCGATTCCGATGAATTTTCAGTGTCAAGCTTGACTTTTCTCCATTAATTTGAATGAACTTTTGTCGGGGACGAATTAACCTTTAACAGAATTATGAAAATGCAAGCACTGATTTAAACATACAGAATTATTATTTTTTTGCTAATTTGTAAAAAATAATAGATATGTATTTAAGGACAGCAAAAAAAAGCATTTCTAGAAATGCTGTTTTCGGATTTTTTTATTCAGATACCAGACACCAAATGATTTTTTGCATCCTTTCTTCAAATTGTTTTATTCAATAATGAAGATGTACATGTTATTCATGTGAAAAAAGAGGATCTTATATTTACAAAATACAGATATGCGTCATTTTTTATATATTAATATAAGTAAAACAAGCCATTGAAAACAAAGACAAATCAAAACAAAAAAAATCATTTAGTTCAATTCAAATCAACCTTTATTTGGTTTAAGATAAAATCAAGACCCAATCATTGTCAGGTGAAAAACTTTCATTTTGGATATTTTCATACATTGCGATACAAACATAAACCCAGTGGCGTATATACGGGGGGGATGGGGCACGTGCCCCCCCCCCCATCGTTAAAAAAAAAACGGGGAAAAGGAGAAAAAGAGGGAGAAAGGAAGAGAAACGAAGTGGGAAAGAAGAACTTCTTATTCATTATAATTTTATATTATAATTATGTTATGTTACATTACATAATAAACATTTTTCATTACTTTATGAAATATAATTTTTTCAGGGCCTATGTCTTCCCTGTTCTTGGTGCTTGCATTGTCTGTTTAATGAGATACATAATCCTGTTGTACTAAAACCTCCCGTTTTCAAGTCAATATACACCAAATATATTTCCTCGCACTTCGAGTTATTATTGTTTTATGTAGTGACATATGCTTCTTTTTCATGACTACTTAAAGTGATTGACCCATGTTAAGGTCTTAATATAAAACATTTCCTGTCCGTGATTACATTCGCATTAGTTGATTGGTGAGATATGTATGCTCTCCATGAATACGGATCAGTCCTTAAAATGTCCCTTTTTCTGTTGTGAATATAAAAATGTTTTAGCTCTTGCATCGCGCTCGCATCACTTCATTAGTGAAATGCGTATGGTCTTCGTGCATAGAGATGTCAATAATATACATCTCTATGTCTTCGTGAATTCCTACAAACAAGCCTTAAAATATCCCTCTTCAGGTCTGAACTATCTCAATTTTCATCTCGCGCTTCGCGCTCGCAATGTTTGATTAGTGAGATGCGTATGATATTCATAATTACAATGACTACAAGTGCTTCATGTGTTTTGATGTAATTCTAACAAAATCAGCAAGCGCTTGGCACTCGCATTAGATGACTATGGTTAGAAATGTATACTCTTAATGGATTCCTAAAATATAGCCCTTAAAATCTCCTTGTTTGGGGTCAATGCAGTGCATATAAAAAACAAGTGGAATGCCTCTGGCCGTCTCACCTGCATCACGCGGTTCAATATAGCAGCAGTGCTGACTTTGAATACTACTCTAACTCGCACAAGATGTTCAGTGATACTTGATTACTCTTATGTACAAGTTTCATGAATCAGATCCATAAACTTTCAAAGTTATGATGGTAATTCAACAGATACACCCAATTCGGCCAAAGTTCATTGACCTTTGACCTTGGTCATGTGACCTGAAACGCACACAGGATGTGATACTTGATTACTCTAATGTCCAAGTTTAATGAACTAGACCAATAAACTTTCAAAGTTATAATAATAATAATAATTAGACCATTTATATAGCGCAGTCACTATGTAAATATACTCTACTGCGCTGTAGTGTAACAGAGCTCCCAACAATGCTACTGCTCAAACAAATTAAACAATTATGCATATAATACAATTAACCAAAAACTTCTGAAAAAAGATGGGTCTTCAATAAATGTTTGAAGATGGTTTGAAGAAGTTATGATGGTAATTCAACAGATACCCCCTATTCGGCCAAAGTTCATTGACTCTAAATGACATTTGACCTTAATCATGGGACCTGAAACTTGCACAAAATGTTCAGTGATGCTTGATTACTATTATGTCCAAGTTTCATGAATCAGATCCATAAACTTTCAAAGTTATGATGGGAATTCAACAGATATCCCTAATTCGGCCAAAGTTCATTGACCCTAAATGACCTTTGACCTTGGTCATGTGACATGAAACTCATGCAGGATCTTCAGTGATACTTGATTAGCCTTATGTCCAAGTTTCATGAACTAGGTCCATATATTTTCTAAGTTATGATGACATTTCAAAAACTTAACCTCAGGTTAAGATTTCGATTCCTCCAACATGGTCTAAGTTCATTGACCCTAAATGACCTTTGACCTTGGTCATGTGACATGAAACTCTAATAGGATGTTCAGTAATACTTGATTAACCTTATGGCCAAGTTTTATTAACTAGGTCCATATACCTTCTAAGTTATGACGTCATTTCAAAAACTTAACCTCAGGTTAAGACTTGATGTTGACGCCGCCGCCGTCGGAAAAGCGGCGCCTATAGTCTCACTCTGCTTCGCAGGTGAGACAAAAACGGGACAGTTTTAAAAAGTCTATAAAAAATTGTTTCAAACTATTATGTCTATATTTTGATTTGAATAGATGCTCTAAGATCTTATCTTTCAAATGCCATTTGAAAAAATAAATTTTGTTCATGCTTGAGTGAACACGATACGTTTTTGTTGGGGGTTCAAAAAGAGGCTTGCGCCAAAATGGCAGAAATGGGAAATTTGATTAGTTTTGGCTACTCGGCAGACTTCCTCTTGATCTTTTCATTATCTTTGCCATAATTTTCGAATTATGCTGTCAAATTTCGTTTACAAATTTAATTATTTACCTGAATTATATTGTTTTTCATTGAAACTTCTTTTACCTTTGAATTTTACTTCATAAGTAAGAAAAGAGACTTTTTGTCAACCCAAGTAAGAAGATTTTCATTATTAATTGGAAGAATTTTTGTACTTATTCAAATCCTTTTATTATGTGAAACAAGTTGTTATTTTACTTTTAATAATTATTATGGGAACCAAATTAATATGGTACTTATAAAAGGCATAAATCCTATTTTCAAGGGCTTATTGAATCCTTCGTCAAGTTTAATTAGGTGCCTGACAAGACAGACAGGAAAGGATTCATGTCTTTCAATGGCAAGGGTGTATTGAGTCAATTTTGAAGGAGAAAGATATTGCAGATCGGGTAAAATGTATTAAAAAGTTGTGAAGCTAGGAAGCAAAAATTTCTTTTTTATTAAAATATCAAATTTTGTGATTTTGACATAATATTCAGAAAATTATATCATATTTCACTTTCTTTGTTTTCTTTTATTTTTCCTTTCCACTTTTTTTCCTTGGTCATAATTCTTTATGGGGGGAGAGCACCCCGAGCCCCCACCCCTTAGTATGTCACTGTTCAAAGGCACCATAACCTTTGTAGCACACAATGAAAGGATTTGAAAAAAAAAACACGCTCGATCTCCCATACTTTGGTTAAAAAAATGTTCTTGCCTAAAGAGAACATATTAAAAAGGAACAACAGAACTATTCAAGCAAATAAGTAGATTTGGAAATTAATTTTGACTGCATAATTCGAAAATTATGGCAAAGATAATGAAAAGGAGAAGTCCGACCATCATATTTATCATTTTATGCCACTTGGCGCAAGCCTTCTTTTTTACCCAAGACAAAAACATTCCGTGTTCGCTCAAGCATGAACGAAACTAAATTATTTTAGTGGCATTTGAAAGATAAGACTCCAGAGCACGTATTGACACCAAAATATAGAGATCATAATTTGAAACAAAAAATTTATACTTTTCAAATCTGTCCCGTTTTTTTTTGATACGCACTGTATATACAAAATTTTCAGCTTGCGCTTCGCGCTCACATTGTTTAGCGAGACAGGTACGTATCATGATTACAAAAATTTGATTATAATGTCCCTTATTAGGTCTGAATATGAAAATTTTCAGCTCGCACTTTGCGCTCGCATTATTTAATTAGTGAGATACATATCCGTTTAATGGCATTGTCATTAAAATGTCTCTATTAGGTCAGTATACCTGTCAAATGAGCGCACTTTGTGCACTCACGAAGTGACTCAAAATTTTTGTTGGTGCCCCCCCCCATGCCGTGACCCATGGTACACCACTGCATAAACCACAATCATCATTTCAATTGAAATACACAAACAATCACTTACGGTAGTACTGATTGTAAATGAATATTCAAATAGTACTGTTTGATATAAAATATTCTGAATACTTTATTTTTTGTTTACAATGAATATATCTGTGATCTACACATCATTATTGCAATATTTGGTCCAAATTGCATAGTGGATTGAATACAAGTAGATTACAACCATGAAGTGATGGCACAAATGTGAATGAAGGAGTATTGCTTGGCAGTAAATACATTTTGAGCAGTGACATTATAACTTAACTGCCTTTATATTGAAGAGTAATGATAAATCGCATTTTAAACAACTTTTTGCATCAAATATTACACAATGTGCCCATTCAAATTCTTTGAGAACCTGCTCATTTCAAAAGAAAAACAAATCAACTACACTTTATGTCACTACTCTTCCATATAAAGCCCCATCACACCGAATCAAGCAGAATTGACCGGAATGAAATGACTATTGTTCGACCGCCAATTGGTCATTTAAATACCCCTCAAATGTTTTGAACAAGACCAAAATCTTCGGGATGGCCAAAAGAAAAGACAAAAATATTTCGAATGCACTCAGAATATCAAGAATGCGCCTAGAATGTCCAAGAATGTAGCACGAATAATCAATCTGACTCGATTGCGGTCAGTGGCGGACCGTGACCCGGAGGAGACAAAGCATTGGGGGGGGGGCACAGCATTGTCTGTGGACAATGCAGGCTGTGATGCCCCCCCCCCAATGCTTTGTGTCCTCCGGGTCACGGTCCACTACTGATTGCGGTTCATGTTGACAGGTGTATGATGATTCACCTGGTCAATTTACTGAATTTCAACTCGAATTCAGAAGTTCCTCCAAAAAATTTCTAGATTTTTATTTTTTTTTTCATTCCAGCTCCTGCTTGATTCCTGCTGATTCCGAATAAGTGTGATGGGGGCTTAAAAAAGTTCACAAAAATATTTTTAGAGCACAGTTGCCATGCAAAGTTCATGTATAAAGGAAAGTTAATTTATCATATACATTAAGAGCCAGATAATTAAATTTGCACCTCAGTCAAAGGGAGAAGAACCCTACCATGATTTTTAAGTACACTTTAGGGGAAGGACCCCCCCCTCCCTGAAAAAAAAAGAAAAAAAGAAAGTGAAAGAAGAGTATCAATTTATCTTTCATGAATGTGGACCTACAAAAAGATTTTTAAAATCAGAGTCTGAGATCTACCGACTTGAAATCATTATAATTTTGTTTTAAATTAAATTCAATGATTGGTGTGCTTCAAATGATACTGCAGCACAATAATAAAAAAAAATTACTACTACTAAGTACTACCACTACTATTAGTAAGTACAACTACTACTAATAATCATATTAATGATAACAATTCTAAGGATAACAAATAATAAGGGTGTAAAGGATTTAACAAGCACACACTACCCAATAATAATAATGTCACTAGCACAGAAACATTCTCTTGAATATACTATAACAAAAATATACAAATTAATCTAAAATTACACTATGCAAATGCTGCCAGCATATGCCAATGTGTCCAATTTTGCATCAATTATCAGAAATCCTAGCTACATCCTGTGCCTGATGGGGGCTGTGTGTCCCCCTTCTTGGTGCTCCATTCACAAACAATTTAAAGGGGTACTCCAGGCTAGAAATATTTATATCTTACCAAAAAATAGAGTAGAGTTCACTGAGCAAAATGATGAAAATTTCATCAAGATATGATAACAAATAATGAAGTCATTCAATCTTAGTTTAGCAATATTTTTTTGAAAACAAGTTATATGCATATCCTCATGAATATTCATTAGGTAGGCTGGTGACGTCACATCCCCACTTTCCTTTTTCTTATAATACGTGAAATCATAATTGTTTCATTTTCATTTCAGTGATATATCTCCCTTGTAATAAAATAAGTTGCTGCAATGAATATCTAATGCATATATCAGTGTTTGATCCAATATTTTAAGCTCTTGGAGGAAAAATATGAATAAACAATACCATGTAACAAAATAAAACAGAACAAGTGGGGATGTAAAATCATTAGTTTGCTCATTGAATATTCATGAAGACATACGAAGAACCGTTTCACCAAAATAAGACCGATATTCAAAATGTTACAAGCTTGTTAATCCTTGTCCGAATTTGATCAAATTTTCAGTGTTTTATCTGACCAATTTTTCTATATCTGTTCAAATCATATTATTTTCAGCCTGGAGTTCCCCTTTAAGGAAGAATCCCAGATGGTTTACGACTCACAGGAGCTGTAGCAAATAAAGACATTAGCCCCAAACATGCAGAACATAATCATCAGACAAGACTTAGATGTTAAAAAATGTATTAAAAATATACTTATATAGTTCATAAATCTCAGTTTAGTTTATAAGAAGAGTAATCAATATTTATTAACTATGACAAATACTACAAGTATATCTTTAATCAACCACACACACACACACACACACATATATATATATATATATATATATATATATATATATATATATATATATATTCATATATATGCAATAAATAACAAAGAATTATAGAAATTCATTATCTGCAGAATATGCTGGCTACATGTAAGTACAAACTTTGCAATAGAATTACATTCCATCACTTACAATAATATAGTTTTTTTAACTCTTAAATAGTCATGAATTATAGATATTTTACTCAAATATTAAAGCAAGCTTTTGAATACGATATTCAAAGAATATGGATAAATTAATACAACCATTGCACATGTAGCATTGAATGTCTCTTCATCTATAATACATACTTTTACAAGAGTAGTGCAGCTGTATCAAGATATAAAATTTTAGAAGAAAGGTAAACCTTTTAGAGAGGCAATGATTAACACAAGGTGAAGGCACATTTTGGCAGAAGGCAAAGCAAAAAAAAGACACATACATACATTGCATAACATAGATAATTACATTATATCTTGACCCCAAAATCACAAGCATAAAATTATCATTATTGTCTTGCATTCTTACACTACCAGATAAAATTATACATTAAAAAAATGGTTGAAAAATGATGCAGCAGTAATTTTTGAGATTTAAAACAAATAAATGCATAAATTAGCATGCTCAGGTAAAAAATTGGACAAGCGCCCCACAAAAATTTAGACAAGCAAAAAAAAAAAGGTTATCAAAAAAAAAATTTAGGGGGGGACCGTCCCCCCCACCTCAAATTTAGGGGGGGACACGTCCCCCCGCTTCTGCCTTCTATGAATATATCATAAACAACATAATGTGTCGTACGGGACACTTGTGTGTTGTACAGGCACTTCGCCGCACTTGCGTTTTTTTATCAATCAGAAGGAGCATTGCCCCTAAATTCTTCCTTTTTTATGAAAAAATATTTTAAGTAGTCATTAAGGACAATATAATTAAGTAACCTCAATATATACAATCGGGAGCAACATGTTATAATTTTTTTTCATGATGGGGAATGTACAAGTGTTCACAGCATTTTTACGAGCTGAAAAACTTGAGGTTTTGTGTGAAGTTATATTTTAATGAATCAATTGATGATTTCCAAACACTATGTAAACAATGAATGAATGAAACTTTGCGTAAATTATAGGGCTAAAATGTTATGATTTTTTTTATATAAAATGTATATCTACATGATATATGTCACAACTGTCACTTGTAATTCCACAAAATATTTTTTTCTAAAGAAATGCGGTTCTACTTTTTCAAACCCATCTGCATTTCATGAAACCATATGGTTTGTCTTTTTTCCAGATTTTGTTTACAACTTGAAAAAAGTAGGGAGTTTCAATATTGTATATAAAAAATAGTGATCATCAAGGGAAGTCCACATAGATGATCATGAAGATAGATATGTAATTTTTTTTTACATCTTATAATAATTCCACATTAGCATCCAAGAGGGAGTCATCTTCCAGGCTAGGTTGAAATAATTATAATTTTTTTTTCATGCTCAATGAAAAGAAATTAACCTGCTCTTATCAATGAAAATCACCAGTTTAGCTGAAGGGATTCACAAAAAATAAGCCTACATGAAATCAATTAAAATGTTTAGAATCACCTATTTCATGTTCTATGGAGATAAATAAAATACTTTTCAGTTCACTTTCTGTTAAATCAATTAAATGAATTCAAATATGCCTACTATTTATGGTTTCTGAATCCAAATCCTGCAATTAAATGCATTATATATTGTGTGTCGTACGGGACAACTTTTAATAGGACAATAATTGAAAAATGAAGGGCAGTAATTAGATCCTTATGCATGGGATAAATCGATCACCAATGAGTCAAAGAAAGAGAAACTGATTTTATGAAATTGCATCATCAAAAATAAAATTGTAGGAAAAACTTTTGCATTGTCATGTGTCGTACGGGACATTACCAAAAATACATTCGGAAAAATCAGGGCTGCCCCTATTATGGATCATGAAAATGTTGTAGATATTATTTGGAATATTCAATTATATATTATTCTATTGACCTGCAATATTTTCAATCTTCTCGTGGCTTTGCAAATAATTGTTTCAGGCGGTGTTTGTACTTGATTATTCAATTAGCAAAATTATTGAAAATTAAAAATTCCATTATTCCCCCCCCCCCCCAATTAAAACTATATCTGTCTTCACTTTTGGTTGAAACTCATAATTTTCATAAAATTTAGGTATTATAGTAAAATATTACACTACTTATGACTCATTGAAAGCATGTTGAAATTTATGATATTTTTGAAGTTCAAGCGTGGAATCGCCCTCAAGGAAATATAGTTACAAGGTGTGGCTGATGGAAACAGAGAACTTTAAAGATCATTATGAGGCCTATGCATTTCAAACTAAAAAAATAGATACGTTTAATAGTATATTTTATTTTATTGTATTTATTTTACTTTATTTCATTTCCAGGAACACAAGGTCACGCTTTAACTTTGTTGAATTACTAAATCATATATTCATAACAATTCGAAACTTAATTGTTATATCTCGGCAGTCTCTTACATTCTTCTCTTTCTTCCTTATTCTTATATTTTTATTTTGTTTGCTTGGATGCAAACCAAGTTTAAAGGTGCTTCAACCAGTCAAGGTTTTAGCTTATGTTGAAACACCTTTGTATGCTCATTATTTACTTGTGTTTTGTATATATTTATATATTTTCTGTGTATTCTTTTACATTGTAAATTGTGAACATGCATGAATAAATGAATAAATAAAGCAATCGTAAATGTCAGAACATTGAAAATAATCATAAAATATTCAAAATAAGATATCAGAATGAAAGAGAAAAAATAGACTAAAAGGAAATAATAGGAGCTAATGCCTGGGGATTATCAAAAGAAATCAAATTTCTGTTAGAAGGCTCTCCTCATTAGCTGGTAAAACAAAATTAGAGAAGACAATAAAACATTTTAAAGGGCACATCATATTTAAAGTGTGCAATATAATTTGACAAAAAAAAAAATCAAAAAGTAATGATGGCTTTACAGATAATTATTGAGATATCATTATGGCCCAAGATTTAATTTATTCATTATGAGGCAATGGCGTACCTAGGATTTTCCAAAGGGGGTAATTTTTTTAAAGGATATTTTGTCTGCGAAAAAATTTGACAAGCAAAAAAAACGCAACAAAAATTAGGTCTCCAACCAAAAATGTTTAAATTTCTTACCGGAAATAAAATTGACAAGCAAAAAAAAAATCTTCAGGTTCTGAAGAGGGGGCACACGTCTCTTTTCATTGCATTTTTACATTAAAAATTATTAATTTGGGGATCGGTTGTGGGTGGGGGGCAGGGATACGTCCCTGCATGAGTTGTGACTAGTCAGTTGCGCTAGTGTTTTGGGGAAAGTGGAAGCATTTAATGCTTAGATGCTATCCAACTCACAGAGAAGGAAGCCATTTTTGGCTAATCACTTTGCACATAATCATGAGTATGTAGATCTTTGGTCTTTTGAGGAAATGCATGCTCAAAAAGACAGCACTTCCCCTCTATATCCTTTTCCATCCTCTTATCTTTCTCCCTAAACATTTCATTTTTCCCCTTCCCATCCTTCTCTTTATATACTCCAACCCTTCATATACCTCCATTTCTCTCCCCTTCTTTTTATCCGTCATATTTCTGCTGTTCAGTGACAAAGGCAAGCAACCCTGTGGAATGGGATTCTTTTGTGTAAATGAAGAAAATGTGTCATTGTTTTATGATGAAAATAATAGTTCCTTGCTTTGAATATTCTATATTTCAGAATAACGTAGAATATACAGACATTTTGTATACACGCGCCCGATACGCGCTACATTAAGTGTAATTATGTAGGAAATCTGCATAAACCATGGATTCAACCATGGGTTTTCAAAACCACCTTTGTGAATTTCGGCCAATAGCTCCATGATAGAATCCTCCCATAATGAACTCCTATATAACGAACCAACTGAGGATTGTAAGACTAAATTATTTCACTGTATAATTTGTTGGCAAATATCCAAGAAAACAAATAAAACCAAGAATAATTCATGCATTATACTGAATTACAATTAGTTTCCAGCTTAGATTTTCTCCTTTCACTTAATGCAAGTAATATGCTCTTTAAATTATTTTTGAAATGTAATTTGAAGTACCGTTTAAATTACAGTTCAGAACATTACATTTTTTTACCCCTGAAATCTAATTGATTTTGTAAAAAAAATTTGTAAATTTTGGAAGACAAAAGTCACCTTCTTTTCTTGTATTAATTGTTGGTTACACATTTTGGGGATGCACTTAAAGGTCAATTCCACCTCAGAAAAATGTTCATTTGAATCAAGAGAAAAATCAGACAAGCACAATGCTGAAAATGTCATCAAAATCGGATGTAAAATAAGAAAGTTAGGACATATCAAAGTTTCGCTTATTTTTAACAAAATAGTTATATGAACGAGCCAGTTACATCCAAATGAGAGAGTCGATGATGTCACTCACTCACTATTTCTTTTTTTTATTGTTTGAATTAAACAATATTTCAATTTTCACGAATTTGACAATTAGGACCTCCTTGCCTGAAGCACAAAATTTTAAAATGGAATTCCACGTGTTCAGGGAGGAATGAAACTTCATTTCACTTAAAAATGACGAGAAAATTAAAATATTTCATATAATAAAATACAAAAGAAATAGTGAGTGATGTCATCAGTTCCTCATTTGCAAACCAACCGAGATGTGCATTTAACTGTTTTGTGAAATGAAGCGAAACTTTAAAATGCCATAACTTTCTGATTTTACATCCGATTTTGATGAAATTTTCAGTGTTATGCTTATTGATTTTTTCTCTTTTTATTAATTTAAAATCAAGCTTTTGTTGGGTTGGACTTGTCCTTTAACAAAACTCAATCAAGTTATCAAATATAAGGGGGAGGAAGGGGGTGGGGGAGAAAGATAGGTAATAAGAGAGAAAGAAGAATTAATAGATATGAATGAAAAAAAAATTGAGAAACAATATATTAATCATGTACCTCTTATAATTCATTGCATATACACAATGGTCTATACCACAGGACTCACTTTATAAATGAGATATAATCATGCACATTATAACTTTTTAAAACTGATTTAATAAATGTATTTTAGTAACATATAATCTGCTATAGTTGCAAAGAAATCTGACAAAAGAACCTGTTTTGGCCAGAATGATTTCTCTGGTATAGCATCACAATTTGCAATGCATATATTGTTTTCGGACCAAAAATCCTTTTTTTCTGTGTAAAATTTTACAGACAAATTCGCACTCTGTTAAGTATCATCTCTAGATGATAAACTACTAATAAAATTGACAAGCAGAATAATTCCTTATGTACATAAAGAACAGTGTACAAGGTTGAATAAAAATGGATGAAATGTAAAACATACATTGAGGAATCTAATTTTCGTAGAATATATTAAGATTCTCCACACACAAGTCAGGTGAAATTTTTCAATTTAGATATTTTTGTACATTATGATACACACATAAACCACAATCCTCATTTAAATTGAAATACATTACAAACAAGTACTTAGTACTGATTGTAAATGAATATTAAAATAGTATTGTTTGATATAAAATATATGAAATATTCTGAATACTGTATTTTTTGTTTGCAATGAATATATCTGTGATCTACATGTACATATCATTATTGCAATATTTGGTCCAAATATGCATAGGGGATGCAATACATGTTCATACATCAACCATGAAGTGATGGCAAAATGTTAATTAAAAACATTTTTGAGCAGTGACATTTCACAAATAACTTAACTACCTTTATATTGAAGAGTAATGACAAATCATGTTTAAAAACCTGTTTTGCGTCAAATATTACACAATGTGCCCATTCAAATTCTTTGAGAATCTGCTCATTCTGAAAAGAAAAACAAATCAGCTACACTTTATGTAAAAAAAAAATTAAAAAATAACCACCATGTCACTACTGTCACTACTCTAGTAATACACAACTCCCAAGAATGTTCTGTAATCTGATTGGTCCAAATCGGATCACATGATATTCAGTAAATTGCACTAATGCATCCAAAATGCACTGTCCTGCACTCTGAAATCAGATAGTGCGAGGTCTGGAATTATCTAGAAATTATAGAATTTAGATCAAATATAGCATTCAGGGCATCTCAATATTAAACTTCGGGAAGGAGGGGGTTGTATAAAACAAATAATGCACGCATGCTTGTGCATAGAGGATCTAAATAATGAACTCTGTACTCGACTTACCAATGGATATACCGCACTCGGTCCTGCGGAACTCAATGCGGTACAGTATTAGTGACTCTTCTCGCACATCTTACATTATTTGCCGCTGCATGTACGCACTTACATGCATTACTTGTATACTATTCTATTTAAAGGAACTCTTCAAAGAGTTCACAAGATGCCATGCAAATTTAATGTATAAAAGAAAGTCAATTTCATATACATTATTAAAGAGTCAGATAATTAAATTTGCGCCTCACGTCAGAGGGAGAAGCGCCCTACCATGACTTTTAAGTACACTATACGGGGAAGGACAACCCCCCCCCCAAAAAAAAAAAGAAGTAGGAAAGAAAGATGAAAGAAGAGCATCAATTTATCTTACATGAATTTTGCCTACAAAAAGATTTTAAAAATCAAAGTCTAAGAACTACATGTAATGACTTAAAATCATTATATTTTTGTTTTAAATTGAATTCAATGATTGGTGTGATTCACATGACACTGCAGTACAATAAAACAAGATAATAATTTACTACTTCTAAGTACTACTACTACTACTAGTAAGTACAACTACTGCTAATAATGATAACAATTCTAAGGACAGTAATAAAGGTGTATAGGATTTAAAGAGCACACACTACCCAAAGATGATAATTTCACTAGCACAGAAACATTCTCTTGAAGATAATATAACAAAAATATACAAATTAATCTAAAATTACACTATGCAAATGCTGGCAACATATGCCAGTGTGTACAATTTTGCATCAGTTATCAGAAATCCTAGCTACATCCTGAGCCTGATGGGGGCTGTGTGTCCCCCTTCTTGGTGCTCCATTCACAAACAATTTAAAGGGGTACTCCAGGCTAGAAATATTTATATCTTTACCAAAAAATAGAGTAGAGTTCACTGAGCAAAATGATGAAAATTTCATCAAGATATGATAACAAATAATGAAGTCTTTGAATCTTGGTTTAGCAATATTTTTTTGAAAAAAAAGTTATGAATCTTCATTAGGAAGGCTAGTGGTGTAACACCCCTACTTTCCATTTTCTTGTGTTATTAATTAAATCTTAATTACTTCATTCTTTCATACACATGTATTATGTCTCCCTTATAATAAAAATAAAAGAGGTTACTGTAATGAACACCTAATGCACAAATAAATTTCTGATCCTATACTTTTAGCTCTTGGAGGAAAATATAATATCATGTAATAAAATATAACAGAACAAGTGGGGATGTGCAATCATCAGCTTGCTTATTGAATATTCATGAAGACATACAAAGAACCGTTTCACCAAAATAATAGTGATATTCAAAATGTTACAAGCTTGTTAATCCTTGTCCGAATTTGATCAAATTTTCAGTGTTTTATCTGACCGATTTTTCTATATCTGTTCAAATCCTATTACTTTCAGCCTGGAGTATCCCTTTAAGAAACAATAACTGATGGTTTACTACTCACAGGAGCTGTAGCAAATCAAGACACCAGCCCGAACATGCAGAAAATAATCATCAGACAAGACTTAGATGTTAAAAAATGTATTAAATAATATACATATATATTTCACCTTTCATAAATCTCTGTTTAGTTTACAAGAAGGGTAATCAATATTTATTAACTATGACAAATACTACAGGTATATCTTTAATCAAACCACACAAACACACACACACACACACATATATATATATATATATTCATATATATGCAATAAATAACAAAGAATTATAGAAATTCATAATCTGCAGAATATGCTGACTACATGTAAGTACAAACTTTGCAATAGAATTACATTCCATCACTTACAACAATGTAGTTTTTTAACTCTAAAAAGTCATGAATTATTTTATTCAAATATCAAAGCAAGCTGTTGAATACAAAATTCAAAGAATATGGATAAATTAATACAACCATTGCACATGTAGCATTGATTGTCTCTTCATCTATAAAAAGTACTTTTACAAGAGCAGTACATCTGTAACAAGATATTAAATTTCAGAAGAAATGCAATCCTTTAGTTTTAGAGAGGCAATGATTGATACAAGGTGAAGGCATATTTTGGCAGATATATGTTTTGGCAGAAGGCAAAGCAAAAAAAAAGGATACATACATGCATGTAAAATGTGGACACTACTAAAGCCGGGGTAATTATAACACATTCACTTTGAATCATCTGGATAAGGAGCGGTATTATTCCATTTGTACTATACAAATATTCAATGTTCATGAGTGCAATCATTCAGAGCGTGCAAATTGGATAGACTGCTTCAACTTGCACTGTATGTTATATTCGAATGGTTTCACGAATGACAAAATATTGGATATTTGTTTTATACAACACTTGATTTGTAGGCAGAGTCCAACGTAGACAGAATAACCAAACTTGAATTAGAGGAGGAATAGGACTATATCTACATAGATCTGCTTGGCCCTTTCTTTAGCCTCTTATTTTGCTAACTTTTGCTTTACATGTGCATGGTATATACAGCACAGTGATGCGGGTATGTGCATGCAGGTATGCACAGCCGAGATCATGGTATGCACACTGAGTTTGCTATCTATTGCACTGCCTGCTCCCTTGCTCTAATGAGCAATAGTCAACTATTGCACAGGGGTCATGTGATACATATTCACCCAATCAGCTGTCAAGTATCTACATACGTGTTGCATATTCATAGAAATCAAACATATATTGTTGTAAGACCGACTGTTTCTTTCTTGACTGTGTCCCCCATGGAAATATTTGCATTCGCATCAATTCTAATAGCAGAGTTTCCAACCAGTTCATCTCTCAGCCAGTGTGATGTCATTCATTTAGATTTCGTCTGACCATGTGTATGTCCATAACTCTTTTTCAACAATCCATCTGCTTCATCAATACCATCACTGCATATAATAATTGAAACATAAAGTCAGTAATTACATGATCGAACATAACGTGACCTTCGCAGTAGTACATTTATGCAAAGAAAACTATATATTTCTCTTTTAGTCTCCTCTTTTCTTTATACCACCCCCTTCAAACAAATAAGTTTTAAAATAAAATAATAAAAAAGAAATATAAAATTATGAAATGAAATTTTAACTTGAAGATTCAACCCAAACTTACTCTCCTCTTCAAGTAGTTAAATTTTTTGCTAAAGCTATTGCCAAATCTGAAGTATATTTTACAAACATTGACTTATAAAATTATCAAAAGTCAAACCAATACACATGTATCACTCATGACGAATGCTTCATTATTGATTTATTATTTTGTATTTTTGTTATATACTGGTAAATAATAGCAGTTTAGGGGGCTTGTTATAAAAGGCTGTATAAGTTGTGGTTAAGTTTTGGGTAACTTTCATAAAAATATTTTAAAAATAACTTTATGGTAAATTTCTAGGGCAGGCCATAAGGGCCAAAATTAAACGGCTAGGTAAGTAAAGTGTAAGTTTGGGGTAAATTCCTGAAGCTAGCAAGTGGGACAATATTTCATGTGGTGTATTTCAAAGAACGAAGCTAACAAGAAACTTCATTAGTAATAGAGCTACATGATACATAAAAGCTAAGATACTTGCTTTATATGAAAGACAAAATGCCATTAATTCATTTGATACCATATTCCACACAATTTTGATATCTCGAAATAAAGAATTCTAGACTCTTGTTGAAACTTTGGAAGATCTATTTTCCTGGACAAACCTAGTAAACGAAAAATCAGCAAGTTTAGTAAATTAAGTTTCTGCAAAAAATGGACCTTCCAAAGTTCCTAGGGTCTAGAATTCTTTATTTCAAGAGACGATGTCATCAAAATTGTAAGTACATGTAGAATATGATATCAAATTAATCAGGAGCATTTTGTCTTTCTAATCATGCAAGTGTCTTTGCTTTTATGGATCTCTATCATTTGTGTATGTTCTTGGCATTATGTCAAACCCTCGTTGGAGAGGCGACCACACTCGCTCAGGGCTTTGTTGCTGTTGTATACCCCGATAACAAAATCCTCATTAAAGGAACCAAGATATTTCATTCCCAAGCACAATCAACTGTGAATCCCTCTTATGTAACATTTCTCCTCCACAGGCAAGTCCGAGGGTTAGATCATAAACAACAGCTGTGATATTACGTAAGAGCAGCTCTGCCTGTAGTTGGCCTTTCACAATTACATTATTTTATTTGATATCTAATCAAGTTTTCAAAGGCCTATTGTATTTTGAAATCCTATATTATTTTTATTTCAGTTTTGAACAAAGAAAATCGGCCCCGAAATATGGAAACTATAATAGAGAAATAAAATGACTGCATGTGATGGGGAGCGAGTTTGCTTGAATCGGTGCACCGTCTATGTAATTGCGGTTTAGTTTTTTCGGACCTATCGAGGTCAAGATGTTTAGATACTTAAATAACTGGCCTGGGTAATTTAGGTTTTCCATGGTTCGTAACAGGGGTTTCCCTTCTCCAACGATGGTTTTGCCTCACGTTAGTTTTGTTTTAGCTTTGAAAGACACCATAGGAAATATTTGCTGGCTGGCTAGATTAAAGAATTTACCCGAAACTTACACTCCACTTTATAGTCAGTCGTTTAAATTTGGCCTCTGGCCGCCCATAGAAATTTACCCAAAACTTACACAGCCTTTTATAACAAGCCCCTTAAGCTGCTATAATTTATATCAAAGAAAAAATAGGGCTCACAAACTCAACACAAAGGCCTGATACACCACAAGTGGTGCACGTGCAGCCAGTCAAAAACCTGTTCTAGGAGCACACGTTATTTATTACAGATTGACTCAATTTTTCTTTTTGTTTATCAATTCAATCTTTCCTTTCATTCAATCTTCACTAGGGTGTCAAGTATAAAATGTAGACCAGTTTCTAAGTAAATAAAGTGCAGTCTTATTGACTGAACTTACTTATTAGCTTCAGATTGAGTTTGCAATCCAGATTCAGATTGAGATCCAGATTCAGATCTAGATCGTGATTGAGGTTGAGATATAGAGCCAGATTGAGGTTGAGTTATAGATCCAGATTGAGGTTGAGATATAGAGCCAGATTGAGGTTGAGTTATAGATCCAGATTGAGGTTGAGATATAGAGCCAGATTGAGGTTGAGTTATAGATCCAGATTGAGGTTGAGATATAGAGCCAGATTGAGGTTGAGTTATAGATCCAGATTGAGGTTGAGATATAGAGCCAGACTGAGGTTGAGTTATAGATCCAGATTGAGGTTGAGATATAGAGCCAGATTGAGGTTGATATATATATCCAGATTGGGGTTGAGATCCAGATTGATGTCTAGTTATACTAGCCTTCCCAATTACTATTACTGGAAAAAATACAAAGAGTAAATAACAAAATAGTATTTAAATTGTGCAGCAATATATACATTTTGCCCATTATACAGTGGAGAAATTAATAAAATTGGGACATTTCAAAGAGAAGTACTAAGAAGAAATAGTTCACATATTTTTCTAAGTATGGATCTTTAAGAGTAAAAATTAACCTGCTTGAAAATGTCTTAAATACTATAAGAATCAAGTTCACCCCAACAAAATGTTGATATGAATAAAATTAGGAAACAGCAAACAATCATAATGCTGACAATTTCATCAAAATAGGATGTAAAATAAGTTATGACGTTTCAAAGTTTCACTTATTTTTCACAAAACAGTTATATGCATTACTCAGTGATATGCAAATGAGAGAGTCAATGATGTCACTCACTCACTATTTTTTTAATGTTTGAATTATACAATATAAATATTTTTTTACAGAATTGGCAATAAGGACCAACTTGATTGAACTGTATCACATTGTTCACTGAGGAATAAAACAGCAATACAAAGGGTTAGCAACAAAGTTTGGCACTTATATAATTCAAGAATTCATAACATGCGGAAAATGCCAGACCTTCATTCTCTAGGGGTCTCAGTCTCCGCTTATTTTGAGCCCTAAAAGTCGCACATTGGGCATTAAAGAACGGTAGTATGATATTATTGGTTGGGCCATTGATGCAGGATGCTTACAGTAAATGTTTGTATTCTCCATCTCTGAGTAAGACATATGCAATTTTAACATGTGGGATTTACAGGCCGTTCGTTGGCCGAAGCGAAATCAGATGTTTTAGTTTTGATTTAGTTTAGTTTGGAAAACATGATTCTCGCTTAGGTCTCGCCCAACCTTCAAAGGTGATTTCGACAGAGAGATTTATTAATACTTCATGATTATAAGCTGCCAACAAATTTTTAATCTAATTAAGAGCTGAAGACATTTCAATGTACTTTACTTTCCACTTGCTCGTTGTGTTGTTCATATAGTGGTGAATGGAGAGTGTGCCTCTGTACTAATAGTGATACTAATTGCTAAGCCTTCCGCTCCCCTCTCACTACAGAAAAATACATGTTTCCTTAAAACGTCATAACTTTATTATTTTACATCCGATTTTGTTAAAAATTAGTGTTAGGCTCACTGGAATTTTATGGCGGGGCTAAAATTCTCTGCAAGTTGCAAAAGCATCTAGCGTCGTAAAAGTCAGTTTCCGTCTTTGAGTGAGAAGTGTCTCGTAACTGTGGAAGACTCCCTTACAGAATGTATGTTCCGTAGTATGTGAGCCACATTTGCAAATAACCAAGGGTCTGATCTTTCATCAGGAAGGCCAAGAATCATGAAGTCACTAGAGACATGAAATACCCCCAAAGAAGCTATTAGATAGATTTTTCAATTGCACACAGTTGAAATTAATGCCTCCGCACGTATCAACTCCTTAATAACGTCTTTCACCTTTAACCTCGTTATCCTAGAATCTAATCAGATATCGTCTTTCGCACATACAGTACATATATGAGCCGAGTTTAGAGCGGTCTATGCAGCACTTGTTTCCACTTTGAAAGAAATTTCCTGAATTCCTGGAAATCGGGATATTTTCAAGTTATTTTCGAGAAATTAACAATTCCAGGAAATCAGAAAATTACAACTGAACTACAATCAAACATAGAAATTTTAAATATTCATGTTATTTTTAAAGAATTATTTTGTCTCATGCGTAGCTAAAAATCTCCTGTTCGCACTCCACACTCCCATTTTCTTGCTATTTTCAAAAGTGGAGTCAACAAAAGGTACAATTTCCTTGATTTTGGTAATTTGGACCAATTTTAGGCTCACTTTGTCATTGTCCGAATTTTGATTAAAATAAAATTTGAAAATTACAGAGATTGTCCGAGAATTTTAGGAAATTTCAGATTCAGTTTCTTGAAATTTGTTTTTCATCTGTGGAAACACTGGCTCCATGCCCCTTCCCCAAGCTCCCTTCCACACATCTATAGGGGAAAGCAGGTAAGATGACACATTTTTTTCTTTTTGCAAATTAGAACTGATATGACTATTAAACAATCTT
The DNA here is from genome assembly GCF_018143015.1 of Lytechinus variegatus. Classification (NCBI taxonomy): domain Eukaryota; kingdom Metazoa; phylum Echinodermata; class Echinoidea; order Temnopleuroida; family Toxopneustidae; genus Lytechinus; species Lytechinus variegatus. The sequence continues at coordinate 25,629,279 of NC_054753.1, read as the reverse complement.
GTAGAAATAAGTAACTTGCTTTAAAATTTAATTCTTGGGAAACATTGTTTACCTATATATATAACATTCCACCCCCACACTGAAAGTCATTGTCACCTTTGAAAAAAGAGATGTCTAATGGCTCAACTTGCCCCACCCATGGGATAATTGTTGAGCCATCTTCTGGGGTAAGTTGAGCAACAAAAACTATGTACAAAAGGGATGGGACAAGAGCCAGCATTACAATTTATGATCAAACGTCCTTTCATTCTCTAAAAGTAAAATGACTGCATATGAAAACGTGATGTACACTTAAGCCATCCCTCTGATTTCCACTCAGATTTTGCTAAAAAACTTGCAAAAACCCATTGTTTTCACACTTCGACTCATAGTTTTTTTTATATATGGGTCGATATCAAAAAGTGAAGCAGATCTATAAAATTTAGAATTTCAGCTTTATTATCATATCAAATATCTAGAATATAAGATACCGTCATTTTAGACTTACATTTTTCAAGTTTCCCAATTTTGTGTGAGAGAGGGCTACAAATCAAGGACTTCACACATCTTTTGCTCTGATAACTTCGCGCCAAATCAAGCTAAGTAGGAAAGTGAATCATCATCTGAAAAATCACTGTGATTACAATGATATAACATCCATTTTGATTAGTTTTTTTAATGCAATCTCTTTGTTTATTTCAAAATGTTGACATTTTGCCCGGTCAGAGTAAACTCCGTACCGGTGGTTGCCAAGGACAACCCGTGCATTTAATATGCGAGTATGTGTAACAGTTGCAGCTCGGTGATCGAACCTTATGCTGCAGCCCGAGCTTTGGGGAGCTTTGTCAAATTTTATTGGTGAATTGCATTGTTTTATTCAGAGGAACTAAATTAAACATTTTACCATCTTAATAGTAGTATACATGTACCTTACGAATCACACAGGTTATTATTTTGAATAATTCCAAATAAAAATTAAGTTTTATTGAAAAATTTGAAGGCATGCCTAATCGCTCCCTGTGTCAAATTCTACACGAAGATGTTGTGTGTTATTACTAGGAACATTCCACTTTGTCTTTGGTAGATAGCGAGTTGTCTTATAAACTGGCGTATGACTATGACTGGGTGTGTATAATAAACACACTTCTCCAGTCATAATAAATAAAAGATATGTTGATTCAGAGCATTGATACTATCTACATACACTGTACATTATTTACAATGTAAAATAACATGCATTTGCGTGCAGCGAACGTATTTGAGGCATGCAGTAATTTTCTCTCCGGACTGCGTACTTTTATACCCCTCATATCCTAATGGATCAGTCTGAGCCTTTTTTTTCTGTGACGTGTCAGACCGCGCGTCGTCGTGTCCTGAGTCGCATCAGTAGCATGGAAGAGGCTCTGCAGACATATTTATGTGTCTACAAATTGTGTAGAGACGTTTTCATATGTCTTCTAAATTCAGCCCCTTCTGCCTGCATATCAATGACTTTTTAAAGTTCTTTTATATATATATATATATACATTAGGCTACCATAGGAATTACTATGGCTCGACTTAACCCATGATGGCTGGCTCAACCTACCCCAGTCAAAACTTAATGTGATATTTTCACATAAACACATTTCTTATGAATCCATCATGTAAAATGTAATGACAAGATTTTTACCTTGTAAATGTGATTATTTGTGATTTTTTCAATCTCATTGAATAACTTTATATATTGTAATTTGATTTGATTCTTAATAAAACATAAATACAAACAAGAATAGGGATCCATACCTGGACTAACATTGTTTTAATGTCCTCATTATATTTAAATATGTGTGTGGGTAAAAGTGTTGATCTATTTCACACCTCTTAAAAAACCCTTTTTACTGAAATTTGTATTTTTCCCTCTGAAAAATTACTTTTTGTTTCAATGTTGAAACAATATGGTGGGATTAGGGGTAATGCAATGGGTCATCAATACATGACATCCTGAATGCCTGAATCATTTATTATTGGCCTCGGGTTGTGGCTCAACTTGCCTTCAGGCTTAACTTATCCTGGCTTCCCCCATGCCATCAAAAGTGGTACAGCATCCTGCACTAGCTCATCTGTAGACACATCACAGAATAGAATCACTTACCTTTTATCACATCTCTAACATTTCTCCAAGAAAAAGGATCATCAATTCTTCCTTCATCAGTTTGGTCCAGATTGTTTATATGTAGTGACATATTAGGCATATCTGCTAAGAAAAACATCAAGATAAAAGCATACATGTGTATTACAAAATAGCTGCCACAAATGCCATTTCTATTATTTATAATAACAATAATAATAATGTGCATTTACATAGTGCTTATTACAATAGTTTCTAAGCGCTTAACATTCATATCTTAAAGCGATACAAGTATAAGGATTATTAAGAGCATAATGAATTATATCACATTACGTTGCATAATATTACATTAAATTACATTACGTTAAATTATATTGCAATTAAATTACATTTATCTCAAAATGGCTCACATTTTTACAACTTTCTGAACACCTATATGAATCACAAACCAATGAGAAGTTAGCCTATGCATCAGGCTAGTGGGCAAACTACTGACGGTGAGGGCGAAGCATATCGGATAGGCTAATGTGGAGTCAGACCGAGCACAATTTCCCGCATTACAGTTTAGCTCTAAAAAGCTATTTCAACGCCTTAGACTGGGGGGGGCTGAATCTCAACTGTCAAGCGCACAATTGCCACAAAAATTGGCAAGCGCATTACCCATGGCATAATCTACAAAATGGTAAAATAAAATTCCTCAAAATTGAAGCTGACAGATTTTGTGCAATATTCAATGATAAACAAGTTGATGCTTTTGATTTTCAATCATTGAATTCTATAACTTATGCCAGTGATGAAACATATTTTGACGATAATGTCGAAAATGATAATATACCAATAAGTTCACTTATTCAAGATTTCCAGTTAGATTGTAAATATTATTTTGTTGATGAATTTTCTTCAATATATGAAAATCAAACTGATACATTTAGTATTCTTCATTTTAATTCACGAAGTTTAAACAAGAATTTTGATGCAATATCTGATTTCATGTCTCATATTCCTTTTCAATTTTCAATTTATGGTTTTTCTGAAACCTGGTTACATAATAATACCCCTATGTTATTTTCCGTAGATGGGTATACATTCATACATTCTGATCGAATTCAAGGTCGAGGAGGTGGAGTTGGTCTTTTGATATCTAACATGTATAATTTCAAAATACGAACTGATCTATTTTATTCTACTGCCAACTATGAGTCTCTATTCATTGAAATCTTATGTCAGAAACAAAAAAACATTTTAGTTGGAATTATATATAGGAAACCTCAATCTAACATTAAGGAATTTACTGAAGAAATTGATAAATGTTTGGATAAAATGAATTGTGAGAACAAAATAAATTATATCATGGGTGATTTTAATGTGAATATTATGAAAACTTCTAATAATTCAGTTAATAATTTCTTGAGTGTTATGCATGCTAATTATATGATTCCTCTTATTGACAAGCCTACAAGAATTACACCTACATCTTTATCATTGATTGATAATATTTTTACGAACCATTTTGATATAAACATTTCCTCTGGCTTAATATATAGTGATATCTCTGATCATTTTCCAGTGTTCCAAATCTCCAAACAAAAACATTGTACTCAAGTTGAACCTTTATGCCACAGCCGGATTATTAATGATGTGGCTATCGAGTCTTTTAAGAAATCATTATGTAGTGTCAAGTGGGCTGAGGTGATTGATTGTTCCCATACTGATGAAGCTTACAATAGATTTTCAGATTTGTTTTTATCATTGTATAATGAAGCTTTTATAATGAAAAAGAATAAACCAAGGAAAAGTAAAATTAAAAAACCTTGGATTACTTGTAGTATTTTGCATCAAATTGACAAGAGAAACAGACTTTATAAGCAATATGTTAAGAATCGTAATAACTTTAACAAGAGAAAATATAATAAAGTACGAAATAGAGTTAACAGAATTTTGAATTCAGCAAAAAAGAATTATTATAAGTTTAAATTTAAAATTGCTCAAGGAAACATAAAAAAGACATGGGAAGTAATAAATGATGTCCTTGGCAAGTCTAAAAAAAGACTTCCTTCATATATTTCATTCAATGGTCAAGAAATTCATGATCCCAAAACTATTTCTAACCACTTTAACAATTTTTTTGTGAATATTGGACAGGAAATAAGTAAATCATTACCCAATACTGATAATGACTTTGCCAAATTCTTGCCGATACCTTGTTCAAAATCTCTTTATTTCAAGCCGGTTACTGAGAGTGAAATTGTAGATATTGTAAAAAAGTTAAAGGCTACAAATAGTTGTGGAATAGATGATATGAATCCTAGAGTATTAAAAAATGTTATCCATGTAATTTCAAAACCATTATGTCATATTTTTAACTCATCTTTGATATCTGGTGTTTTTCCACAGAAATTAAAAATAGCTAAAGTAGTACCCATACATAAGAAAAATGATATTCATAATATAGCAAATTACCGACCAATATCAATTCTCCCTTTCTTCTCAAAAATTTTGGAAAAAATTGTCTATAACAGGACATATGATTTTATTTCCTCTCAGTCACTATTTACTCATTGTCAATATGGTTTCTTGAAGCATCTTTCTCCTGAAATGGCTTTAATTGATTTATATGATTTTGTTACCCGTTCTTTTAGTAAAAAAGAGCATACTATTGGAGTTTTCTTGGATTTAACAAAGGCCTTTGACTCTATTGATTTTTCAATTTTATTACACAAGCTTAAGTTTTATGGAATCAGAGGATTATCTTTATCTTGGTTTGAGAATTATCTTTATGGTAGAAGACAACATGTTCTGTATCAAAATACATTATCCGATTCACTAAACGTAACATGTGGCGTGCCGCAGGGCTCAATCCTCGGCCCCCTGTTGTTTTTACTATTTATTAACGATCTTCCTAATTGCTCAGATGAGTTGAAATTTATTTTGTTTGCCGATGATACCAACATTCTTTACTCAACAAAAAATTACTTATCAATAAACAATTTAAATGACAAATTAATCAATGTTTCATACTGGTTTAATTGTAACAGATTATCATTGAATGCTGAAAAGTCTAATTTAATGTACTTTCATATCAAAAAATCTAAATTTCATACAAATATTTCTGAACAACTAAAGATAACAATGAACGGCAAGATTATCCAGAGAGTCCACTCTGTTAAATTTTTAGGTATTTTTATCAATGAAAACATGTCATGGACTGATCACATTATGTATATTGCAAACAAAGTGTCAAAGGGTGTTGGTATCATTGGTAAACTGCGAACAGTATTACCTAAAAATATATTGAGATTGCTTTACAATACATTTATTTTACCATTTTTGACTTACTGTAATGCTGTTTGGGCAAACACTTACAAATCTAAGTTGAAGTCCCTTTTTTTATTACAAAAGAGGGCTGTTAGAATATGTTCTTTGAATTCATACTATGCCCATAGTAGACCCCTGTTCAAATCACTCAAAATTCTTAACATTTATCAGTTGAATAGATATTGCATCTTGATTTTACTGTTCAAACATAAAATTGGGATTTTACCTTGTTTACTTAATAATATGCTTTCATTAAATATGTCGGTACATAACTATAATACAAGGAATAAAAATAAATATCATTTATGGGCAGTCGAAAAATCCTATCTGCTATTTTCATTCAGTCATAAAGCACCAACAGTTTGGAATGACCTGCCAAGTGATATAACATCAATAAAGAATTATAATGCATTTAAAATAAGTATAAAGGAGCATTTAATCAGTCTTCAACTTGTGTAGATTTATTTTCCACCTTTTACCTTTGTGTAGGGTTTGTTTGGTTTGTTTTGTGTTTTTCTATTTGATCTTGTGTTTTATTGTGGGCAAATAAGTTTCTTATATTTTACTTTGTCAATTATATTTTGTCTAATTTCTTTGTGGGAGGTTATCTTGACAAACTCTACTTTGGGGTTTTTATAATTTCCCTATTTCCTCTGTTTAAATGTTGACTTATTGTATACATTGGTTTACATTTGCTCAATTATGTATTTTATGAATTTTTATATTGTGATTTTTATTTGGAAATAAATGAATTGAACTGAAAACTGAAAATATCTTGTTGCTAATTGATTATGCTAATATGTGTGAAATAATTTTTTTTCTCTACTTCATTAAATAAGGCCCTCAAATGGTCTTTTTTATTCACAGACTCTTTAAAGGGGTGTGATCAATATACAAGAATTTCAATATTGCAATTATTTTCTTAAGCATTTTATTGTTTTGTATATAATTTCGTATATGTTACTTTTTTTTTTACTTTATCATTGTTTTTCAATGGGAATCGTAATGGAAGTTTAATCAGAAAAATCATAAATAATAATACATTTATGAATTTGGGCTGGCAACACTCTTTGCGTTGGATTAGTACAAAAATTCATATTTTAAACAAGTTTGGTCTACATGCACTTATGAGATGTTGCATAATTTCAGAACCAGGTACCCAGGGGCTGCAAATTTGTGCAAGTCTTATAAGTTAAAAGTCAGCAAGCAGCGCGGTAAAAAAAAAAATCTAACAAAATTTTGAGGAGGGGGGGCTGATACTAGTATAGTGATATTCTTATCTTTTCTCTTCATCTCCCCGATTCATTAATCCTACACTTTTATCCCAATTTCCCAACCTGATTAGTTTTATGTTATCATGCTTTTTCACTGTTACATATACCGTTATGATATATTAAGTTGGTATATCCTGAAATTGTTTTTCTTGTTTTCGATATTCATTCCATTCTACTTTGGACTTCCAACTACCCCCACACCCTTTTTTTGAACTCCAACAACACCAGATCTATCTAAACAAGATTTCTAAAAATATGTCAATTTCTAATTTCTATTGTAAGTTTATTTAGAACGCTCCTTTCATATTACTATTCAGCGACGAGGTGTATTTTTTATTTGGTTATATTTCTACATTTTTTCAGTGGAATTTTTCTTTTTCTAAATGCATCTCTAGTCCTATTTATTTAATTCTTTTTTTGCCCCCTTCTTTTGCTTTCCCTTTTTCAACAAGCAAAATTTTGGTATTTATATATTTTATTTATAACTTGAGAGTGACATGTGTGGGGGTATGCCTTTGGGTAACAGTGATGAATTTCGCTTTTTGTGCCCCAACACACATGCCATTCCCGCATTTCTTTGCATGTTTTTTAATGTGTCTTTTTTATATTGCTCAAATAAATAATAATACACCCCCAGTCTTATTAGGGATATTTTATAGGATATTTATCAGATATTTAGCTCCTAGTTAACAGTAACTGCATGTCATACAACAGATACAGTGTAATAAAGTTCTCTGCCTTCAAAAAGTGTGAGCCACGAAAAAAGAGGACATCAAAATCATTGCATATAGTAGCTTTTGAAAAAATCCTGTTAAAAAAAACTTGCCTATCTTTGCTATTGAATTTCGTAGGCGATTTCCTTTTATATGAATTGTTCAATATTTGGGAAGAATATTTTATACATTCCCACTGTTAAGTTGACAGACATCCACAGGCTTCCCTAAATATCATATGGAAGGCCATTGGCCCCTAATTTTTTATTCCTAAATTGCCCAAATTTGCAAAACAGGCAATAGAGTCAAAATAAATTTGCCAAATCCAATGATCTGGAGAGTTTTCTGATGCAAATAGAAATCATATGAGACCCAACAGTAATTTGAATGCACAGAAAAAGGTGTGATTTACATCAGAATATTGACACCCCACGCCATTTGCAGTTGTGCCGATACGTGCTTAATATCCTACCTGTGTTACATGTATGTGCACAGCATTTTTGAGCACGGCATTTTTGAGCACAGCAGCAACAGGAATAAAGAGCTGCTACAACCAGAAACGGAACAAAGAATAGAACCAGCATTGTAATGAATCCTCCCCTATATGTCCTTTCAGATTTACTCTCCAGCACTGGCACAGAAACATCTATGAATTAAAAAGAAAATGAAGTGAAAAAATATTTTTTTTTAAAATTGGCGACTGTCAGGTTACATAACCTGGGGGGTGTTTCACAAAGATTTAAGTATGACTTAGGTCGCACTTAAATGTTGTCGCGTACATGATATGCAACGCGCAATCTTATTGATCAATACGCAGAAGTGCGCGTCCTCTTGGCATGATCTGACCAATGCTGTCATGCCTTTTATACTGCGCGCAACTAGACATTTAAGTGCGACTCTAAGTCATACTTAAATCTTTGTGAAACACCCCCCTGCATTCCAAAACAAACTGATCAAATTTTCCAAGCTCGGCACAAATTCCACTCAGTCAAAATTACTCGGGCCATCATCAATAATCTTTAATAAGCCGATGTGAATAATTAAGAGATTTTGATTTGCTTCATAATCCGAAGTCAAAAAATGGCAAAAGAAAGACAAATGAAAATGAGATGGAATAAAACAAACTTCCCAGTTTGTTACACATGTCTTCAAAACAATGTTTTTGTGATTGGCTTGATCACAAAGAAGCTACAGGAAATTAATATAATATTATGAAATGACTGGAACAATCACACGGCCACACAAAGATCCCTCTGTTAATGTCCCAGTAACAAGGGATTATCTGAACCTGGTAAGTCCATGTGTGGCTCAGCTACATACATATAAATACTATGTTCTGATTATCATTATTAATGTCAAGAGTTGTGACTCTTTTTTTTTACATCACCACAGCAAGTCAATTCAATTATATCAATGGAAAATTTGTAAAAAGAATTTAATATCAGTTCAAAGAATTTATTAAGTCTCAGAAAAAAAAGATATACAAATGGAACATACAGCTTGAGAAAAGATTATTAGACCATATCTGGGGGCTTACTAGGAAAGTAGTCTTATAGTTATTTCTCTCTATACATGTACATATAAAGTCATCATGTTGTGCAAAAAAAAAAAACTCCACAAGTTTTATTGGCTTGTCTTCATGGCAGGCTGTTTCTGACATAAATAAAATGTCATGTCAGTTTAATGCTTACAAGTACATTTTCTCTAAAATGCTTCCATAAAATTTTGTTAAGTTTATTACATACAAAGGGAATGTTAAATCATAAGAAGAATGTTTACTACAGAGTATGTCTCATAAACTGCACTATGAAGTGCAATAGAATGTGTTATGTGACACCTAGGTAGAACCCTGCAAATTGGCTTGTTTGATAGCGCTCATTCAGCCAATTTTACAATGAAACCATCATCCATGCAATTTTTTATCGATTCATCATGCAATCTTGGATCCATGGGATTTTTCCATTGCACGCATGCACCGAGACCCCAAGTCTCTGAAACCACCAGATGCATGTTGGGAATGTACGCGATAATCGACAGGGCTCGTGCTGCACCAGCGCATTTTGCATCAAAATTCATGAATTTAAAATGACAAGGATCTAATTTTAGGTGTCATATAAAACAAATAATGAATGTTTTTCATTTTTGCAATGAACAGAATACTTCATTTGGTGAAAGATGAAATAATGATCCATTCAACTCGGCTACGCCTCGTTGAATGGATCGTGTTGTCTTTTACCTCAAGAAGTATTTTGACCGTTGCACTCAATAAATATTATTTGTATACTGTATTCATAGTAGCTGCACCATATACAATAGACCTATTATTATCATTACTATAACCTCAGCAAGGACTGTTTATGTCATGCTTTGGAATTGAAACTGTGAATGTCACGAAAATTCACATCCCTCATGCAGTGAAATATATCAAAGCAATGTTATTCCTTCATGCATAGCATGAGAAAAATTATAAAACATTGTGAGAAAATGACATGCAATGACAAATGTTATCCCTGACCTTCTATGAGATACATAGTCTGCAGACACAGACCCTCATTGAAAGTTTGATCAACAAATGTGTTTCCATACAAAGACTAGCACATAAAAAACTTGATGTTCCAATTCCTGAGAGAGAGGGCCTTCAGTACACAAGGCATGAGTAGGCTGCAATTCAAACCCTTAACTCGAGTGAAGGGTTTGCACTGCAGACTATGAGGTTACTCCATCAAAGGCATTGTTGGGCACAACTTTTTTAAATGGGATGAATTACAATGAAATAGGTACATGTATGTACATAGGAAATATGTGTCATTGAAGCAAACTCCCGGGGAACCAGTCCCAGAAGGAATAACCAGTTCCACTGGACCAGTTATTAGACCAGTATAATTTTAACTGGTAAATCTGGAAATTGGAACATCGGTTTACTGGTCATGCTGGTCTAACTGGTCATACTGGTCCAGTTAAAAATTAAACTAGTCTTGAAGTACTGGAATTTTATACTGGTCTTGTTTCTGGTGGTTGTTACTGGTCTCACTGGTCTTCATACTTGTCTCACTGGTCTTCATACTGGTCTAACTGGTCCTCGTACTGGTCTTACTGGATCAGTTTATTACATGCATTTGGTTTGTTATATACCATGGCCAGTGAAATGTGATAGAAAAGATAGTTAGTAAATTAATCTTTCAGCTGTTATTTTGAATGTGATGTATGAAATTATACATTTTCATTGTGAATTAGTTCACACACTTATTATGAAGGTTTTCAAACAACAATGAGTGCTATTGCAAGGATATTCCATTATAAATCCTGATTTTTCTTAAAAAAACAGGAAATATGCAAATGAGGTAAACCACGTGATCAGCATCATCAGAATTACTGGTATTACTGGTCTTGACCAGTTTAATTTCAAACATTGAATTACTTTAGACCAGTTCACTATATATCAGAGGAAAACATCTTGCTTTGATCTTAATCATAATAAGAGGAAATAATTATTTTAATGTTAATATCAATACTTGATAATTATGAAAATATTATAATATTAATAATAATAATTACAAAATCAATAATAATAACAGTAATAAGAATGATTACAAAAACTGGCAATGATCATAATAATCATAATAATAATAATTGTGATAATCATAAGAGCAATGATGATAACAATGATAAATGATAACGATAATAAGTTTCTCTGAATTGCAAGATTCATTTTTCATAATTTGTTAAATGATCTGACTTGAAAGTCATTATTTATTGGACCAGTAACCAGAATGCAATTGTTTGAACTGGTCTCCAGTTCATTTTTACTGGTCCAGTTAAAAATCAATTGGTCCAGTAATCATATACTGGAAACCAGTAAAAATCTACTGGAAACCATTTATTGGACCAGTAACACCAGTTTAATGAAAAACAATTTAACTGGTATTACTAATTGCTTCAACTGGAATGCAATTGTTGGAACTGGTCTCCAGTTGATTTTTACTGGTCCAGTTAAAAATCAACTGGCCCAGTAAAAATATACTGGAAACCAGTAAAAAAAATTACTGGTCTAACTGGTTTTTCCTTCTGGGCAGTGACATGTTTTGCTGTACACATGCATGAACAAATTATTTCCATACACCCTCAACACTAGTTTTTTCTATGTGTGCAAAATAACCCCCTAAACAAGATTTTCTCTGACTTTATTTACACATTTTGGCCCCTAAACAAGTTGTCTTCAGAATATGACCCCGGGGGAAAAAGATACCCTAAACACATTTGGCTTGTCTTAAAACAAAAGCTTTGGAAAAAATAGTACCCTAAATACATCTGACCCCGCAATTGACAATTGACCAGTCTTTCAAAACCACCCTTTTTCTTGAAAATCTGTGTTTTTTATATCCTTAACGAGTGCATGCATGGCCTACATCCAAAACTGAAAAAGCACCCCTTTAAACTTCTGACATGGCTGGGCTCGAATCAGGAGATCATTTATTTAAAATGTCATGTATTCCTTCATTTTGCTGATAATCTTTTATCTGTAAATAATTCAGGGTAAGGGTCACGACTCATGACCATCCCAATTAATTTAGGGTTCAAAGGCTTAAGGCCCTATCTCACCAAAGTATACATCTCTGTGACATCTCAGACACTAGAATCACAGAAATGTTTCAAAACTGAAGTTTCTTTGGTCTGAGAGACTTCTCTGCAACGTCCCAGAGATGTCTCTTCGATGTCTCCGGACAAGGCCCAACAATTGCAAGAATTTAACAGCAAAGTCTCCAAGACTCTTAGGCCAAATTCACCTAAGAAGTTACAACCCCCGGGGCTTTAAACTTCTTATGTGAAACACAAAATTGAAACCTTGGTCTGAATTCAAACCTCAAAAGGGGTTTAAATCTCAACCTTGGTGTCAACTTCTTTTGTGAATTCAGGTCTTATAATGAAAACGATGTCAAAAATCTTTCTGAGATGCCCCAACAATCTCCATAGACAAATCTCCCTGGAGAAGAAAAAGTTATGTTGAAGACTTCCCCTTGATTCTCTATGACTGTAGTATCCGACACGTCACTTTGGTGAGATACATGTATCCCTTGATAGATTTACCTGATGTTGAAGTTACTTGTACAGTGTTAACTTCTATGGTCGTTGGCGGGTTCCCTGTTGACGTCATAATGAAAGGACATGCAACATCTGCAGGGGTTGTGGGGTCCTGTTCTATCTTACATTGTTTGTTTGTGGTATTGGTGCAAGGATCAACAAAGGAATCTTCTCGGGTGCTATCACATTCCATGCAAATTATGCATCCACAGCACTTGTTGATGTCAGGCATGAACATATTTTTCCTGCATATCTGGCATCTGAAATGTAAGATAAAGTCAGGAGAAAGTATAAGTTTAAAAGATAACGTCAATCATGGTAGTAATTTAATTTCAAAATAACTTGATGCATGCTGAATCCAATAAGATGACCATCCAAGTGTCTGTATGTACATGTTTGCTGGAGTATTCTGCATGAAATTATGTAAAATGCTGAGAAATTAGTCAAAAGAAGTATGATATTCCAGCTACTTGTCATATGTTCTTGTGTTGACGGTCCTCAGGGTGATTGCTTTTCAGCTTAGATTTCATACCTTCTCACAAAGTTTACATAAATGCACCACATCTACATGTACGTCTAGGATGATACATCCACAAACAATTAACCTTGGTTTTTCAGACTTTCTCATGAAATCAGAACTACCGGTATTTTCATTTATCTTTAATTACAAAGATTACAGGATGGTATAAAGTGTGTACCTGTAGATCATTACGTCAAACTTCCCTTTGAAACAATACCACAGTTCGGATTGCGAACTGCGGTGTTGTACCCCATTTTCCATTTGGATCTCCTAAAAATCATTTCCAAGCCCTTATCAACCGCGCTTGGCCAAGTAATCCAGGGGTAATCTCCGCTGTCTCAATTTCACCCCCACAGGCCAGTATATGAGCGTTGAGCAAAGGACAAAAAGATAAACAACAGCTGCGCTATTACGTAAGACTTCTCTGCCTGTAGTAGGACCTTCGGAATGAAATTATTGTATTCCATATTTAATCACGTTTTCAAAGGCATATTGTATTCAGTAACCCAATGTTAGTCCATTTTCAATTTCGAACGAAGAAAATCGACCTCGGAATAAGGAAAGTAAGCGAATAAAAATGACGGCATGCTTACAGGTACCGCACTCAGCACTGCGCATGCATCCGCCATCGTGTGTGGCCCCCTGCTGTGACTGTATATGCCGGGCTGTTGTTTTATCTTCCGACTAACGTCAAGAAACAGGTGTTTTGATACTTAATTGCTTTCTTGAGGCAGTTACGGCTGGAGAAGAGAATTGATGAGAAGGGGAACTGGGGTATAGTGTTCTCAAATGGCAGTTTTTCGTCATGGATGTTGACATACATATTTTTTGGGGGAGGGTCAGGAATTAAACCTGTGATTATCAAAATTATTTATCATCAATTTAGAGCATTTAAATTCTACATGAAAAATACAATCTTAATCTGCAGGATTTCGCAAAGTTGGTTCTTACTCAGTAATATTCTAAATATATGATTTTTTACTTGTCACTAGTATTAAAAGAGATGATTTATGGGTGTAAAATGGGATACAAAATCAATAGTGCAAGAATACATGTATATATGTGAATGGCATGCTCCGGGGGGGGGGGGGGGGGGGCATTTCCATTGACGAGTGGATACCATGCGCGACCATGGGGTCTCGAAAAGCACCCTAAAAATATGTATTTTCTACATTCTGAAAATGCACCCCTTATTAACAAGTATTGGCATGTGAAACCCTACCCTTAACAAGTATTAGAAACAAAACGATACTCTTGGCAAGAATTCCCTGAATCGAACAGCTAAACAAGTCATTGGGTTTAGTAGTACTAATAGTACGGCCCCACTTCCCACGCCTCTCGCAAATCGTACTCTAAACATGCAGTGTTTATTGTTGGGCAAAAGTACATCCTTTATAAAACATTTTAGTCTTAATTTTTTATACCCTCGCAAATCTGACCCTGAACACGTAGGTTTCCTAGCGAAATAGATGCCCTTTTTTCACTATTTTACTTTTTGACACCCTTATTACGTTACATACTTAACGTGCCCTATCTTGAAAAAGGCATCCTTTTTACATGTTTTTTGGTCTCACATGGTATCCACTCATCAATGTAAGTGCCCCCCCGGGGGCACATGCTACATGCATGGATAAATAAAATATACATGTAGATCCCAAAACAGGTGGACATCGACTTGGTCAACATGTACAAGCAGTATATAGTCGAATGATAGTCTAATACCACATAGGATTTCTATTTGGTCTAGCAATCTGGTCTAATTGCAGTTTGGTCTACACTTCAATTGGTATAATACCCATTTAGTCTAATAACCAGTTATTTGCACTTGGTCTAATTTCCACCTTTTTGTCATGTGCATGAAAATTTGGTTCACAAAAAGTTCATGGTGTTTGACCAAATGGGTAAAACCTACATAGAAAGTCTAGAAATTCGACAAAATGATAAATGGGCTAAAATGACAATTAGACCAAATTATTAGTAGATGATCTAAGATGATTTGAAAAAACAAAAAGAAACAGTAGTCTAATAAGGTGTAGAACAATGAGCAATTTACAGTTACAAATATATGCATCACTATGCTATACCAAACAACATACCAACAACAACAAAATACCAAACAAATATTTTAAAATAAAAAATTAATTCACAAATAAAAAAAAGATGCTTGTATACATGTCAAAGATAAAACAGAAGATCTCAACAATTCTAATATACACAACAAAAAAGTAAATCCCCCCCTTAAACAAACATCATTAATTTCAGAACCAATGTGAGTTTCTCATATATTTTTACATGAGTGTGAAGGTAATTTTATTAGCTACCCTCTGAGCGAATGTTAGGGACGTATTTTACGTCATGCTTCAGTGAGCACCGTCAGAAGACAAAAATGTCACTTTCTAAAAGTCACAAGCCAAATATCATGACTTTGATTCCATTTTATTGGAACTAATTCCACGTTCTCATCATGAAGAATATTCAGAAGGCTTGTAAACATACTTTCTAAAAGACGATACGACTTTTTTGGGTAAATTTCACGGTTGAATAAACACAAGTCCACATTTGCTATATTTGGATTTTAACACATTTCTAAAAATGATAGAATATGATAACAGTTACTTTGGGGAAGAGTATCTTCAACAATATTAATCGTTTCACGGTTCAATGAACATTTATTGAAAACCAAAAATACGATTTTCAAATATCATAGGCAAGTATTGTTTCATTTTGGTAACTGAAAATGATCTTTTCTCAACTTTTTTGTTATGTTCATGACCAATTAATATGCTTCAATAATTCAAAGGTGTTTAATTAAACATTCACGCTTGAATGAACAGTGGAAAGTGATTAGCTCTATTTTACGTTATTGGAAAAAATGCAATTTGTAACTATGGATATCTGTCACAAACCTAGTTCATTTGATTTTATTTTTATGAAAATCCTGATGTTTCATGCATCAGTGAGCACACAATATTCGAAAATCATGCAAATGAGAAGAAAGTTCAAGGCCTTCGCCCCACTCTGTGCCACATCGAATGGTTATTTTGGTGTGCGCGCCTTTTGGATAGTGTTACTCTGAAGCCATGTGCGAAGTCTCATGAAACCCTTCATTTCATATTTGTTAAAATTTTGACTTCCTCTCTCGTAGACTTGTGTACATTATGGGTTCCATATGTTTAAGAATAAGTAACCCCTTATTCAATATGGTGGAATTTTTTTTGAAGGCTGTCTTTGGCAATGTCATTTGGCAGTAATGTTTATCAACCTATGAGCAGAATTCTGTGCAAAAATGAAATTGATTTGTTTATTAATGGATGAGTGAGCACGCATTAAAGTGGGAAAAGGGGTACTTTTAATGTCACGGACTCATTATGAAGGGTAATAAAGTGAATATTGGGGCAAATTTGGTTCCAAATGTGACTTTAATTGCTGTTGTTTCTTTCATCCTTCATTTCTATCACCACACACTTTCTGAACTTTAAATATTTTCATGGTTGAGCGAGCACATTTGAAAACTTAGGAATGAATACTCTTTATACTGCATAAATGTATTCTTTTCCTAACAATTTCTCATGATAAATTTAATTTACGGACAAATCAGTGGTGGATCGAGAATTTTAAAATGGGAGCCACCAACATTTTCAAATTTTAACATGATCTAACAAGTTGTAGAGGATACTACCATAAACCCCTATGATGATATATCACAATACAAGGGCCGTGGAACGGTTTTCAAAGTGGGGGGAGGGGGGACTGAGCCAAAAGTGGGGGGAGGGCTGACCATGCAAAAAATCACAATCGTATGGTCATTTTTTTTACATTTTTGTACGTGCTGTTGGAAAACAAGTGGAATGCCTCTGGCCGTCTCACCTGCACCACGCGGTTCAATATAGCAGCAGTGCTGACTTTGAATACTACTCTAACTCGCACAAGATGTTCAGTGATACATGGTTACTCTTATGTCCACTTTTTATGAACTAGACCAATAAACTTACAGAGATATGATGGTTATTCAACAAAAAACCCCAACATGGCCAAAGTTCATTGACCTTACATGACCTGTGACCTTGATCATGTGACCTGAAACTCGCACAGGATGTTCAGTGATACTTGATTACTCTTATGTACAAGTTTCATGAATCAGATCCATAAACTTTCAAAGTTATGATGGTAATTCAACAGATACACCCAGTTCGGCCAAAGTTCATTGACCTTTGACCTTGGTCATGTGACCTGAAATGCGCACAGGATGTTCAGAGATACTTGATTACTATAATATCCAAGTTTAATGAACTAGACCAATAAACTTTCAAAGTTATGATGGTAATTCAACAGATACCCCAATTCGGCCAAAGTTCATCGACCCTAAATGACCTTTGACCTTAATCATGAGACCTGAAACTTGCACAAAATGTTCAGTGATGCTTGATTACTATTATGTCCAAGTTTCATGAATCAGATCTATAAACTTTCAAAGTTATGATGGGAATTCAACAGATATCCGCAATTCGGCCAAAGTTCATTGACCCTAAATGACCTTTGACCTTGGACATGTGACGTGAAACTCATGCAGGATGTTCAGCTATACTTGATTAACCTTATGTCCAAGTTTCATGAACTAGGTCCATATATTTTCTAAGTTATGATGACATTTCAAAAACTTAACCTCAGGTTAAGATTTCGATGTTGATCCCTCCAACATGGTCTAAGTTCATTGACCCTAAATGACCTTTGACCTTGGTCATGTGACATGAAACTCTAATAGGATGTTCAGTAATACTTGAATAACCTTATGGCCAAGTTTTATTAACTAGGTCCATATACTTTCTAAGTTATGACGTCATTTCAAAAACTTAACCTCAGGTTAAGATTTGATGTTGACGCCGCCGCCGTCGGAAAAGCGGCGCCTATAGTCTCACTCTGCTTCGCAGGTGAGACAAAAAATGGGAGGGGGAGGGGGGCTTCAGCCTCCCCCCCTCGCTTCCGCAGCCCTCGCAATACATTGTGCTCACTCAACCATGAACATACGATATCAAAATTGTGTGTGGAGAGGCTAAATGATGGATAGTAAAACAGCATAACACCATAAAATTCATCTAAAAACAACTTTTGCCCAACTTTGTATTTGCACATTCTGAAAAACGACTCTTGTGACATTAAAAAATTGTCATCTTTAATTCAATCTTTCATTACTCATGCATGACTCAACCGATCAATCTTATTTTACCCAAGGAGTTGCTTGTAGAAAATTACATGTACCTACGAAATATCATATCTCAAAATAATTCCGTTCAAAAGTTACAGCAATTTGGTTAAGGGGGACTTACTTTTTTTGTTGTGCAAAGTTGAAGTTTGATGTTAGCAAACCTATTAGTAGCATGCACCACAAGCAATGATATGGAACATTCTAGTGTTTTCTAACCATGAGTGAAATTAATATTCAGGATTATATACAAAATTCAGTTACAGCATTCACTTGAAAATGGTATAAATGTGTGTTATAATTATTTACAAGCACATTACTCACCACAAAAGTTTCAAATATCAATGTGGAACTATAAATAGAGAATACATGTGTCAGAATAAAAAAATGGTCATCTTTATTTAACTTCTGGTTGTTGTAGCAGCCATATTGATTTCCTCTTTGAAATTCCTTTAATATTAATGATGTCTAAAGCAGTGTATTGCCATCAAAACTATCCAAAATAAAGCTTTAGAACATATTCAACTCTCAATACCTTCAACTATTGGTCTATGTGTCATTAAGGCCAATTTATACATGTACATGTAGCTGTTCATAAATGAAGCACAACATTTGTGAGTCCAATCACATAATTAATATTTTTACCGTTTTACAATTTTCAAAGCATTTATTTTTACCCTTAATTTAAATGAAATAATTTGAAGTAATGGAAGTTTGTCCACTCTCATCAGGGTTGGGCTCAATTACAACGTAATTTATTAATTACACACCGGTAATTAATTACACTTTTTGAGGAATTGTAATTACAGTTTTGAAAGTGAAAGAAATTATAATTGCAATTGAAAAAAAAGTAATCGACTTCAATCACTGTCAATTACTTTTAATCACATTCAATTATTTTTCAATAAACTTTATGATTTAATAATGACCTTTATCGTGTCAAATGCTTCAGCATCAAAGAGAGTAACGGGCAGAATCCGTGATTTTTAACCCTTCATCTTGTCAGTTTCTCTGTAACTTGGGATTATGTTGATATTGGTAGTACTATGTAATGAATACAAATTTAGTTCATTTATGAAATTTCTAGAAAGTATTTTTTTAAAGTAGTAATTGACAAAAGTAATTGGTATTTGTATATATTGAAAAAATTATTTAATTGAAAAGTAATTGTAATTTCAATAAGTATTGTAATTAAAGAAAATAATTGAGCCAAATCCTGACTGTCATGAATATATTGAGTAATTTATAGACACATAGTATTGTAGCCCCAGCAGTGATGGGCAACACTGAGCTTACCAGACATTGCATAACACTTACGTAGGTTTGGTGACATTTGTCAGGAAATAGCCTGGGCAGCAGTACCCATCTATTGACGGATGGGTTGTTGCACTGTATTGTGAGCACTTGTCACCTATCACTTCATCCGAGCAGTCATACCGACACTGTTGAAACAATCACACAAGAGAAAATGTTGAACAGGTGCAGGCACATGACCCTCCTACTATGACGATTACTACTACCACTGCCATCATGTGTACTACGACCGCCATCATGTGTACTACTATCTATACTACTACTATACTCCCACTACCATCACCACTACCACCACCACCACCACCACCACCACCACCACCACCACCACCACCACCACCACCACCACCACCACTACTACTACTACTATTACTACTACTTCTACTACTACTACTAATACTACTACTACTACTACTAAAAGTACTACATACTATTACTACTACTACTACTACTACTACTACTAAAACTACTACATACTATTACTACTACTACTACTCTACTACTACTACTACTACTACTACTACTACTACTACTACTAGTATTACTACTACTACTACTAGTATTACTACTACTACTACTAGTATTACTACTACTACTACATGTACTACTACTACTACTAGTATTACTACTACTCCTACATGTACTACTACTACTAGTACTACTACTTCTACTACTACTAGTACTTCTCTACTTCTACGATATTTACTACTACTACTACTACTACTACTACTACTACTACTACTACTACTACTACTAAACTACTACTACATGTACTACTACTATTTCTACTACTACTACTACTACTACTACTACTACTACTAAACTACTACCACTACATACACTACTTCTACTGCTACTAATACTACTTCTACTACATGTACTACTTCTACTACTACTACTACTACTACTACTACTACTACATATACTACTTCTACTGCTACTACTACTGCTACTACTACTACTACTACATGTACTACTTCTACTACTACTGCCTAAGTACTATTACCACCATCACCACTACCATTACTACTTTCACTACCACCACTGTCACCGCTACTACTACTACCATTACCACCACCATCACCACTACCACCACTATTACAGAAAATGCAACCCAAGCCAGTTGCAAAATGAACAAATTAAGTATTTTGAGAACCAAAACATTAGAAGTGGGGTGCCCAGTGAGCTGACAAGAGCTGTATCAAAATATATAGGGCCCGGATTGGATTTAGGGCTTTGTCTTTCATCAGAATTTGCGAGAGCAGATGTCATTTTAATGTATTTAGGGATAGGGCCAAACAAATCATCATTAAATTCCTATCATCATCCAGCTGCTCTAACACACATAATGTATCTATAGGCCTAGTACTTACTTGCAGTTGATTATTCAACTCGTCGTCAATGCAAGTTTGAGACATACAAGTACTTGGGGACATACAGCATATCAAGCAGCCCAACATCTGTCATTAAAGCGTGGAAAAATACAAGTATCATGAATAACATAGTTAGTGAGAGAAAATACACAGAAAATAAACAAAAAATGGGGGACCGTTTCATAAAGCTGTTCGTAAGTTAAGAGCGACTTTAAGAACGAGTGAACCTTTCTTACACACTAAACCATTGCCAATGAGTCATTTTTAAAGCCGCTCTTAACTTACGAACAGCTTTACGAAACACCCACCTGGTTCTTGCACCAATACTTTATTGTCCATAAAGGAACTGTTTTTTTCACTGGTTTACATGCATGTAGATACATGTACTGATGTACACAGAACAAAACAAAACAAAACCTCCCGGATTGCGGCCCCTAGGCGAGACACAGACCTTTGGACTTGAGCGTTAACGTGATGAATAGCATTGGGGACAAATGATTGTCTCAAATGGGCTTTCAATGTGCATGATATACATGTATATAGACAATGCCTGAACAGTTGAAAGTAAAATCTTCATAGAGTGGGTGGGGGCGGGGGGGGGGCACTCAAACAAAAAAGTGGCAGGGGTGTGCCGCAGGCGAGACAAAAACGGGGGCCTTGGAGTGGACTTATTGTAAAATGGAGGGTCCTCGGAATTACAAATGTTTGTGAAAACGGGGGTCCTTGGAACAGGTCGCCTGTTTGTGATTGCGTATTCATCACTATGGAACGGGCATACGTGCATGCAGCTAGCCCGGTGGCAGCACGGGCGCCGGGTGCGCTCGTGCAGAGGCGATGGTCAGACAGCGCCCTGCGGCCGCTTTTCACCAAAAAGTGCAGCTCACTGTAGCCGATCAATGCGACCGCAACGGCGTAACAAAAAATATGCCAAGCTTGGAGCGGATTTCTTTCTTCTTTTTTCTCGATAAAAAGAAAATTATGCTATCCTTTGAAGCAGCTTTTTTGTTCTTTTTCTCAATACGACAAAAATGCTATGCCTTGGAACTGAAATTTGGCACATATCCACTATACATGTATATACTGAATGCCCCCCCCCCCCCGGGGTGGGTGGCATGACTGGGGTCCTGCATAATCTGCTTTAGTTTAGAAGCAACTCTCTCTACATGTAGGTAGAGATCATCAAGGGAAGGTAAGTCTAATCCTGAAGTGTTATACTAAATTTTCTGGGTTTATCTAGCTTCTTCAAGTCACATTTAGCTGCACTGGCAAAATAACACATTATTAAACATCAGGAGACTCTGAAGACTTGTAGAAAAGATTCTGTCTTCCACATGAAAAAGAAACACATTAATGAAAATTTGAGGAAGATTGAATGAATAAAAGCCAGCAAATAAATATTGAAGTAGATCTGCATCATGACTAAGACACCTTTTTCATCTACTGCCTTAAACTGTCTAGTAGAAACCAGTAAAATGGAAAGTGGGAAAGCTCAAAATGGCCTTGGAATCGATCTTAACATTGGAAAAAAAAACCTTGCAATGTGGTTTTCAAGACCGCTTTGCCCCGTTAAAGCACTTTACATGAAGTGGTTCTGAAAACCATCTCAGTTCTGTAACTTCTGGCTGATATATGACAGCAATAGTGAAGTGATCTTCTAAGTAAACTGGTTTAGATTCTAAGAGAAACTAAAAAAAATAAAATAACTGAGAAGAGGGTTCGATAGATCTGGTCCTAAATCTATTATATCCTCAATGGCAATGAAACGAACATCTGTCACACAATTGCCAAAACTTGAAGGACAGCAGCTGGCAGCCGTCTGTTTCAAGATTTTTGAAATATTTTTATTTCTCCTCGCAGACGGTTCACGATCGTGCAGCCACCATTAGGGGGTTAACATTGCAAATCCTCCCATCAGGGCCAGGTCTTCAGGGCTCATCGATTTTTGTCTTTACTTCATAAAAATATTAAGTTCTGGATCAAAATAAAGATTAGATTTCCATTTTGACCTGAAATGCACCAAAACAGGAATAAAAAATAAACTAAAAGTCCACCCTAATAAAAAGTTTATATGAATATACGGACAAAAATCCAACGAGCATAACACTGACAATTTCATCAAAATCAGATATAAAATAAGAGAATTAAATGACATTTTATAGTTTCACTTAATTTCGCAAAACAGTTATAGGCCCCGGGGGCCACTTCCATTCACGAGTGGATACCATGCCCGACCATGGAATCTTGAAAAGCACCCTAAACACATAATTTCCATATTCTGAAAATGCACCCCTTAACAAGTATTGGCATGTGAAAACCTACCCTTAACAAGTATTGGAAACAAAACGATACTCTTGGCAAATGTTCCCTGAAATGAACCCCTACACAAGTAAAGGAATGTTTTATTGTTACGGGTCCTTCGGTCGTCGGCTTTACCTTATTTGGTTTAGTATGACCCCACCTTCTACACCTCGCGCAAATCGGAACCTAAACACGAAGTGTTGGGGCAAAAAAGACATCCTTTATAAAACATTCTATCTTTGTTTTATCATCCCCGCAAATTCAACCCTAAACACGTAATTTTCCTAGCGAAATAGATACCCTTTTTTTTCATTATTTTTGCGTATTTGACACCCTTATCATGTTACGTACGTAACGTGCCCTATCGTGAAAAAGACATCCTTTTTACGTGTTTTTTTTGGTCGCACATGGTATCCACTCGTCAATGTAAGTGCCCCCCCTCCCCGGGTTATATGCACATCCTGGTTGGTATGCAAATGAGGCGACTGATGACGCTACCCACTCACTATTTCTTTTGTATTTTATTATAAGAAATATGAAAAATTTCAATTTTTTTCTCATTGTCAAGTGAAACAAATTTTGACCATAATGACCATAACTTTAACAGTTATGATTAAAGTTAAGTTGGTCCTTGTTGTCAAATCTGTAAAAATTGAAATACTGCATAATTCAAACAATAAAAAACAAAAGAATTAGTGAGGGACATCAATGACTCTCTCAATTTGCATACCACAGTTACCTGTTTTGTGAAAAATAAGCGAAACTAAAAAATGTCATAGCTCTTATATTTTACATCCGATTTTGGATGAAATTTTCAGCGTTATGCTTGTTTGATTTTTCTCTATCATTTCCATCCAATAATTTTCTAGGTGGACTTGACCTTTAAAAGGGACTTACTGCAGATGTCGCGCAACTCCCACTTCCTTTTTTCTACCTCCATGGTTTATCCGAACTTGACACATAAACATATGGCCAGAGTCCCTGTACAGATCATGTTAGAACTTCTGTCTCTATAAGTGTAACTAGTAAGTGGAGCCAACAGAGTGTAGCGGGACACCCAATGTAACAGAGACCGAAGTTTGGTCTACGATGCCAACAATGGACATCTAACAGGCTCTTTTACTTACTAGTACTACATGTACTAATTGAAGTAGTACAACAATAAACATCGTTGGAGTAAAATAAACTTAGTACTTAGTGGAACATCTTCCTCCCCCCCCCTTCCCCTCCATCTCGGCTCCCCAACTCTGGTCGAGTATTAAAGGGGAAGTTCACCCTGAAGAAAACTTTGTTGTAAAAATAGCAGAAAAAATAGTAAAAAATATTGGTGAAGGTTTGAGGAAAATCCATCAAAGAGTAAGAAAGTTATTAGAGTTCAAAGTTTTGGATTTGTGACGTCATAAACGAGCAGCTGCCCCATGTGTTATGTAATATAAAATGTATGAATTTCATATTTTGTATGGTTCCTTATGACTTAATTTTGTTTTCTATTCACGGTCGGATGTGAAATAATTTGGCTATTGATATACAAAAGGTACAGCGAAAACCATTTTCAATTTTCTGAGAAAATGAAATTTCATTGATTTTTTACCATTCACTATGTAGGGATGCTGCTCGCATATGACGTCACAATCAAATAATTGAAATTCTAATAACTTTTTAATTATTTTGATGAAATTTTCTCAAACCTTCGGCAATATTTTTTATTATTTTTTCTGCTATTTTTACAATAAACTTTCTGTCAGGGTGAACTTCCCCTTTAAGATATTAATGCCCATGTCAAGTAAGGACGAACCTTCTACAAAACAAAGACGTAGGATGGGGGGTCAGTGTCTGGACACGTTTGACCCGGGGGGGGGGCACTTGACCAAAAAAGTGGTGGGGGTGTGCCGCGGGCGAGACAAAAAACGGGGGCCTTGGAGTGGGCTTATTATGAAGGAGGGTCCTCGGAACGGGCTTCGGAACGACAAATGTTTGTGAAAACGGGGGTCCTTGGAACGGATCGCCAGCGTGTGAGCGTGTATGCATCCCTACGGAACGGTCATGTGTGCATGATGCAGCTAGCGCGGCCTCCACCGGGGAGCTCTGCAGCCGCTTTTCACCAAAATTGCAGCTCATTCAACGCGATCGGAGTGGCGTAACCAAAAAAATGCGAAGCTTTGGAGCGGATTCTCTCTTCTTTTTTCTTGATAAGAAGAAAATGCTATGCCTTGGAGCGGCTTTCTTTGTTCTTTTTCTCAACAAGGCAAAAATGCTATGCCTTGGAATGGAAATTTGAGTGTAAAAATGGGGGTCCCCTCCGCGGCACATACCCACTATGCATTACATGTATATACATGTACCGAGACCCCCCCCGGGACTTTTGAAGCCTTCTTTTTTTTGTCTTTGGATTACACTAAAAATATGAATTCAATATTTGTAATCATCTTCTAACATTTTATTTTGTTCTCTTTGATATTTCCTAACACTTTGTACTAAAAATTGATGAGACATCGCTGGTAATTTTTTCCAAATGACTTTCTAAAATTCATCGTCCGGACACACAAAAACTGTATACTTGTGACACTGCCGGCTTCGCTCCTGATTTCCGCCAGGTGCCGCGGGAGTTAGTATGGCTCAGAGTGTATTATACCGGTAGTACTCACCAACAAATTCTTGAATTCCATCATGTCCATGACCATGTCGAACGAACTGGAAGATTAATATTAGACCAAAAATCTTCAGTCTCTGTTTTGGCTGTTCAATTGTCACTGAACTACGTTGGATTCACTCGAATAAGGATTCGTTATCTCCAGAAACGACGTTTATTCGTGTTTGACGTTCGTCGAAGATCGAGCGGCACGCGCACCCACTACATGGAGCTACCTGTTGTACCGGTACCGCATCACCACCATTGCACGATGCACCGGCGCTGCCGAATTAATGGTCGTGGCGCGCTAATTGTTATTTTGAGTGGGCAAAGTCCCCGGGGCAAAGTCAGTTTTTCTGGCACAGACCCCATCGAGTCATGAGGTCCCGTATATAGCGCATTTATAATGCAGACTGAGAGTCTAAAGTTGTGAGGGGTTGTGAGACGAGAGTCACTAGACTCTCGAAAACTTTTGGTTAAAGTGTCAATTTTGAACATGTGCTTGCAGACTAGCCCTGCAATGGATTGAGGGACATGTTGTGCAGGCCTACAGTTGTCCTCAAAATTATTCATACCCCTTAATTGTGGAAAAACATTCTTTGGTAAATTCTTTACTTGTAAAAGCCATTATGATGTAACTTTCTTTGTATCTTTTGTCTGCTTGTTGCTATGCATGATTTGACATATGAGCTGGCAAGTCTCATTAGCATAATAATAGATATGGTCGAAAGTTATTTTTTGCGCACTTGTTCAGAATTATTCATACCCTTGCCAATACCTCAACAAACATATCAATTTGTTTGCGCTCCTTTTTTGCAGTGCGTAGCGTGTTAAATTATTTCCCTATGGAAAATACGCCGTTTTTGAGGGATTTGCTTAGATATCTCCCAAACGCGTCAACAAGGTGATCTATCAAAACAGAATAGAATAGAGCAGATTCTCACCTTGAACATGATATGATTTTCATTTAATTTTAGTCAAATTAAGTTCTGTCACTTTTGAGGTTTTTGGAACCTTTCTTGATGATTTTGGAAATCCATTTGTACATGAGCCAATGGGCAAGTGCGGGAAACGAAACGTTTGGTGCGACTTCACATTGTTGTAAAAAAAAATATATACGTCACAATAGACCCTATCAAAAAAAGACATTTTGCAGAAAATGCTGTAGATTGCGAATACCTAAGAATGATTTTGATTGGATAAAAAAAACCTCTGTCACTTTTCACATTTGCAAAAGCTTTTGCAATAATTGGTCACTATAGTTTGGCGGGTTCAGCCGATGGCATTGTGTGTACACAGTACACATGCATAGCTAGGCAACGCAGCGCGTGAATAATTTTGCACGTTTTCATTATTCGTACAGCGACGACTTGAGTGTATGTTGGATAGGACCGTACCATTTTTGACCGGGGGGTGTGCCAATGAATGCAAGTGATCAAGAAGAGTTACAAAACTGAAGGGAGTGAGAAAACAAGGAAAGTGAGAGGGAAATTTATGAAAACAAGTAATGCGAGGAAAAATGACAAGAAAAGGAGAGAAAGGAGAAGAAGTGAAAACACGCAGCTGAGTGCGCTCACGATATGTAAGTTGAACACCCCTGCACCGCAATGTAGCAGCCCGCCACTATACACGTAGACTGCCTGCACGATGCGAAGACAGCGGCGCGTATTAGTGACTGTGCGTTAAACGTCCCATTTCTATGCCTTATAAAAGGAGCGTTTTTTGTACACAACAAATTGATATGAATGTCCTTTTATGACAATGCGCATTATTTTTACTATCTGGGAATGTGCTATTCTTTGTTCTATAGTTATTTCAAGATGTTCCAATGAATTAAATACCCTCTTTGTTAAACAAGCCATTAAACAATGATGGAAAATAGCATCTTTCTATAAGGGTATAAATAGAGGAAAGCATTCTGGTTATTCTCAGTCTCTGATAATCATGGCCAAGAAGGAGCTCAGTGAGGACCTACGGCAACGTCTTGTGAATGCCCACATTGAGGGAAAAGGTTACAAGGCCATTTCAAAGCAGTATGACGTCCCTGCGGCAACAGTCCAGAGCGTAATCAAGAAGCACAAGAGGTAAAACACTGTGAAGAACCTTTGTGGGAGTGGCAGGAAGTGTAAGGTGTCCCCTAAACTTGCCAGGAAAATCTGCAGAGAGGTCAACAACAACCCCCGGACCACAATCCAGGCCCTACTTGAAACGCTTGACCGGTCAGGGACGATAGTGTCCCGGTCCACCATCGAGCGAGTCTTGCACAAAGGAGGTCTCCATGGACGCAGGCCTCGAAAGACACCACTGCTCAGGAAGAAACACTGGCTCGACTGCATGGCCTTCGCTAGAGGTCATATGAAGCAAAATCCAAGCTTTTGGTCAACCATCCTGTGGTCTGATGAGACAAAGTTGGAGTTATTTGGCCATGTGGATGTTGAATACGTCTGGAGGAAGAAAGGGGAAGCATATACAATCCAAAGAACACTGTGCCAACCGTCAAGCATGGTGGTGGGCACATAATGCCATGGGGATGTTTCTCTTCCAGTGGCACAGGGAACCTCATTAGACTCAAAGGAATCATGAAAAAGGAGGATTACATCCAGATCCTTGATGATAACTTGAAGGAATCTGCCGAAAAACTCCAGCTTGGCCCCAACTGGAAGTACCAACAAGACAATGACCCAAAGCATACCGCCAAGCTGGTGAAGAAATGGTTCAAGAACCATGATGTCAACGTCCTAGAATGGCCAAGTCAGAGTCCTGACCTGAATCCGATCGAGAATTTGTGGCGAGACCTGAAAGTCAGAGTGATGGCTAGGAACCCGACCAACCTGACCCAGCTTGAGGCCTACGCCAAGGAAGAATGGGCCAACATCCCGCAGGAGACGTGCAGGAAGCTTGTGGACACTTACAGGAATCGTCTAGAAGCAGTCGTAAAGAACAAAGGCTATGCTATTGACTATTAATGAAAGACATTGGACTCAGAAAACCTAGGGTATGAATAATTTTGAACATGACATTGTTTGAATATCTATGAATAAAATACCCCTAAAAAGAGAAATTTCTTGAATTGTGCATTGTTGTTATTCTTTCACTAGTAGGTCACACATAAATCATAGAGAAACTTGATAAAATGTATATGTTGCTGACAATTTTTGTAACATGTCATTCCCAATATTGAGAGATTGTCCTCTTTTAAGGCATATCATGATATTTTTTAGGAGAATATATATACCCCTCCTCTCTCCCTCTCCCACTGGCATAAATCCTTGTGTCATCACACCTATTGTTCAGGGAGGTCTATATCACCCCTGAACAAAAGGTGTGATGCAAGAATTTATGCCATTATCCTCTCCCATGCACTGGCGTAAATCCCGGGGGGATGGGGGGATATATCCCCCCACTTTTCGAGGAGGGGGGTGGCCTGTACAAACACCCCCCCCCCCCTCACTTTTTACGAAAGAAATGAAAAAAAATCACAAGAGATAGTTGCTATATTGGTAAAAATTCTTCCTAAAATACCGCTTAACAAATAAAACAATATTATTGAATCAACAATGCAAATAAAGAGCCAGTTCACCGTTTCCAATGTCCTTATTATAACATTGAAGAGAAACCCTCGTTTCTTCCAATTCATCAGTGTTGGGGTCTTTGGGAAGGGATTAAGATGGAAAGTCAATTTTTTTAAATGTAATCTCTAATAAAACCATCATGGGGTAAGAAAAATAATAATATTGGAGGGTATTTGCCATATGGACATAGAGTGGCGTAACTACGGGGGGGGGCACATACCCCCCCCCCCCTCCTTTCCATCGGCTGACCACCCAAAAAAGGGGGAAAGGAGAAAAGAGGGAGAAAGGAAGAGAAACGTAGTGGGAAAGAAGAAAATATTCATTATAATGTTATATTATATTATAATTATGTTATGTTACATTACATAAGAAACATTTTTATCATAACTATATGAAACATAATTTGCCCAGGGCCTACGTCTTCATTGTTCCTGGTGCTCGCATTGTCTGTTTAACGAGATATATAATCCTGAAGTACTAAAACATCCCGTTTTCAAGTCAATATAAACCAAATATATTTCCTAGCACTTGAGTTATCTTTTTTATGTAGTGACATCTGCTTCTTTTACATGACTCAAAAAGTGATTGCCCCATGTTAAGGTCTTCGTATATATGAAACA
The DNA here is from genome assembly GCF_018143015.1 of Lytechinus variegatus. Lineage (NCBI taxonomy): Eukaryota > Metazoa > Echinodermata > Echinoidea > Temnopleuroida > Toxopneustidae > Lytechinus > Lytechinus variegatus. The sequence continues at coordinate 25,599,287 of NC_054753.1, read as the reverse complement.
TTTCCTGTCTGTGATTACGTTCGCATTAGTGGATTGGTGAGATATGTCTGCTCTTCATGAATTCCTAAAATCAGTCCTTAAAATGTCCCTTCTTCTGATCTGAATATCAAAAATTTTCAGCTCGCGCTTCGCGCTCGCATCATTTGACTAATGAAATACGTATGGTCCCAGTTACTTCCTACAAAGAAACCTTACAATGCCCCACTTCAGGTCTAAATTGTCTAAATTTTCAGCTCGCGCTTCGCGCTCGCAATATTTGATTAGTGAGATGCGTATGATAATCATGATTGCAATGACTACAAAAAGTGTTTCATGTGTTCAGATGTAATTCTAATAAGATCAGCAAGCGCTTGGCACTAGCATTTGATGCATATGGTGAGATATGAATACTCTTAATGGATTCCTAAAATATATTCCTAAAATCTCGCTGTTTGCGGTAAAAATATGTGAAAATTTCAGCTCGCGCTTCGCGCTCGCTTTATTTAGCAAGACAGGTACCTATCATGATTACACAAATTTGATTATAATGTCCCTTTGTAGGTATGAATATAAAAAAAAATCAGCTCGTGCTTCGCGCTCACATTGTTTGATCAGTGAGATACATATCCGTTTAATGACATTGTCCTTAAAATAAAATTGCTCAATTAGGTCAATATAACTGTCAAATGAGCGCCCTTCGCGCGCTCACTCAGTGATTCAAAAATTTGGCTGGTGCCCCCACAATGCCGCGACCCACGGTACACCGGTGCCAGGTAAAAATGTCAGAGGTAAAAATGGCAGAGGTAAAAATGGCAGAGGTAAAAATGGCAAAGGTAAAAATGGCAGAGGTAAAAATGGCAGAGGTAAAAATGGCAGAGGTAAAATTGGCAGAGGTAAAAATGGCAAAGGTAAAAATGGCAGAGGTAAAAATGATAAAGATAGGCTACATTATGATTATCATCCATGACCGGATTCTTGTCGACGAAATGGACTATAAAAACTGATTAAATATTATGTTGTTTTTCATCATTTAAGATCTAAACTCAATCATTTTCTTGCCAAAATGATTTCAATTAGTGACTGCATGATGAAAGGATCTTAAGCTCGTAAGCAGAACAACGCTTTACATACAAACCCAACGATTTTTAAAATGTAAACACCAATGTGTGCAGCCACTAACCCTCTGAAACGAACAAGTTCGGGTCTACGTCGAACTACTTTCATAATTTAAACTGGATTAAAAAATAACTGAATATTCTGTAATAAAAGTATTTTTTAAATTTCCATATCATGATGGATCATGATGAATAGATCCGCCAGTGATGTCACTGGCGGATCCATGGGGCACTGCTGGCCCGTGCCCCCCCCCTGAGAGGTAATTATTAAAATCTTAGCAAATATGCTAACTCAAGTGTGCCCCCTTTTTAAAGCAAGACCCTTTTCTGCCTGCTATTTATTTTGTTTACGAGTTAGTAGGCGGAAAACTTTTTTCCATGTCATTTTTCAGGAGACTGTGCCCCCCCCCCTTGGAAAATCCTGGATCTGCCCCTGATTAATGTGATACGTTGAATGTAAATGATACAATTATTGTTCAGTCTTTATAGAGCAATACCTCAATGCAGCTAGTCCAAGTGGATGCCAGGTTCCTAAAGGGTTTAACGTCATATATGGGAAGCTGCCCCATGACATTTTATGCACTAAAAAATGGTTCATAATTGCTTTAAAAATATTTCAGGAGCGTCAGTGAAATGATTTGTCGCTTGATATAAACTGAAGATAAACAAGTTTTTTTTTATTTTTCTAGAAAATTACATGATTTCCTAAAACCCTCACCATTATCATTTTATTTTTTTCTGCTATTCTACAATGACTTTTAACCGAGGTTGAACTTCCCCTGTAATGAATTAAGTTCAATTGCGATCAAGAGTGTGCTTCAAATTTGAATACTAATACAGCGATTTGACATGAGAAGGCCATCCATGAGAGTCCAGAAAAAATAGGATATTCTAGCCAAAAGATTATCAATTTGGTGCAGACGATCTATCTATGATTTTAAGAATGTCACCCTTTCCATTATTTTTATTTTCTTAAAATCTTTCTTAGTTAATCTATGTAGGGCTTACATGCGGGGGCTTTTTTATTTTTTTTATGGGGGTTGAAGACTCTTTTTACCTATACCATTATGACCTCTGCCATTTTTACCTCTGCCATTATTACCTCTGCCATTATTACCTCTGCCATTTTTACCTTTGCCATTTTTACCTCTGCCATTTTTACCTCTGCCATTATTACCTCTGCCATTTTTACCTCTGCCATTTTTACACCGAGCCGGTACACCACTGTGGACATATCAATGACAATTCCTTGCATATCTAAATACATGATTGCAAAAAAATGCCAAAATATTTCAGTCATCCCCCACCCAACAACACAGATTTACGCCAGTGTCCTCTCCCTTCCCCTATCCCACCCCCCCCCCCGAGCTCTCTCTCTCCCCTCCCATCCTTTCTCACTCTCTGCGTTCAATTTTTTGCAAAACGCACCTTTGAAACTCGGGTCATGGGGCCTGCGTAGTCTGAAGTCAGGATCAATTGCTGAATTTAGACTATGGTCTATGTTAAGTCAGTTACAAAATTGTGAGAAACAAAAAAATGAAATGATTTGTTAAAGGTTAAGTCCACCCCAGAATATTTCTTTTGATTTGGACCAATAGAGAAAAGTCAACCAAAATCAAATGATAAAAATTTCACAAAATCAAATGTAAAATAAGAAGAGGAGGCACGATAGCTCAGTTGGTAAAGCGGGGTTTCGGATCCCGGTGATTCAGATTCGATTCCCAATTGGTGCGCTTGTGCCTAATTTTTGATGAAGCATAATTTCATTATCCTCATAGACCGGATACTCGGAGATTACTTTAAGCCGTCGGCACTCTGGTTTCTTGCTTACAAGCATTCATGCATGCTTTCATAAGCAATCAGATTAAAAAACGTCCACCTTTTGCCAATAATCTCCAACTGACATTGTAAAGTTTTGCTTATTTTTTTCGCAAGACAGTCACAATTCCGTGACATGTGGGAGAGCCGATGATGTCCCTCACTAACTATTTTGTTTTTGGTTGTTTAAATTGCATAACGTCTTTTTATGCAGATTTGACAGTATAGGAGCAACTTAATTGATTGTACCATGAAATGTTAAACAATTGTTTATGGAAGAATAAACTTGTTTCACATGACAATGAGGAAATTTTTGAATATTTTAATCATTAAAAAAATAATAGTGGGTTACGTCATCATGGGTGACGTCATCAGTCGCATTTGTGCTTTACATTGTATATAACAATTTGAGGAAAATAAATTTTCTTATTTCACTTTCAATTTCGAATTATCAGTGTTATTCCTGTTGGATTTTCTCTTTTTATTAAAATAGGCTTTTTGTTGGGGTGTAAGTAACAAGTTCAAAATACTGGACATAGGACATCTGTTTCATGAAAGCTGTCAGCACTGACAAGTTTGACTTTCTCCGACAGTTACGGTATAGTAACAGAGGCCAGTGCCCCTCATCAAATCAAAACGTATAAGGATTTCAGCGAATTTTCTGCACTGAATGATGGAGACAATGCTGGCAACTTTCATGCCCCCCCCCCATTCATCAGCTGTTGTGATGTACAAAGACGTCAACAAGTACTACTGGGGGGCGTTTCATCAACATTTTCGTCCGACAAGTTGTCAGATCTGACAACTTTCCTCGATTCTGATTGGCTGAGAAGCACTGTTACTTTAGTAACTGTCGGATAAAACAGGACTTGTCGGATAAAACGTCTGACAAGCTTCGAAATTTTAAGTATAAGTTAGTTTTTAAACAAAAGTGGTCTTAATATACAGTGCGTATCGAAAAAAAAGTTTACACTTTGAAAATATCCTGTAAAATTATATATTTCTAATATCCAGAAGATTTTCTCACATTTTAACATTGGTACAGATCCACTTAAGCAAATGACGATATAACTGTCGAAAAATATTTCCGCTTGAATGAGCACCACTTACTTTTGAAAAGTTAGTGAAAAGTGATTTGCGCAGAACTTTGAAAAAGTTATACGAATAAAAGTAGACCATAATCACGAAGGACACGAGGAATTTAGCTATTAAAATTGATTTGAAGATATCTTTTACCTTTTTTAACTTGTTTCCTTGCCCAATACACTTCGAAGAGTAGTTGCGCCCCACCCCACTTCCCCACACAACGAGGCCATCGAGACGTTATTTGCTTTACACTGAGCTGTGATTTACATAAAATGGAATCAGGCTTCATTTTCATTTTGTTAATCATTGTCAAGCTTGGGAAAAGTGTGAAGAAACAAGTATTAAATGAAAAATGAAATGTAAACCCACTTTAAATGAACAAGTGCTGGAGATGTCTTCAGATCCAGCTGCCACAAAAAGGGTAAAGGTTGAAGTGTTGAAATTTCAATTTGGGTGGCAAAATTGTTACAAAATGCTTGAATGTATCCGTTTAATTTCAATTGACTAAAGGAAATGTATGAGAAATTTCGCAGGGTCAGTTCATTTCGCCCTTTCCCCTGACACAGCGTGAAAACCGACGAGCATTTCTGCGCAAACAGATTTCTGCGAGCTTTACAAAAATGGACAGTGCTCACTCAAGTGAAATATTCTGTCTAAACTTTAACTTGCATTAGATAGATGAGACCCAAACCCAAGATTATATGTGAAAAAATACCCAGATGTTCTATATTTTTTATTCCCAGGGCTTTTTCAAAGTGTAAACTTTTTTATTGATACGTACGCACTGTATACTGCGAGTGCGAAGCGCGAGCTCAAAATTCTTTGATATCTGCGGGGGGGGGGGGGGGAACACTCAGTATTTCATGCATAGTGGGTATGTGCCGCGGAGGGGACCCCCATTTTTACACCCAAATTTCCGTTCCAAGGCATAGCATTTTTGTTTTATCGGAGAAAAAAAAACAAAGAAAGCCACTCCAAGGCATAGCATTTTGTTCTTATCGAGAAAAAAAGAAGAAAGAAATCCGCTCCAAAGCTTGGCATATTTTTCGTTACGCCGTTCCAGTCGCATTGATCTGCTGCAATTTTTGGTGAAAAGCGTCCGCCGAGCGCTGTCCGATCATCGTCTCTGCGCGAGCGCACCCGGGGGAGGCCGCGCTAGCTGCATCATGCACGCATGCCCGTTCCACAGGGGTGCATACGCACGTACTCACACGCTGGCGATCCGTTCCAAGGACCCCCGTTTTCATAAAATTGTAGTTCCGAAGCCCGTTCCGAGGACCCTCCTTTTTACTATAAGCCCGCTCCAAGGCCCCCGTTTTTTGTCTCGCCCGCGGGACACCCCTACCACTTTTTTGGTCGAGTGCCCCCCTGGGATATCTAGTGTCCTTAGACCTGAAGATTCTGAGCAGTTTTTGTAATCCGATGAACAAAGATATGTATCCAACTAAACATTGCGAGCGCAAAGCACGAGCCGAAATTTTATTATGATAACGAGAAAAGGGACTCAATTTTGGGGGATTGAAGAGGAAACAAGTATATCACCAATTAAATAATGAGAGTGCGAAGCGCGAGCTCAAAATTTTTGATATTCCGATCAGAAAACTGGACAGTCTAAGCGCGTTTTTATTTAATGCTGTGTCTAAAACAATTAAATACCAATGCGAAGCATGAGCTTAATATTTTGATATACCGACATGATAAAGGAACATTTTGACAAATTTTGGTAAGAATTTCCAAAGAGGATAAGTATCTCAAAAATCAAACAATGCGAACGCGCAGCGCGAGATGAAAATTTTGATTATATTAACAATTTGTGTAAATCAAACAAAATAAAGGCTTGATGTGCGAGCTAAAATATTGTGTGCAAATTGATTTCAGAACTGGATATATTAAGTGCCGTTTAATCCTCTTGAATGAGATTCATTACACTGGCAATGCGAGCACGAAGCGCGAGCGATAAATTTTACATAAAGTCTATGTACCAATAATTTTATTCTTCCCTATTTGTTTACATTTGGGGTCGGGCCGGCTGTTACGAGGCTGTAAATTACACATCATGGGTATAATACCTCTTTTTTTTTTACTTTTCTTTCTGTTTTTCATAGTTTCTATCAAGTCGAAGAGTACACTTTTTTCTACATGCAGGTTGTCAAAAAATAGGGGGGCCGGCTCGGCCCCCTCCTGGATACAGCTGGTCAAATACTCAGTTTAATGTTAGAATGGTCTGAACTGCAGGGAAGGGAAATATTTTTGTAAAAACAATTATTGAACTTAAAATAACAGAGAGTGCAATCAAGGAAATAAATTACATCAAGTGTTGGCAGTGAGTGACTTTCAAGATCATCATGGAATTTTACAAGAAGTTACATGCATTCAAAATTATGAAATAATAGATATTGATAGTATACTTCAAAACAAATTGAGCGAAGACAATAAACCAGTTTTTGAGCATGTCATTTTAAAAATGCAATAAATTGAATTACCAGCAAATCATGTATACCTTAGTCCATTTCGGGGGGGGGGGGTGGGAGAGGGCGGATTTAAGAATGAAAGCATCAAAAGCTGAGATACCATCCAACTCACATAGACAAAAAGTAATCATCCAAAAAAATATCAAAAGACCCAATAAGTAGGATAAAAAATCAGGCAAATATCGTTTTTAGAAATTGATTATAAGAGAGATGTTAAATAAGACAAGTGGAATGCCTCTGGCCGTCTCACCTGCATCACGCGGTTCAATATAGCAGCAGTGCTGACTTTGAAAACTACTCTAACTCGCACAAGATGTTCAGTGATACATGGTTACTCTTATGTCCACTTTTTATGAACTAGACCAATAAATTTACAGAAATATGATGGTTATTCAACAAAAAACCCAACATGGCCAAAGTTCATTGGCCTTACATGACCTTTGACCTTGATCATGTGACTTGAAACTCGCACAGGATGTTCAGTGATACTTGATTACTCTTATGTCCAAGATTCATGAATCAGATCTATTAACTTTTAAAGTTATGATGGTAATTCAACAGATACACCCAATTCAGCCAAAGTTCATTGACCTTTGACCTTGGTCATGTGACCTGAAATGCGCACAGGATGTTCAGTGATACTTGATTACTCTAATGTCCAAGTTTAACGAACTATACCAATAAACTTTCAAAGTTATGATGGTAATTCAACAGATACCCCCAAATCGGCCAAAGTTCATTGACCCTAAATGACCTTTGACCTCAATCATGAGACCTGAAACTTGCACAAAATGTCCATGAATCAGATCCATAAACTTTCAAAGTTATGATGGGAATTCAACAGATATCCCCAAGGTCAACGGTCATTTAGGGTCAATGAACTTTGGCCAAAGTTCATTGACCCTAAATGACATTTGACCTTGGTCATGTGACATGAAACTCACGCAGGATGTTCAGTGATAATTGATTAACCGTATGTCCAAGTTTTATGAACTAGGTCCATATATTTTCTAAGTTATGATGACATTTCAAAAACTTAACCTCAGGTTAAGATTTCGATGTTGATTCCTCCAACATGGTCTAACTTCATTGACCCTAAATGACCTTTGACCTTGGTCATGTGACATGAAACTCTATTGGATGTTCAGTAATACTTGATTAACCTTATGGCCAAGTTTCATGAAATAGGTCCATATACTTTCTAAGTTATGATGTCATTTCAAAAACTTAACCTCAGGTTAAGATTTGATGTTGACGCCGCCGCCGCCGCCGCCGTCGGAAAAGCGGCGCCTATAGTCTCACTCTGCTATGCAGGTGAGACAATAAAATGGTAAAAGATGTTATAGAGATATGATCCAAGAAGAAATATTGCACCACTTAGTCCCCCCCTCCCTCAACGTTATCTAGGGTACGCCTATGCTCATTCCCTCCCTTTGAAATTACCCCCCTATCTCGATCAGGTCGGCCAAAATTTCTGAACAACCCTTTTGCGGGCTTTTCCTGCATTGGAGATCCCCCCCCCCATCCGGAACTCTGCTCAATATACCCCCTAGCTTTCTCAGGTGAGCTCTCATTCCAATCCCCTATCTCAGAACAAGCCCCAGGAACAACCCCCCCCCCCCCCTTCATCTCAGGTAATCATAGAGGTTCCCTGATGTCATGATGACATAAAAACTAGCAGGATATAACCCCCTTTTTAAATTTCTCAGGAGTCAAACAATTAAGAGAGAGATGGGAAAAACACCCCCTTTTTAAAGAAATCTCCGGGTGGTAAGTCAAATACACCCCTGGGGGGTGGGGCACTTACATTGGCGAGTGGATACCATGCGCGACCCAAAAAACAAGTAAAAAGGATGTCTTTTTCACGATAGGGCACGTTACGTACGTAACGTGGTAAGGGTGTCAAAAACACAAAAATAATGATAAAAGGGTATCTATTTCGCCAGGAAAATTACGTGTTTAGGGTCGAATATGCGGGGATGATAAAACAAAATTAAAATGTTTTATAAAGGATGTCCTTTTTGCCCCAAAACTTAGTGTTTAGAGTCCGATTTGCGCGAGGTGTAGAAGGTGGGGTCGTACTAAACCAAAAAAGGTAAAGCCGACGACCGAAGGACCCGTAACAATAAAACATTCCTGTACTTGTTTAGGGGTTCATTTCAGGGAATATTTGCCAAGAGTATCGTTTTATTTCCAATACTTGTTAAGGGTAGGGTTTCAAACGCCAATACTTGTTAAGGGGTGCATTTTCAGAAAATGGAAATTACGTGTTTAGGGTGCTTTTCGAGACCCCATGGTCGCGCATGGTATCCACTCGTGAATGGAAGTGCCACCCCCGGGAATACCGCATACATTCGTAATTCCGAAGCTTCGTAATTCCGAAGGTTCGGTTATTCCGAAGGTTCGTATTTCCGAAGGTTCGTCAATCCGAAGGTTCGTAATTCCGAAGGTTCGTCAATCCGAAAACGAAATAAGGTTCGTAATTCCGAAGGTTCGTTAATCCGAAAACGAAATAAGGTTCGTAATTCCGAAGGTTCGTTAATCCGAAAAAGAAATGAGGTTCGTAATTCCGAAGGTTCGTCAATCCGAAAACGAAATAAGGTTCGTAATTCCGAAGGTTCGTTAATCCGAAAACGAAATAAGGTTCGTTAATCCGAAAACGAAATAAGGTTCGTTAATCCGAAAACGAAATAAGGTTCGTCAATCCGAAAACGAAATAAGGTTCGTTAATCCGAAAATTAAATAAGGTTCGTATTTCCGAAAATGAGAATAATTCATTTTGGTAACAAAAACGATGTTGTCGTTACAAGATTACACGATATTATGCAATGATAGTAATAACGATCGATGATACATGCGTGTGTTGTGGCCAAAAGCATGTATATCATTAAAAATATAGGCGCCCTGATCAAGCATAGGCCGATTTCGATTTTATCTGAGCAATTGCTGCCTAAGCAAATGGTTTAAAGATGCAGGGATCAAGTGTGTTGGTCGCGTGCGAGTAACCTCTAGATAATATGATTTGTATTGGAGGGGATGTCATTTTTAATAACAGCTTCTGCTGGTAATAAAAATAATACTAATAATGATCCTTGTGAGATGTTGAAAGCGCGAATCGCAAGCTCAAACTAGTAGACATTTCAAGACGTGAATTGAGCATTCGGAGCATTTTTTGTAATCGTGAGAAAGATGTGTATCTTTCTAAAGAATTAATGCGAGGGCGAGCTGTATACTGACCTGGGGCCCGTTGCATAAATTGCTTTTACAGGAGTTTTTGCCCTGTGCTAAAGTAAATGGCGGAAATCAGACTAACCTTAGTTGTCAGTTTTTACCAGTTTTCTAAGGTAAAAAGTTTTATGCAACAGGCTTCAGAAAGTAATCCTTTTAAGGACTGCATTTAGTGACTCATGAATAGAGTATATATCTCACGAACTAAATAATGAGAGCGCGAACCGCAAGCTTAAAATTTGTGATATTCCAACCTGAAAACTGGACATTTTATACTTTTTTTTATTTGTAACCAGGAATAGAATGAGTTCCTCAATAAACAATACTTGATGCGAGCGAGAAACGTGAGCCAAACTTTTCCGATTTTCCAAACCTGAAAACTGGACATTCTAAGCATTCTTGTAAAAAAAAATAATAATAATAGCTGGGAGAATAGTTTTCAGAACTGAAGTGGCTTCCCTGGGTAAATAATATCTATATCAATTATCATTCTAGACCTGCATGAAATTTCCAAAAGTTTGAGCACGTGATTCGCTCGCAACATCTCACAAGGATGCCCTTTTAATAGTACTTGACCAAAAAGGCGAATTTTACTTAATTTCAGATTGGATTTTTTCCCCCAAACCGCTTGCTCGCTACGCTCCCAGAAATGAAACGTAAATATATAACTCTAGTGATCACTTAAAAAATTGTGCTCAATTTAATTACTACAAAACACACAACCTCTTTACACAGATGATAATCTCATGGTGAAAATATCCGCTTGCACCAAATTGCCCCTATTGGCCCTTTTTTTTTCTTTGCGTCCCCCCCCCCCGAAAAAATAAAATACGTTCCGCCGCCATTGGTTGAAAAACGCATCGTCTTCATGGCAAACTGCAAAAAGTTCTTAAAATGTCACCTTTAGATCAGGTCAGAGCTTATATATTTAAAATTTCTGTTCGCGCTTCTTGCTCGCAGTTATTATCTAAATTTAGTTACATAGACATCTCGTTTTGAAGATCACAAACATATTGCCCATCAAAAAAAATATATAGCTCGCGCTCGCATTATTTAAAAAGGGTTTATCATGTTATTACATATTTACTTTATTTTATAAGTATAAAGCTAATTGACTGTTAGGACTACCCTTTCAAAGAAACAAAAAAAAAAACAACTTTAAGCTGCCGATCGAGGAAAATAGGACTGAAAAAAATATTGCCCCCCTATTTGACGAAAGTTGGATCCGCCGGGAGGGAGGCAGGGGGCACTTGCACCCCCAAAATTAAATAAAAAACAGGGAAATTAATATTTTCCAAAATGGGAAAGTTCCTTTTTCAAAAATAAATATGCCGTTTTTTATGTTTTTTCGAAATGAAATACTCTTTTTAAAGTATACAAGTTAAGTTAAGTTTTCAGGCTGGAATATTGCAAATTTTCAGCTTGCGCTTCGCACTCTCATATTTGATTGGTGAAATATGCATCCTAAAGAGGTCACTAAATGCTTTCTTTAACAGGTTCCTTTTCTGGTCAGTATGTTTAAGCTCGCGTTTTGCGCTCGTGTTAATTCTTTTGTTAGATGCACATCTTTTTAATGACAGCAGAAATCTGCTCGAATTTAAAAAACTTATTTTAATTTTTTATTTAAATACCCTAAAGTTTTAGCTTGTGATTCACGCTCGCAACACCTCGCAATAATGCCATTTTAAGAATAATTGACCACAAAAACGTTTTACAACTTCACCTTTGAATTTGTTTTACCAAGCCGCTCGCTCATTATACTCTCTCCCGAAAAATAAAGCCTAATTATACATTTTGCCATAATAAGAAGTCACTTCAAAAAAGTTTTTCTCTACTTAATCACTATCAAACACAATGACTTCAAGCAGATGATAATCTTAAGGTGAAAATATCACCAAAGTGCCCATTTTGACGTATGAGTTTCATTTTTGGCTTTACCCCCCAACGAAAATTCGTTCAGCCGCCCTTGCCTTCCCATCCTCATAATAATTGAACGGCAACAGTGCCCCCGCCCCCCTCCTCTTGCCTCTGCTTTCACGGTTTTCATTTTTCGGATTAACGAACCTTATTTTGTTTTCGGATTAACGAACCTTATTTCGTTTTCGGATTAACGAACCTTATTTTGTTTTCGGATTAACGAACCTTATTTCGTTTTCGGATTAACGAACCTTCGGAAAAACGAACCTTATTTCGTTTTCGGATCAACGAACCTTCGGAACAACGAACCTTATTTCGTTTTCGGATCAACGAACCTTCGGAACAACGAACCTTATTTCGTTTTCGGATCAACGAACCTTCGGAACAACGAACCTTATTTCGTTTTCGGATTAACGAACCTTCGGAACAACGAACCTTATTTCGTTTTCGGATTAACGAACCTTCGGAACAACGAACCTTATTTTGTTTTCGGATTATCGAACCTTCGGAATAACGAACCGTCGGAATTACGCCACAAATGTTCGGATTAACGAACCCTTTTTCGTTTTCGGATTAACGAACCTTATTTCGTTTTCGGATTAACGAACCTTCGGAAAAACGAACCTTATTTCGTTTTCGGATCAACGAACCTTCGGAACAACGAACCTTATTTCGTTTTCGGATCAACGAACCTTCGGAACAACGAACCTTATTTCGTTTTCGGATCAACGAACCTTCGGAACAACGAACCTTATTTCGTTTTCGGATTATCGAACCTTCGGAATAACGAACCGTCGGAATTACGCCACAAATGTTCGGATTAACGAACCCTTTTTCGTTTTCGGATTAACGAACATCGAGGTATAGGCAATTTACGTGTTTCGGAATTACGAACCTTCGGAATAAAGAACCTTCGGAATTACGAAGCTTCGGAATTACGAAGTGTAACCCCCCGGGAATACACCCTCTTTTTTTTACAATTTGCTTGCCAGACTTGTACCGTGAAAAAGTACCCCTTTACCGGACATTTTGGGAACATGCATGCCGTCTCCTCCGACCCCAGATGGGGGGGGGGGGGGGGGCGGGCACTTAGTTACACAAGTTTAATGGGAATTTATTATACAAGGAAGCTCTTTTGGTTTCCACACGAGGTTATAATCAGGTAATGAATAATATAGTCTATTGAGGAAATGTGTGCTTAAAATGAAATACATGCAGTTTGATTGTCCCTTTTCCCCTATAAAGATCTTCTTTCTGCTTGTTTTCAACTATTCCATTCTCTTTCCCTAAATATTTCATGTTTTCCTCTTTCCATCATTTTCCTAATTACAAATATAGTCCAGGATAGGCCCCATAGAAACTTGACCAAACCTTGTTTTTTTATATATACAATATTTTTTGATGGTTTCTTGTCAATTCGAGGGTGCTGATTACGAATCTGAATGATGCCACTCGTGTAACCTTGAGCACTTTCCGCAAATTGGCAAAATCCAACATGGCCGCCAAAATATGCAAATTACCCATGAAAATCCTTAAACTGTCCACACATTGGCTACGAAATGCATGAAATTGTGTGGCAGGAGCGAAATACTCTCTGAAAAAATAATTTTTGACAAAATATTTATTTTCCTGATATTAAAAATGGCCGCCATAGGCCCTTGTATACTATATTATGTACAATATGAATAGGGAAAACTAGTTTTCACAAAAATGAGCACTTAACTGCAAAAAATCGCAATGTATGAATGAAGCAATATATGCAAATTATCATTGCTAATGAGATATATCATTTATTATGTCATATATGGGAACATTTATGTATTTTGATATGTGTAATAGCCACCACTGGCCCAAACAGTATTGCGTACAATGGCAATGGAGGCAAAAAAAATCACAAGAGTGATCACTAAAATGCATATTATTAAGATTAAACGAGTGGAATACTGACTAAAAACATAATTGTTAACGAAATATATTATTTATATGCCATGTATGCGATGAAAGTTTCATTTTGATATTCAAAATGGCTGCCAAAGGCCCTAAAAGTATTATGCACAATGAGAAAGAGGAGCAAAGAAATCACAAGAGAGATCACTATAATGCATATATATGTGATAAATTAATGGGATACTGTCTAAAAACATATTTTCTAAGGAAATATATCATTCAGGTTTCAAGTTTATGTTAAATGCTGTATTTTGACTTTCAAAATGGCCGCCATAGATATTAACAGTATATGTACAATGCAAAGTGGGAAACCAATATTTACAGGAGTGAGCACCATAAATGCACGTAATAGTGATCTGTGAGTAGAATATTGTCTGAAAGCATAATTTCTATTAAGAAATATCATTTATTCTGCCAGTTAGGCGATAAATACGGTTATTGGAAAGTCATAATGGCCGCCGCAGGCCCTTATGGTATTATGCACAATGTGAATGGGAACAAATTATTTCAACAGAATTTGGCTTTGCTTGGCCAAATGGTGATGTATGAGTGAAATATTGTCTGAAAACATAATTTATAACAAATTTATATCATATCTTGTGTAATTTAGGTGATAAATACTGTATTTCAACATTCAAAATGGCTGCCATATGCCCTTTTCGTGAACATTATTCACTCCACTCAAATTGTATATTATACGATAAGGGCCTGTGGTGGCCATTTTCAGTTTTAAAATGCAGCATTTATCACCTTAATGACACAACATTATGATATATCTCGTTAGAAACCATGGTTTTAGACAATATTTAACCCTTACATCACAATTACATGTATATTCAATATTTAGAGTCAAGTAAAACCAAATTCTGTCAAAATTATATGTCCCATGTTACAATGTACATTTAAGGACCTATAGCAGCCATTTTGGATTTCAAAGTACAGCATTTATTACCTCCACGACCAATACGTGATGTATTAGTTAGAAATCATATTTAAGACAATATTTTTACTCGTATATCACAGTTATATGCATTTTATGATTCTCACTCTTGTGAAAATTTGTTTCTCCATTCTCATTGTGCATGATAAATATAGGGCCTATGGCGGCCACGTTGAACATGTTGAATGTCAAAATACAGCATTTATCACTTAAATGACATATGAACAATGATGTTTTAGTCAGTATTCCACTCGTTTGTCTTAATAATATGCATTTTAGTGCTCACTCATTCATTTTTTTGGCCCCGGCCATTGCCATTGTACATAATACTCCTTAGGCCAGTGGCGGCTATTTTAGATATCAAAATACAGTAACGTCCCCATATATGACATTATAAATGATATATCTCGTTATTAATGATGATTTGAATATATTACTTTATTCATACATCGCGAATTTGTGCGGAGTAGTGCTAATTTTGGGGAAAATTAGTTTTCCCTATTCACATTGTACATATGAGAGTATATGGCCTATGGCGGCCATTTTGAATATCAGGAAAATAAATATTTTGTCAAAAATTATATTTTCAGAGATTATTTCATTCCTGCCACACGATTTCATGCATTTCATAGCCAATGGGCGGAAAATATTACGTGCAATTGTGGTGCTCAATACTGTGAATAATGGTTTTCCACTTTGCATTGTACATAATACTGTTAATGTCTATGGCGGCCATTTTGAAAGTCAAAATACAGTATTTAACAAAAAACTTGAAACCTGAATGATATATTTCCTTAGAAAATATGTTTTTAGACAGTATCCCATATTCATCACATATATATGCATTATAGTGATCTCTCTTGTGATTTCTTTGCTCCTCTTTCTCATTGTGCATAATACTTTTAGGGCCTTTGGCAGCCATTTTGAATATCAAAATGAAACTTTCATCGCATACATGGCATATAAATAATATATTTCGTTAACAATTATGTTTTTAGTCAGTATTCCACTCGTTTAATCTTAATAATATGCATTTTAGTGATCACTCTTGTGATTTTTTTGCCTCCATTGCCATTGTACGCAATACTGTTTGGGCCAGTGGCGGCTATTACACATATCAAAATACATAAATGTTCCCATATATGACATAATAAATGATATATCTCGTTAGCAATGATAATTTGCATATATTGCTTCATTCATACATTGCGATTTTTTGCAGTTAAGTGCTCATTTTTGTGAAAACTAGTTTTCCCTATTCATATTGTACATAATAGAGTATACAAGGGCCTATGGCAGCCATTTTTAATATCAGGAAAATAAATATTTTGTCAAAAATTATTTTTTCAGAGAGTATTTCGCTCCTGCCACACAATTTCATGCATTTCGTAGCCAATGTGTGGACAGTTTAAGGATTTTCATGGGTAATTTGCATATTTTGGCGGCCATGTTGGATTTTGCCAATTTGCGGAAAATGCTCAAGGTTACACGAGTGGCATCATTCAGATTCGTAATCAGCACCCTCGAATTGACAAGAAACCATCAAAAAATATTGTATATATAAAAAAACAAGGTTATGCCTCTTCTATCCTGGACTAATACTCTCACCCTTCATACATCTCAATTTCTCTCCATTTCCCTTTTCTTTTCATGTATCCCTTTCCTGCCCTCTAGAGACGAAAGGAAGCAAGCCTATGGAATTAAGTTTCTTTGTAAATGAAAAAAATCTTTGCTGTACTTGGAAATAGACTTATTTGCTTTGAAACGTCTATATTCCAGAAATTTGGGTCTATTTGACTCAAATTCCCTTAGCATCATAGAGTATACAGAAAATATTCCAAATCAAGAAAAAAAAATTCTTCCATTATTTTGTCAAGGGACAGCAGTTAAACTTCCCTTATTTTGTCAAGGGACAGCAGTTGTGATATCATGATCTTTTTATTTTTCTCTAATTGTTGTCTTCTTGCCTCTTCCCTATAACTTTTCATCTTTTCCTCTCCCTCCCCTCTCTCTTGTTCCCACTACCACAATCTCCTGTAACTCGATTCAAGCCTCCATCACTCCATCCATCCTCTCTGAAACATATATGATATGACATGCCTACTAAGAAGTGGTCTGGAGATCGTTTCATCAACATTTTTGTCTGACAAGTTTTCAGATCTGACATCTTTCCTTGGTTCTGATTGACTGAGAGGCACTGTTACTATAGTAACTGTCGGATAAAATGGGACTTGTCGAATAAAACGTCCGACAAGTCCTTTCATGAAACGCTCCCCTGGACTATTTCAGTGTCAATGACTTAGCAAAATAGCTATCCAAACATTTTACAAGAAATTGTACAGTAACTCCAAGGAAACAAATGAAACCAAGCATTATTTATGTATTATCATAATAAATTACATTTACTTTCCAGCTTAGATACTCTCCTTTCATTTGATGCAATAAGTAATATAGGCCTCCCTGCCTTATACTTCACATACAGTTTGAGAGGGTATGCAAAATGTTCAGATATCTTTTAATTTACATCTGATTCCGATTAATTTTCGGTGTCATGCTTGATTTTTCTCCATTCATTTGAATTAACTTTTTTTTTTTGGGGGGGGGGGGTTGGATTTCACCTTTAACAGAAATTTGAAAATGCAAGCATTGTTTCAAACAAGTATAAATTTCTTATTTTTACAAATAGAGGCATCATATTTAAGGGCCAAAAGAAAATTACATTTCGAGAAATGCCATTTTCCGTTTTTGTTACAGTATTTAAACACTGGCCACCAAATGACTTTGCATCCTTTCTCCAATTGTTTGTACTCAATATAAGTCAATTCAGCTAAAAGAAAGCCTAAAATTTACAAAGTGTAATCTCTTATAATTATGATTAACCAACGACAAAGCCTCAAAAATTCTTGCTTTCATAATTTTTGGGACGCTCTTCAACAAATTTAATTAAGTTATCAAAAATAGAAACTTATGAACTAAATGAGTGTGAAAGAGAGAGTGTCGAAGACAGACAGATGGAGGGAAGCGTGCCAAACAGAGGGGGGGGGGGGGGTGGAGAGAGAGGGACAGGCAGAAAGAGAATTAATGGGTAAATATAAAATGAAAACAAAATAAGAAAAAAATATATTCTTCAAGTATCTTTATAATCTTTCATTGCATACAAAATAGTCTATATACCACACACAACTCACTTAAATGAAATATAAATATAATAAAAAACATCATGATTTTTGAAAAAAAAACCCTGATTGCATTCAGTATACTTCAGTAACAGATAATTAAGATTGCAAAGAACAGATAAAAGAACCTGATTATCAGGAATGGTTTCTCTGGTATTGCATCACAATTTGCAACAGTTTGTTTTGTATAAATGCTACTCAAAATGTTTTACTTGTAGTATGCTTTTACATATCACTAACTTTCTTGAACATTACTCCAGTAACATTAACTTCGAACAAAATTGACAGGTAAAATAATTCCCAGATAGTACACAGTGAAAAGTATAAAAGATTGAAAGAAAATATGAAATGTAAATTGAGGAATATAGCTTTCATGGAATAAATTAAGATTTTCCACACACAAGTCAGTTGAGAACATGATTTGTAATATTCTTGTATAGTATGATGCAATGATACACATACATTATCAACAATCATTCAATTTTACATATATCACAGACAGTTCATCAAGTTCTGGTTGTAAATGGAAATTTCATTTTTGTGAGACATAGTACTGAATAATTATATTACATTGGATGGCTCAGAATGGAATACCAGATATATTCCAAGAGATAGGGCCAATATACCACGAAGCACAGATGAGACAGACCAAGATATGTGTTTTTGATGCATTGCTAAAACACTCTACATAGATAATATCTGCACATTTGAATACTTTTGTGTTTGTATACATGTACATATAAGTGTACACGTATATCTCTGACCTGCATATCAATACAAAATATTACAATATTTGGTCCAAATTGCACATTGCATACCAAGAAGTGGAGACAGGAATGTGAATACAGCAGTATCATGTGGCAGTAAATTTTTCATTCAATTCATTCACGTAAACATTTATTTTCCTTCCATTTTCACAAAATATCTTTCAGTGTAAGTTATACAGAATATCTGACAAAAAAAGTATAAATGTATCTTTGTTAACAGGAAAAGGCGTAGTTCCTTGGAAGCAATATATTTGAGGAAACTTCGCCACCACATGTCTAAACACATGGAGGGCTTCCCATGTCACTAATCTTCTATATAAAGATGAAGAATGGTCAATATTCATATCCCTTTTCCCCCCCAAAAAACACAGAGATGTTTGTTTGTCCCAGAGTATTGGTGGGGGGGGGATGATATAAAGACCAACTGACAAAAGCTGAAATGTCCAAATCATAGGCTATCTTAAACAACTACCAAATTTTGTATTGCTTAAATTATACTTGCATCTGGATTCAATATCTCATCTATTATCAAATCACGGCCAAATCTTTGGTCAGAGAACTCTACTTATATATTTTTAATCCATGATTCATGCATATTTTTTGTAAAAATCACACTAAGTTTAGCGTGTAAAATTCAATTAATTAATATGCACTTTAGTCACAGGGCACAACATCAAAGAATTTTGAAATGGTTTGAGATTCACTATTAATTAAAATCAGATGAGATATAAGTAGACTTATTAATTCAAAATCTATTCAAAGAAGCAAGGGGCTTTACTCTAGCCAAAAGCAAGAATTTAATGTCACATGAAAAAGTATTGATTATTGGACTGTCATAATGTCAAAGCATGGATACCGGTAATCTACAAACTAATTCTGCATCAGCCATGGTTATAAAAAATTACTTAATCCAGGCTTTAAAGTCTGAGTAGAATTTATGAATTGCAATCAAGCTCAATTTGTTTTGAATTTCATTCAATGATTGGTGTGCATCAAATGATGATATTGCAGCAACTAAAAAAAATCCACAAACTTAGATTCATACAACAAAATATACATGTCCCACAATAAATATGTGTCCTACAATAAAATAATTTAAGTGTTCAGATTTAGATCCCTGCTGACTAAGTACAGATTTTGCAATTGAAAACATTTTCGGCAAGAAATATATTCCATCACTTATAACAACCCTTTTTAAAATCTTAAATAGTCATGAATGATATTCCATTCAAGCTTTAGAATATATAATTTGAAGAAAATAGATAAAAATGTCATAATTTAATAAAGGCAATGTTTGATACAAGGTGAAGGCACGTTTTTGGCAGAAGGCAAGGTAAAGAGGGGATTCAGAGGATACATATGATATCAGCATTTGGTGATACAGGTATTTACACTATTTCTAGACTTTTTTTAGATCCAATGGCCCACATTCTAAAGATAGGTTTAACTTTAATAGACCACAGTCTAACTCTGAGCTAACATTATGTGGAGCCAAAATAAAAAAAAATATGTTTTTATTGTATATGATTACTATTTTGTTTCCTTTTGCTCACATAATGAAGAAAAATATTAGTTATCATTCCCAGGCAATTATGAACAATTTGGATGTCATATCAATGGAATGTGTAGTGTGTACTGTTATGGATTTGTGCTCCAATTGGTTCTCCATAGTTAAACCACAACTTTAAACCAGGGTTTAATTTAAACCTGAGTTCAGAACACGGGCCAATATGTAAATTTAAAATAGTGTACAATTTACGCAGGTCCTTTGTAAGTGATAATGGGACCAACTCCCCTTCACTAGCGATAAGCAGGGTTAGATAAAATACAAATATATGTATTTCAAAAGAACATATATAGTTTAATGATGACAAATAATTCACAGTAACATATGATACATTACAGTACATAAGAAATTAGAGCATTAAGAGATGCTTGACTTAAACGTCAAGTCCACCTCTGAAAAATGTTGATTTGAATCAATACAGAAAAATCAGACAAGCACAATGCTGAAAATTTCATCAAAATCAGATGTAAAATAAGAAAGTTATGACATTTCAAAGTTTCGCTTATTTTCAACAAAATCGTTATATGAACGAGCCAGTTACATCCAAATGAGAGAGTCGATGATGTCACTCACTCACTATTTCTTTTGTTTTTTATTGTTTAAATTATACAATATTTCAATTTTAACGAATTTGATTATTAGGACCTCCTTGCCTGAAGCACAAAATGTTAAAATAATGGAATTCCACTTGTTCAGGGAGGAATGAAACTTCATTTCACATGACAATGACGAGAAAATAAAAATATTTCATATTTCATATAATAAAATACAAAAGAAATAGTGAGTGATGTCATCAACTCTCTCATTTGGATGAAACTGGCTCGTTCATATAACTATTTTGTTGACAATAAGCGAAACTTTAAAATGCCATAACTTTCTTATCTTACATCCGATTTTGATGAAATTTTCAATGTTTTGCTTGTTAAATTTTTCTCTTTTTATTCAAATTAAGTTTTTGTTAGGGTGGACTTGTCCTTGTATGTGAAAAGAGACAAGCATAACGGGGGGAAGAGAAAGGTGAAATAAAAATGAGAGATGGAAAAAGTATGTTGGGAGTTGAATAATAAGAAATTTTTCATTATATTGTCTAGTATTCTTGCACTGTGACCAAATAAATTATACATAAAATAGTATCAGAGTCATTATTTCTTTATTTGTACGTATAATTAATTTGTTGTAATGGTGTTTTCACTTTCAGAGGTTCTGTTATCATTGAGCACAAAATTTTCAATTTCATATTTCAATTACGTACATTTTTTTAATTTTTCACTCATAAAAGGCAATCAATTAAGAAATATATAAACATACAATTTTATCTAAAGGAAACATGAGCGAGGGCAGTGGTCAATATGCCAAGCCATGTATAAATTCCTGCATAACATACAAACAGCTTTTATATGAAATGACTCATTTGTTCAATAATTGTGTGAAACTAATCACACTATTATTGAACAAATATGTACAGCCTCCAGAGGTGGTTGGAACCATGGTTCCCGAAGTGATGCCTGGAATGTGATTATTTTCCAGAGGAGCGCAACCCCAAAGAAAAACGATCATATTCGTGTCACTGAGGGGGCCACAGTTTCACCAAACCTCTGATCGAAGGCCACATTTGGTTTATAAAAGTAATTGGTGTTAAATACAACAGATTAATAAAATTTGCTAAACTAATGAAATACGATTGCAACTGTGCTGCCTGTACATGCATGCATTTGATTTAAGCCCTGTCCAACAAGCCATAGATTTTTTTAAAACTATGGACGGTTCGGGTATACTATTACCGGCTTGTGACGTCAAATGCCAGGATTCATGGCATTTTCCCAAGTTTGTGACATTGGTTGGAACAATCTTTGGTCACATGACAGGGTTTAGACCAATCACCAGTTCAGATTATCATTATGACGAATAGAATCCTTGATAATGCCAATCTTGTAACTGCCTTCCAGCAATCAATATAAATTCAAACTTTTGCTCTTGGTTCAGATGGCATTTTGATCGTCCTTCATCGACCTTCATCAACCCCGGTATTCTCGTTATTCCTCCTATTTGGATTCGCTGTATAGGGAGAATAAAAAAAATCCATATTTCATTGTTCGAAATAGACATGAAATGAAATACCCCGAAAATTTGCTTTGCCCAATTGATCGTGGGCCCAGCAGCCGCTGTGCAGCGCCATATCGACGAGGCTCTATTGGTCTTTTGGTCTGACGTGGCCAGGGTTAGAACCCCTGACCTCCTGGTTGTGAGACGGACGCACTACCAACTGAGCCAACACATAGTATCTTCATATCATAATTGAAAGGAATGATTTTACGTGAAGTGACATCAGAATGCAGTGGAACAATATTCACAAAACTATACAGTGCATCCAACAACGAAGGAAACTGGTATTCCCAGAATTTTCTTTCAACATAGCCCAAATTTATATCATGAAATTTAGCTACTCTTCATTTTGATATTCAATATGATGTGAATAGCTTATGCATAGATGAGCAACAAGAGTTTGAAAAACTCAGTGTCACAACCAAATTATACAGGAAAAAATGGGTAGACATATACATGTATGTGAATAATGTGACAACCTTCATTGCGTAACAAAGAGACGGTTACTTAACTTATCTTTTGTTTTCTTTGTCAAGTTTCTTTCAATAATCTTTAAAGAGAGTGCATTCAGATTCAAATGTGAGTTTCTGTGCAAATCATTTCTGAACTGCTTCAGCAGTTTTTGCTTTAACTTGTTGAAGGCAGAATGATTTCTATATAACATATTTTCCTCCAATTGGTTAGATAAGAGATTCCATTCTTACTATCAATATTAAATTCATTATTGAAATATACTTGATGAT
This sequence comes from Lytechinus variegatus, assembly GCF_018143015.1. Taxonomy (NCBI): domain Eukaryota; kingdom Metazoa; phylum Echinodermata; class Echinoidea; order Temnopleuroida; family Toxopneustidae; genus Lytechinus; species Lytechinus variegatus. The sequence goes on along the minus strand of NC_054753.1, from coordinate 25,576,430 downwards.
TCTTAATACCTTTCTCTATTCAAGTTTCCTTTTTTTGTGGGACGCACTGTTTTACTCTTTTGTATTCCCTCCTTCCTTTTTACCAATCAACCCACTTCCCACCCCCCCCCAAAAAAAAACATGAACAGCTCCTCCACTCCTTGCAGTCAAAATTTATGCAAATATTTAATGCCATGGTCAGATCGGAGACATGTTGCTAAAAGAGTTGCAATCAATGCAACTCCAAAATCGAATACAACCAGATTTCCAACCAATGAAATAGGGACTTCGGCTTGATTTTTTAGTTGCATGCATTTGAATGCAATTTTTTCTGCAACAGACCCTTGGGTAGTATTTTATAAAGATTTAAGTTTGACTAGGAATCTACTCCTAAATCCATAACAAGAGACTGAATCCATATTAAGCTTTTTTTCCTTTGTCAATTCACTCTATTCGTTCATTTTCTTTCCCTTTTAAAATGTCCAGTACATGTACAAATACTGACCAATTTTTAAATAAGTTGGATACAATCTACAAAAGATGAGAACTTAGCCTCTATTCAACCTCCACTATCACTTTCTGGTAGAAGTGGAGGTGCAATTTCATCAGCAGAGGAAATACATCAGGGCGACAGGCAATTTCACCCTCGTGACAGCCCCAAATAGCCCCAAACTGCATGCTTTGGGACGATCATTCTTTTTAGGATCGCCCCAAGATCTGTTACAAACAAATCCAAAATTATTTAGAAAATCAATATTCTACATGTAAAACTATAATCGGTTGTTACTCCTAAAAAGCAGCACTTAAAGTGGAAGAAATAGCCCCTAAAATGTGGAAAACAAATATAGCACCCCCCCCAAAAAAGAAAAAAAATATTCTTACCCTACACTTCATTTGTATCTACAGGGTGATATCCCGTTTTATTAGTTGCAGTCTTCCTCAGAAGCTTTTCTGTAGAAAAATATACATTAAGAAGTCATCAAAGAGAATGTGACCAAAAAGAAAAAATAAGAAAATCAGGCATAAACTGTTAACTGAATAAAGCAAGGTGGCTCACATACTACTAGTCTCGCCTGAAATGACCTTTAGACCCTAAGATTGCGTTTGATGTAAGGTCTGTAGAATATGTGCCAATACGTAATGATCATTTTGTCATATCAAGTATATTCAGTTCTGTACACACACGTAATCATTGGTAATCATTCAATAAAAAAAAAAACTGACCATCAGCCACCGGTCACTTGGCAATTAAGTTTTGAATAGGCTACAATCCAGGAAGTGAGACTGTGAGAGAGAGAGAGGGGGGGAGGGCTGGGAAATGGAGGTGGAGGGAGAGGGTACATACATGTATGATATTTGATTTGTAAAAGGACAAAAATAAGACAAATGCCCTTTTAACCAAGTCTTAGCATATTGCTTGTAACAGTTACCATTACATTACTCTGACTCTCACAAACACACTTCTGAAGTCCACACGAATATGCTACACTAAAATAACAATACTTGTTCACTCATGCCTTAAAATTCAATTATGTAACTCATGAAATTTGCCTAAGTATCCAAAACTTATCTCACTCATTAATTTAGCTTAACACCCTTAGCTTTGCAAGTTCCAAATGACTAACCACTCAAAAAAACTGTAAGGCTAATTCCTGCCCAGCCTAGCTGAGCTTAGTCTCTCAGGAGAGAAGGGGGGGGGGGAGGAGTAGGGATGGAGGGAGGGGCTGCTAAATGTTCTGTTGACCTTCATCCCATCAACGTATACTTCACCTACTCAAGTCCTATCTTACCCCCTTTTCTCCTGATTCTCATGAACACATTGCTGAGATCCACATGATAAAGTCAAAATGCTGCACTAAAATTGCAATTCATGATCACTCATGAATTAAATTTCAGTTTAATAACGCATGAAATTTTCACAAACAAGTGGAATGCCTCTGGCCGTCTCACCTGTATCACGCGGTTCAATATAGCAGCAGTGCTGAATTTGAAAACTTCTCTAACTTGCACAAGATATTAAGTGATACATGGTTACTCTTATGTCCATTTTTCATGAGCTAGACCAATAAACTTACAGAGATATGATGGTTAATTGGTTATTCAACAAAAAACCCCAACATGGCCAAAGTTCATTGACCTCACATGACCTTTGACCTTGATCATGTGACCTGAAACTCGCACAGGATGTTCAGTGATACTTGATTACTCTTATGTCCAAGTTTCATGAATCAGATCCATAAACTTTTCAAGTTATAATGGTAATTCAACAGATACACCCAATTCGGCCAAAGTTCATTGACCTTTGACCTTGGTCATGTGACCTGAAATGCGCGCAGGATGTTCAGTGATACTTGATTACTCTAATGTCCAAGTTTAACGAACTAGACCAATAAACTTTCAAAGTTATGATGGTAATTCAACAGACACCCCCAATTCGGCCAAAGTTCATTGACCCTAAATGACCTTTGACCTTAATCATGAGACCTGAAACTTGCACAAAATGTTCAGTGATGCTTGATTACTATTATGTCCAAGTTTCATGAATCAGATCCATAAACTTTCAAAGTTATGATGGGAATTCAACAGATACCCCCAATTCGGCCAAAGTTCATTGACCCTAAATGACCTTTGACCTTGGTCATGTGACATGAAACTCTCATAGGATGTTCAGTAATACTTGATTAACCTTATGGCCAAGTTTCATGAACTAGGTCCATATACTTTCTAAGTTATGATGTCATTTCAAAAACTTAACCTCAGGTTAAAATTTGATGTTGACGCCGCCGCCCCCGCCGTCGGAAAAGCGGCGCCTATAGTCTCACTCTGCTATGCAGGTGAGACAAAAACGAACTGATCATTAATTCACCAAATAACCCTCAACTTTGCAAGTACCAAACAAAAAAAATGAAAGACATTGGAAGGCTTATTCCGGCCCACCCTAATTTTCGTACCCTTTACTTTAGTGGGCAGTGCTCGCTAAAGCATGAATAGTTTTACAACTTTTTGGTGTCATTTGAAAGTTGACTTTATTGGCTTTCCACATATTTAAGTTTTCCCCCAAAAATGATACATTTTTTATTGGCAGCCATTTCAAAAGTGTATAGTTTTTTGGGGGACGCACTGTAGATCTATACATTTTCTAAGTGATGATGGCATGCCAATTCAACAAACACACCCAACATGTCCAGAGTTCAATTGATCTTGGTCATGTTCCTGAAACATGCAAAGGATATTCAGGGATACATGGTTACTCTTATGTCCAAGTTTCATGAACTAGATCCATAAACTTTAAAGTTCTGATGACAAATCCACATATACCTGCAACATTGCCAAAGTTCGTTGACCCTAAATGACCTTTGACTTTGGTCATGTGACCTAAATCTTGCACAGGATATTCAGGAATACTTGATTGCTCCTACATGTATGTCCAGGTTTCATGACCTAGATCCATAAAATTGTAAAGTCATGGCAATTCCACAAGTACCCCCAACATGGCCAAAGTTTGTTGACCCTAAATGACCTCTGACCTTCATCATGTGACCTGAAACTCGCACAGGATATTCAGGGATACATGGTTGCTCTTATGTCCAAGTTTCATGAACTAGCTCCAAAAACATTTCAAATTATGATGACAATTTCACAAATACCCCCAACATGGTCAAAGTTTCTTGATCCTAAGTGACCTTTGACCTTGGTCATGTGACCTAAAACCAAGGCAGGATCTTCAATGATACACCATTACCCATATGTCAAAGTTTCACGAACTAGGTCCTAAGTTAGATGACATTTCAGAAACTTATCCTTGGTTAAGATTTTGATATTGATTCCCCCAACAAGGGGGTATTATTTGATGAGAATATTAGTTACATTTTGTATAGCGCTTCATACTCTGTGTTTCTAAGCACTTTACATGTACATGTAATTATTATCACCGCGGTCACAGGATCCATCAATGTTCCACAAAAATAGCTCCACTCTTTAGGGAGCATCCTGGCCGGGGTACCATTTTTTACCAGTGCACACATGCTAATCTAATCACACTGACGTTCATATCTATCCTACCAGGTACCCATTTTTTACTCAGTAGACAGTGACACGGATAACCAAAGGACATTAGCGCCGAGTGGGGTTTGATGACCAATGCAAACATAATCACAAGTAAACATAAAGTTATGTCTGTCACAAGTGGGACACAACCTTGAACAATAAGTGCTTTAAAACAGCATTTATATCCCTACAAAACATAGATAGTCCATTTGTTTCAGCCACCTTTTTTTTTAAATTCTAAATCTTTAAGAAGTTCTTGTTTGCAATTTTGTTTAGTTACCGACCGTACATGGTAATAGCTTTGCTTATCGTTGTGCTGGTTGGATGAATTTCGAGAAATTCATCTTTTTGTGCATTCAACTCTCTTAAGGATGCCAACCGGCATCCGCATGTCAAAGAAGAATTACTCTATTTTGAGGACTACAAAATAAATTTTGGATTAAGAACAATAACTTAATCTTTTATACAATATACATGGACATGCTCATGTTACAATTACGGGGAAAGAATTTCATGAAAACTCATGCATTTTAAAGAAAAATAAATAGTTCTGCTCTTTGTCTTTATACGAGGATCTACCTGCAAGTTAATGAGCATATCTCAGACACGTACATAGTCAATCAAAACTAGTGAGCCTGAATGCTGCAGCTACTACATCCAATAGAAGTCTCAATACAAAGATTAGAAGTGGAAAGTACATAATTATATTCAACATGTTGTTGATTACCTGACTGTGTAGGAAAGAAGTACTTCAGCAATAAATTGAACTAAACTGTAATATCTTGGTTTTTAAAATCTGGGGACCATACAATATCTCTTTTTCCTTCATCATATCACAGAAAAAAGATTGACAAAAAATTATAAACCAAATCATACAGACGTGTCAACACATTTATCAGTAATAGAATAACTTACTTGCTATCAATCGTGCAATCTCTTTCCATGACATATCATCATGTCTTTCCACATTCGCTGGAGCTGCACCAGGGACTTCATCTATTCTTCCTTCATTAGCTGGAGCTGGATCAGGGACTCTATCGTTTCTTCCTTCATTAGCTGGAGCTGGATCAGGGACTCTATCATTTCTTCCTTCATTAGCTGGAGCTGGATCAGGGACTCTATCGTTTCTTCCTTCATTAGCTGGAGCTGTGTGAGGGAGTATATTGTTTCTTCCTTCATTAGATGGAGCTGTATCAGGGACTCTATCGTTTCTTCCTTCATTAGCTGGAGCTGGATCAGGGACTCTATCGTTTCTTCCTTCATTAGCCGGAGCTGGATCAGGGTCTCCATTGTTTTTTCCTTCATTAGCTGGAGCTGCATCATGGTCTCCATTGTTTTTTCCTTCATTAGCTGAAGCTGCATCATGGTCTCCATTGTTTTTTCCTTCATTAGCTGAAGCTGCATCAGGGTCTCCATCATTTCTTCCTTTATTAGTTGTATCTATAACCGTTACTCCATAGTATATTCCTTCATTAGCTGGAGCTGCATCATGGTCTCTATCGTTTTTTCCTTCATTAGCTGGAGCTGCAGTTTCAGGCTCTTCATTAGCTGGAGCTGCACCAGGGTCTCCATTGTTTTTTCCTTCATTAGCTGGAGCTGCACCGGGGTCTCCATTGTTTTTTCCTTCATTAGCTGGAGCTGCATCATGGTCTCCATTGTTTTTTCGTTCATTAGCTGGAGCTGCATCATGGTCTCCATTGTTTTTTCCTTTATTAGCTGGAGCTGCATCATGGTCTCCATTGTTTTTTCCTTCATTAGCTGGAGCTGCATCATGGTCTCCATTGTTTTTTCCTTCATTAGCTGGAGCTGAACCAGGGTCTTCATTGATTCTTCTTTCATTAGTTGGAGCTGAACCAGGGTCTTCATTGATTTTTCTTTCATTAGCTGGAGCTGCACCAGGGGCAAATTAAGTGAAATATATTCTAATGATGAAAACTAATGTTGAAATGGCAATACATAACACTGAGTGTTGTGATTACATGTTTATACATAGACAAGAGTGTCGCTAAGGCAAGCACATAATACACCCGCCTGTAATGCAGAAAAATGGAGTTATTGGTCAAGCAAGAAAAGTGGAGGGTAGCGACTTCACCTTTGACCTTCTGACCTCAAAATCAATACAATTCCTGGGATTTATACTAGCATCATTCACACCAAATTAAACAAGCCGTACTAGGTTATACTAAAGTAAAGTCATTGCGTTAAAAAGGACTTCAGAAGGGTAAGATGAAAACATGTCACTGGGACCTTGACCCTTGACCTTTGACCTTTTGACCTAAAACATCATTAGGCTTCCTGGGATTCATGCTAGTATCATACACACCAAATTATATGAGCCTAGGTTAAGTTAAACTAAAGTTATTGTGTTTACAAGGGCTGCAGGAGGGTAAGATGAAAACATGTCATTGTGACCTTGACCTTCAACCTTTTGACCTAACAAGTGGAATGCGTCTGGCCGTCTCACCTGCATCATGCGACTCAGCATAGCAGCAGTGCTGACTTTGAAAACTACTATAAGTCGCACAAGATGTTCAGTGATACTTATTTTACTCTTATTTTCACGTTTTATGAACTAGACCAATAAACTTACAGAGATAGGATGGTAATTCAACAAATACCCCCAATGTGGCCAAAATTCATTGACCTCACATGACCTTTGACCTTGATCATGTGACCTGAAACTTGCACAGTATATTCAGTGATACTTGATTAATCGTATGTCCAAGTTTCAAAAGTCAGATCAATAAACTTGCAAAGGTAATTAACAGATACTCCCATTATGGCCAAAGTTATTTGACCTTTGGCCTTGATCATGTGACCTAAAATGCGCACAGGATGTTCAGGGATACTTGATTACTCTTATGTCCAAGTTTTATGAACTAGACCAACATACTTTCAAAGTTATGATGGTAATTCAACAAATACCCACAATTCGGCCAAAGTTCATTGACCCTAAATGACCTTTGACCTTGATCATGTGACCTGAAACTTGCACAGGATGTTCAGTGATACTTGATCACTATTATGTCTAAGTTTCATGAATCAGATCCAAAAACTTTTAAAGTTTTGATTGTAATTCAACAGATACCCCCAAATCGGCCAAAGTTCATTGACCCTAAATGACCTTTGACCTTGGTCATGTGACGTGAAACTCATGCAGGATGTTTGGTGATACTTGATTAACCTTATGTCCAAGTTTAATGAACTAGGTCCATATATTTTCTAAGTTATGATGACATTTCAAAAACTTAACCTCAGGTTAAGATTTTGATGTTGATTCCCCCAACATGGTCTAAGTTCATTGACCCTAAATGACCTTTGACCTTGATCATGTGACATGACTCTAATAGGATGTTCAGTAATACTTGATTAACCTTATGGCCATGTTTCATGAACTAGGTCCATATACTTTCTAAGTTATGATGTCATTTCAAAAACTTAACCTTAGGTTAAGATTTGATGTTGCCGCCGCCGTCGGAAAAGCGGCGCCTATAGTCTCACTCTGCTATGCAGGTGGGACAAAAATCAATAGGCTTCCTGGGATCCACGCTAAAATCATACACACCAAATTATATGAGCCTAGGTTAAGTTAAACTAAAGTTATCATGTTAAAAAAGGACTTCAGAAGGGTAAGACGAAAACATGTCACTGTGATGTTGACCTTTGACCTCAAAATAAATAGGCTTCCTGGGGTCCATGCTGGTATTATACACCAAATTATATGAGCCTAGGTTAAGATAAACTGTATTTATCGCATTTACAAGGACTGTAGAAGGGCAAGATGAAAACATGTCACTGTTAACTTGATCTTCGACCTTTTGACCTCAAAATCGATAGGCTTCCTGGGATCCATGCTAATATCATACACACAAAATTATATGAGCCTAGGTTAAGTTAAACAGAAGTTGTGGCATAGAAGGATTGCAGAAGGGTAATAGTCCAGGATAGAAGAGGCATAACCTTGTTTTTTTATACAATATTTTTTATGGTTTCTTGTCAATTCGAGGGTGCTGATTACGAATCTGAATGATGCCACTCGTGTAACCTTGAGCATTTTCCGCAAATTGGCAAAATCCAATATTGCCGCCAAAATATGCAAATTACCCATGAATATCATAAAATTGTCCGCACATTGGCTGTGAAATGCATGAAAATGTGTGGCAGGAGTGAAATACTCTCTGAAAATTTTTTTGACAAAATATTTATTTTCCTGATATTCAAAATGGCCGTCATAGGTCACTGTATACCTTATTATGTACAATATGAATAGGGGAAACTAATTTTTTAAAAAATGAGCACTAAACTGCAAAAAATCGCGATGTATGAACGAAGTAATATATGCAAATCATCATATCTAACGAGATATATCATTCATAATGTCAAGTATGGGAACATTGCTGTATTTTGATATCTAAAATAGACGCCACTGGCCCAAACAGTATTGCGTACAATGGCAATGGGGGCTAAAAAATTCACAAGAGTGACCACTAAAATGATTACTATGAAGATTAAACAGGTGGAATACTGACTAAATACATAATTATTAATGAAATATATTATTAATATGCCCTGTATGTGGTGAATGTTGTATTTTGATATTCAAAATGGATGCCAAAGACCCTAAAGTATTATGCACAATGAGAAATGGGAGAAAAGAAATAACAAGATTAAGCGCTAAAATGCATATGTATGTGATAAATTAATTGGATACTGTCTAAAAACGCTTTTTCTAACGAAATATATCATTCAGGTTTCAAGTTTGTGTTAAATACTGTATTTCGATTTTCGACTTTCAAAATGGCCGCCATCAACATTAACTGTATTATGTACAATGCAAAGTGGGAAACCAATATTCACAGGAGTGAGCACCATATAAATGCACGTAATAGTGATCTATGAGTAAAATAATGTCTGAAAGCATAATTTCTATTAAGATATATCATTTATTCTGCCAGTTAGGTGATAAATACGGTTATCAAAATGGCCGCTACAGTCCCTTACGGTATCATTATGCACAATATGAATGGGAACAAAATATCTTTTCAACAGAATTTGGCTTAGCTTGGTCAATTGGTGATGCATGAGTGGAATGTCTGAAAACATGATTTATAACAAAATATATCATATCTTATGTAATTCAGGTGACAAATACTGTATTTCAACATTCAAAATGGCTGCCATATGCCCTTTTGGGAACATTATTTGTCTCCACCCAAATTGTATATTATACAATAAGTGCCTATAGTGGCCATTTTCATTTTAAAAATGCAGCATCTGTCACCTTAAATATACAACATTATGATATATCTCGTTAGAAACCATGGTTTTAGACAATAATTCACCCTTATATCACAATTCACAATTATATGCAATATTAAGAGTCAAACAATGCCAAATTCTGTCAAAATTATATGTCCCATGTTACAACGTACACAATACTTTTAGGACCTATGGCAGCCATTTTGGATTTCAAAGTACAGCATTTATTACCTCCAGAGCTACCAAGTCTCACGCATTGTGCGTGAGCCTTACGCATTCAGGGTCCGTCTCACGATCTCACGCATGGCACCCATTTTTCTCACGCATCGGGACCCGTCAGAAAAAAAGAGAAAAAGTAGCAATATTCGCCAGATTATAGGACTGGCACGCAAGACGAATCGAGAGTGCAGTCAGCGCACAGCTAGTACGTGATACGATGAGTCGCGTGCGTGCATCGCATGGTGTCGAAGCCCATATTTCATGCGCCTTTTCACAACGTACGAGTGTAAGCTACTGGCCGCGCGCGCGCAGAGACGTCGAGTCATGAAAATCTCACACATAACATTTTTTTTAACTTGGCATCTCTGTACCTCCACCGTGTCCACGACCAATATGTGACGTATCTAGTTAGAAATAATGTTTAAGACAATATCTTTACTCGTACATCACAGTTATATGCATTTTATGAGTCTTAATCTTGTGAAAACTAGTTTCCCTGTTTGCATGTTACATAATTTAGTTAGGGCTTGTAGAGGTTATTTTGAATGTCAAATTACAGTATTTATCACCTTATTCACCTATATGGAAGAAGAAATGCGATGATTAAAAAAAAAAATCAAATAACGTTCTACTCATACAACAGGATTACATGGATGTCATAGTCAAGCAAATCCAAATTTTTACAAAATTATATGTCCCAATTCACATTGTAGATAATACTGTTAGAGTCTATAGGGGCCATTTTGAATTACATAATACAGTATTTATCTCATGCATGACAAAATAAATAATATATGTCTTGCTATAAAACATGTTGTCAGACAATATTTTACTCATAGATCACAATTACATGCATTTTATGTTTCTTACTCGTGTGAAAATTAGTTTCTCCATTCGCACTGTACATGATGAATATAGGGGCTATGGCGGCCATTTTGAATTTCAAAATACAGCATTTATCACATAAATGGCATATTTACAATTATGTTTTTAGTCAGTATTCCACTCGTTTATCTTAATAATATGCATTTTAATGCTCAATCTTGTCATTTTTTGGCCCCAGCCATTGCCATTGTACATAATACTCTTTGGGCCAGTGGCGGCTATTTTAGATATCAAAATACAGCAATGTTCCCATATTTGACATAATAAATAATATATCTCATTAATAATGATGATTTGCATATATTACTTCGTTCATACATCACGATTTTTTGCAGTTTAGTGCTCATTTTTGTGAAAATTAGTTTTCCTTATTCATATTGTACATGATAGTGTATACAATGGCCTATGGCGGCCATTTTGAATATCAGGAAAATAAATATTTTGTCAAAAATTATTTTTTAAGATTGTATTTCACTCCTGCCACACAATTTCATGCATTTCACAGCCAATGTGCGGACAATTTTATGAGTTTCATGGGTAATTTGCATATTTTGGCGGCCATATTGGACTTTGCCAATTTGCGGAAAATGCTCAAGGTTACACGAGTGGCATCATCCAGATTCGTAATCAGCACCCTCGAATTGACAAGAAACCATCAAAAAATATTGTATATATAAAAAAACAAGGTTATGCCTCTTCTATCCTTGGTTTGGTCAAGTTTCTATGGGGCTTTTCCTGGACTATAAGATGAAAACATATGTCACTGTGACCTTCACCTTTTGACCTCAAAATCGCTAGGCTTCCTGGGATCCATGCTAGTATTATAGAGACTAAATTATATGAGCCTAGGTTAAGTTAAAATGAAGTTATCACAGTTGCAGACTGCAAAAGGGTAAGATGAAAACATGTCACTGTGTCCTTGACCTTTGTAAGATAAAAGATTATAAAAAAATATCTAAAGTCAGATCTTGTATCTTCGATCACTCAGAGAATCAATTCTATATTCCAAAGAACACTTAACAGATTTCTGGCACCTTCTTTAAGTAAAGCCGTTTCCATACCAAGCAATGTCTGGATACATCTCCCGAACGAGCGGTATCGATGTTATGTTAAAAATGTATTTTAGAATGTATTCCCTTTATTGATTTTTGATAAATTATATAAGCTTGACTTCATGAATGTAAACATACATGTAGGTTTTTTTTTGTTTCAGAACTATTTCATATGGAGGTACGAAAATGCATAACATTAGAATTTTAGAATCCGACATGAAAATACTAAGTGCAAGCAAAGAGGTGTGAAATACATACAAACATTGACACATATTTGCCAGCTCTATTTTTTTTTAAATGTAAAGTACTTTTCATGTGTTTAATTTGGGGCCCCTATTCACAAGCATTGCTTCTCAGGAGCCCGTTTCTCCACACATGGACAAGTTATTCATACCTTTATCCACCAACTACGGAGTTAGTTCCAATCTTACTAAACCTGTTTCTCGAAAGGCTTAACTAGAATGCCTTGATATCGATACTGTCGGTAAAAAGAGCAGACGAGACGTAGCCTTAGTCACAAAATATCATAATTTTCAAAAAGAAAAATTATGACAAAATTGCAAATATTGTGATGAATTGAGAAATAAATCTTTTCAAAATAAATAGCACAGGTGAATTATGCATCATGCATACTTAGACCATGAAGACTGGAGCATTCAATTGCAGAGAAAGTTAAATTATGAATAATTCATTTCATGACTAAAAAATCACATGTGGACGTTGAGATGGGTACCTCCGGGATATCCAATTTTAATAGTTTACAAAAGTAAACCATAACGGTTTTCTTTGTAAAATGATGATAATTATACAATCTTTTACGATTCCAAACGTCATCAAAATATAGTTAAACGAAACATTTTTAATCATTGATACTGAAACATATGATATTTGACTAATTACATTAGAGATAGAATTTATCCAACTCTTAAAAGGGGTCTGAAAACAACAAGTACGAGTTCAGTTATGGATGGCCTGACGTAGTAGAAACTTTATCGATTAAATCATTTTACTATTTCAAAATAAATGGTTTTGTGGCGTTTTAGCAACATTTTTTATGATTTCTTTGTATTACAATGATCATTGAATGCATTATCCCACTTGTTTGTGATGTAATTTCAACCACTATGATTGATTACCTAAGATTATTATCTTAAAATTTCTAGGCACTTTTGCATGTCATAGTCTACCCATGTGATACCACTACATGTACGTCATTATTAAAGAAAGAAGTTATGACAGGTTCGAAGGTGTCAAAAGTATTTAGTGAGGTTGCTGTACCCGATCTTGGTAAAGAGGGCTTCGCGAAACGGTTGGCGGACAAGTAGCTCACTATCTCCGATTTAGTCAAGAAGTTAGACTTATGACAGTGTTGAGAAACGGGCCCCAGGGGTCCAAGCCTTTCATTCATTTGTATTGCATTTGTGTAAAGTTTTTGTCACATTTTTTTATGTAATTGGTTGAATAAACTTAAACTTCAACATGAAATTGAACATAAGTGTTTGGTACCTTACCTGTTTTATATGCCCAGCAGACAAAGACACAAACAAATAAAACTGGAATCAGAAGAAAAAATGAGACGGGCAGCGTTACATAAAATCCTGCTCTATATGGGTTCCTTGATTTTCTCAGTACTGGAACATCTGTTAATCAAAAAAATAATAATTACAATTTCAATACAAATTGTTACACACACATTCTTCTCATTTAATACATACTTTTAATTTCATAAGAAAATAAAGAGCAAATACTCATTTATTCCCAAAACTCTGCCAGACTGGAACTTATTACTAGGGAAGCATTTCATGAAAGGAGTTGTCGGACGTTCTATCCGACAAGTCCAATTTTATCCAAAAGTTATAACAGTGCTTCTTAGCCATTCAAACTCAGGGAAAGCTATCAGATCTGACAACTTGTTGGATGAAAATGTTGGTGAAGCGCTCCCCTGAAGGTGTTGTGAATGTAAAAGCTTAAAAGCATTCTTATATTTATGATCATTTCTGAAAGGGTAATATAAAGTCAATAAATAATAAGGTCCATATATATTTGCACCATCACCTAAAAAATCTTTAGAAATAGGATGAAATATGATTTGCCATTATATTATCATATATCATTTTTTTTTAAATCTGTCTAATATCACATTACTTATATCTATTCAATTTAATAAGAATTTAATAAAGCCCTAATAATGAAAAAAAAATACAAAAGAGACATACAGCTTGAAAAAAGATTATTAGACCATACCCGGGAGCTCATTAGGAAAAAGAGTCTATTGGTTATTTCTCTGTATATGCATAGCCCATCATTTTATGCAAAAAACTTCAAGTTTTGTTGGCTTGTCTTCATGGCAGGCTGTACATGGCAATCATGACAGTCATGTCACTTACGCTTACAAGTACATTTTTCTCTACAATGTCATAAAAGTTTGTGCGTAAAGTTCATTACATACAAAGTGAATGTTATTAAAGTATGTCTCATAAACTGCAATAGAATATATTATACGACACCTACATGTAGATAGATAGATCCTTGTCACCAGGTGCATGCTGGGTATGTAGGCGATAAACAGACCAGGGGGCTGTTTGATAAAGCTGTTCGTAAGTTAAGAGCGACTTTAAGAATGACTGGTGATCCTTTGTTACGTGCTAAAGCGTCGCCTATGGTGTATACCATTTACAAAAAAAAAGAATCACCAGTCGCTCTTAAAGTCGTTCTTATCTTATGAACAGCTTTATGAAACATCCACCCGGCTCGTGCAGCACTACGATATTTTGCATTAAAATTCATAAATTGTCATATAAACCAAATAATGAATGTTTTTCATTTTTGCAATGGACAGAATACTTCATTCAGGGAAAGATGAAAAATTATCCATTCAACTCGGCAACGCCTCGTTGAATGGATCATTTCATCTTTCACCTCATGAAGTATTCTGTCCATTGCACTCATAAACATTCATTATTTGTATACTGCAGGAGAAGATAAAGTTTTGTTGAAGACCTCCCCGTGATTCTCTATGACTGTAGTATCGGACACGTCACAGAGACGGCCTTGGTGAGATATGCTCCAATAGATTTACCTGACGTTGAAGTTACTTGTACAGTGTTAACTTCTATGGTTGTTGGCGGGTTCCCTGTTGACGTCATAATGAAAGGACATGCAACATTTGCAGGGGTTGTAGGGTCCTGTGCTATTTCACACCGTTTGTTCTTGATTTTGGTGCAATCATCAACTATGGAATCTTCTGGGGTGCTATCACATTCCATGCAAATAATGCATTCACAGCCGCACTTATTGATGTCAGGCATGAATGTATTGTCCCTGCATCTCTGGCATCTGAAATGCAAGATAGAGTCAGGAGAAAGTAAAGTTTAAAAGATAATGTCAATTGTGGTTGTAATTTAATTTCAAAATGACTTCATGAATGCAGAATCCAATAAGATGACCACCTAAGTGTTTGTATGTAAGGGGGAATATTCTACATGAAATCATGTAAAATGCTGAGAAACATTCCAGCTACTTGTCATACATGTATATATTAGTGTTGACGGTCCTCAGGGTGATTGTTTTTCAGCTAAGAAATTTCATGACTTCTCACAAAATTTAAGTTTACATAAATGTACCACGTCTACATCTAGGATGATACAGTGACAAACAATTAAGCTTGGTTTTATAGACTTTCTCATGAAATCAGAACTACCGATACTTTCATTTATCTTTAATTACAAAGATTATCTAGGATGGTAAGTGTGTAACTGTAGATGATGTAGACATACAGATTTTTTGGGGAGGGTCAGGAATTAAACCTGTGATTATTAAAGTTATCTATCATCAATTTAGAGCATTTAAATTGTTCATGAAAAATACAAACTTGATCCGTAGGATTTTGCAAACTTGGTTCTTACTCAGTAATATTCTAAATATGATTTTTTACTTGTCACTAGTATTAAAAGAGATTGATTTATGGGTGTAAAATCAATAGTGCAAGAATACATGTATATATGTGAATGGCATGCTCTGGATGGGGGGGGCCACTTCCATTGACAAGTGGATACCACACGCAACCATGGGGTCTCGAAAGGCACCCTAAAAACGTATTTTCTACATTCTGATTTACAAATGCACCCCTTATTAACAAGTATTGGCATGTGAAACCCTACCCTGTAACAAAATGATACTCTTGGCAAGAATTCCCTGAATTGAACCCCTAAACAAGTAATTGTTATGTCACGGACGATGGTCGTCAGTTTTACCTTTACATCATTGGGTTTAGTAGTACTAATAGTACAGCCCCACTTCCCACGCCTCGCGCAAATTGTACTCTAAACATGCAGTGTTTATTGTTGGGGCAAAAGTACATCCTTTATAAAACATTTTAGTCTTAATTCTTTTTATACCCTCGCAAATCTGACCCTGAACACGTAGGTTTCCTTGTGTCAAAAACACTATTTTAGTGTTTTTGACACCCTTATTACATTACGTACGTAACGTGCCCTATCTGAAAAAGACATCCTTTTTACGTGTTTTTTTGGTCGCGCATTGTATCCACTTGTCAATGATGTAAGTGCCCCCCCCCCCAATGCTACATGCATGGATAAATAAAATACACATGTAGATCCCAAAACAGGTGTACATCGACTTGGTATACATGTACAAGCAGTTGGTCTAATTCTCATACAAGTCTAATGATAGTCTAATCCCACATAAGATTTCTATTTGGTCTAGCAATCTGGTCTAATTGCAGTTTGGTCTACACTTCAATTTGCATAATACCCATTTAGTCTAATAACCAGTTATTTGCACTTGGTCTAATTTCCCCTTTTTTGTCATGTGCACGAAAATTTGGTTCACAAACAATTCATTTAACCATGGTGTTCGGCCAAATTTGGTAATAACCTACATAGAACTGGAAATTTGACAAAATGATTAATGAGCTAAAATGAAAATTAGACCAAATCATTAGTAGATGATCTAAGATGATTTAGAAAAAAACAAAAAGAAACAGTAGTCTAATCAGGTGTAGAACAATATGCATCACTATGCTATACTGAACAACCTACCAACAACAACATACCAAACAAATATCTTAAAATAAAAAATTAATTCCCAAATAAAAAAAAGATGCTTGTATACATGTCACAGATAAAACAGAAGATCTCAACAATTCTAAATAATATAAACAACAAAAAAAGTAAGCCCCCCCCCCCTTAAACAAACATCATTAATTTCAGAACCAATGTGAGTTTCTCATATATTTTTACATGAGTGTGAAGGTAATTTTATTAGCTACCCTCTGAGTGAATGTTATGGATGTATTTTACGTCATGCTTCAGTGAGCACCGTCAGAAGGCAAAAATGTCACTTTCTAAAAGTCACAAGCCAAATATCATGACTTTGATTCCATTTTATTGGAACTAATTCCACGTTCTCATCATGAAGAATATTCAGAAGGCTTGTAAACATGCTTTCTAAAAGACGATACGACTTTTTTGGTAAATTTCACGGTTGAATAAACACAAGTCCAAATTTGCTATAATTGGATTTTAACATATTTCTATCAATAAAAATGATAGAATATGATAACAGTTATTTTTGGGAAGAGTATCTTCAACAATATTAATTGTTTCACGGTTCAATGAACATTTATTGAAAACAAAAAAACGATTTTCAAATATCATAGGCAAGTATGGTTTCATTTTGGTAACTGAAAAAGATCTTTTCTCAACTTTTTTGTTATGTTCATGACTTATAAACATGCTTCAATGATTCAAAGGCGTTTAATTTAACATTCACGCTTGAATGAACAGTGGAAAGTGATTAGCTCTATTTTACGTTATTGGAAAAATGCAATTTGTAACTATGGATATCTGTCACAACCTTACATAGTTCATTTGATTTGATTTTTATGAAAATCCTGATGTTTAATGCATCAGTGAGCACACAATATTCGAAAATCATGCAAATGAGAAGAAAGTTCAAGGCCTTGGTCCCACTCTGTGCCATATCGAATGGTTATTTTGGTGTGCGCGCCTTTTGGATAGTGTTATTCTGACGCCATGTGCGAAGTCTCATGAAACCCTTCATTTCATATTTGTTAAAATTTTGACTTCCTCTCTCATAGACTTGTGTACATTATGGGTTCCATAAGTAACCCCTTATTCAATAAGGTGGAACTTTTTTTGAAGGCTGTCTTTAGCAATGTCATTTGGCAGTAATGTTTATCAACCTATGGGCAGAATTCTGTGCAAAAAATGAAATTGATTTGTTTATTAATGGATGAGTGAGCACGCATTAGAGTGGGAAAAGGGGTATTTTCAATGTCACGGACTCATTATGAAGGGTAATAAAGTGAATATTGGGGCAAATTCGGTTTCAAATGTGGCTTTAATTGCTGTTGTTTCTTTCATCCTTCATTTCTATCACCACACAATTTCCGAGCTTTAAATATTTTCATGGTTGAGCGAGCACATTCGAAAACTTAGGAATGAATACTCTTTATACTGCATAAATGTATTGTTTCCTCACAATTTCTCATGATCAGTTTAATTTACAGACAAATCAGTGGTGGATCCAGAATTCTCAAATGGGGGAGCCACCAACATTTTCAAATTTTAACATGATCTAACAAGTTGTAGAGGAAACTACCATAAACCCCTATGATGATATATCACAATACAGGGGCCGTGGAACGGTTTTCAAAGTGGGGGGGGGGCTGACCATGCAAAAAATCACAATCGGATGGTCATTTTTTACACTTTTGTACATGCTTTTGGAAAAAAAATGGGAGGGGGAGGGGTGCTTCAGCCCCCCCCTCGCTTCCGCGGCCCCCGCAATACATTGTGCTCACTCAACCATGAACATACGATATCAAAATTGTGTGTGGAGTGGCTAAATGATGGATAGTAAAACAGCATAATACCATAAAATTCACCAAAAAACAACTCTTGCCCAACTTTGTATTTGCACATTCTGAAAAACGACTCTTGTGACATTAAAAAATGGTCATTTTTAATTTAATCTTTAATTACTCATGCATGACTCAACAGATCAATCTCATTTTACCCCAAAAGTTGCTTGTAGAAAATTACCTACGAAATATCATATCTCAAAATAATTCCGTTCAAAAGTTACAGCAATTTGGTTAAGGGGGACTTACTTTTTTTGTTGTGCAAAGTTGAAGTTTGATGTTAGCAAACCTATTAGTAGCATGCACCACAAGCAATGATATGGAACATTCTAGTGTTTTCTAACCATGAGTGAAATTAATATTCAGGATTATATACAAAATTCAGTTACAGCATTCACTTGAAAATGGTATAAATGTGTGTTATAATTATTTACAAGCACATTACTCACCACAAAAGTTTCAAATATCAATGTGGAACTATAAATAGAGAATACATGTGTCAGAATAAAAAAATGGTCATCTTTATTTAACTTCTGGTTGTTGTAGCAGCCATATTGATTTCCTCTTTGAAATTCCTTTAATATTAATGATGTCTAAAGCAGTGTATTGCCATCAAAACTATCCAAAATAAAGCTTTAGAACATATTCAACTCTCAATACCTTCAACTATTGGTCTATATGTGTCATTGAGGCCAATTTATACATGTAGCTGTTCATAAATGAAGCACAGCATTTGTGAGTCCAATCACATAATATGAAGATGATAATTAACATTTTTACTGTTTGACAATTTTCAAGGCATTTATTTTTGCCTTAATTCAAATGAAATCATTTGAAGTAATGGAAGTTTTGTCCACTTTCATCAGGGTTGGGCTCAACTACAATGTAATAGATCAATTACGCACCGGTATTAATTACATTTTTTACTAATTGTAATTAAAGTTTTAAAAGGAAAACAATTATAATTGCAATTGAAAAAAATGTAATTCACTTCCATCAATGTCAATTATATAATTACATTCAATGACTTTACAATAAACTTACTGAATTAATGATCTTTAATAATTTAATGACCTTTTTCGTGTCAAAATTAATGCTTCAGTATCAAAGAGAGTATCAGGCAGAATCTGTGCTTTATCTCTGTAAATTTAGGTGGTACTATGTACAGAATACAAATTTATTTCATTTATGAAATTTCTAGAAAGTATTTTTTTGAAATTGTAACTGACAAAAGTAATTGGTAATTGTATAAATTGAAAAAAAAAATTTAATTGAAAAGTAATTGTAGCTTCGATTACGTTTTGTTGTAATTGAAGAAAGTAATCGTGCCCAACCCTGACTGTCATGAATATATTTAGTAATTTACAGACACAGGGTATTGTAGCCCCAGCAGTGAAGGGCAACACTGGGCTTTAAAACATTGCATAATGACACTTACTTAGGTTCGGTGACATTTTTTGTAAGGAAATAGCCTGGGCAGCAGTACCCATCTATTGACGGATGGGATGTTGCATCAAATTGTGAGCATTTGTCACGTATCACTTCATCCGAGCAGTCATATCGACACTGTTGAAACAATCATACAAGAGAAAATGTTGAACAGGTGCAGGCACATGATACTTCTACTGACTACCACCACCATCACGGGTACTATTACCAATACTACTACCACTACTACTCCCACTACCATGCCACCATCACCACAACTACTACAACTACTGCTGCTACTGCTACTAATGCTACTACTACTGCTACTACTACTGCTACTACTACTACTACTACTACGACTACTACTACTACTACTGCTACTACTACTTCTACTACTTCTACTACTTCTACTACTTCTAGTACTACTACTACTACTACTACTACTACTACTACCTACTAAGTACTACCACCATCACCACTACCATTACTACTTTCACTACCACCATTGTTACCGCTACTACTTCTACCATTACCACCACCACTACCACTACCACCACTATTACAGAAAATACAACCCAAGCCAGTTGAAAAATGAACAAATTAAGTATTTTGAGAAACAAAACATTGAAAGTGGGGTGCCCAGTGAGCTGACAAGAGCTGTATCAAAATATTTAGGGCCCAGATTGGATTTAGGGCATTGTTTTTTCATTAGAATTTAAGAGATCAGATGTCATTTTAATATATTTAGGGATAGGGCCAAACAAATCATCATTAAATTCCTATCATCATCCAGCTGCTCTAACACACATAATGTATCTATAGGCCTAGTACTTACTTGCAGTTGATCATTCAACTCGTCATCAATGCAAGTTTGAGACATACATGTACAAGGGGACATACAGCATATTAAGCAGCCCAACATTATCTGTCATTAAAGGGTAGGAAAATACAAGTATCTTGAATAACATAGTTAGTGAGAGAAAATACACAGAAAATAAACAACAAAGGGGGACCGTTTCATAAATCTGTTCGTAAGTTAAGAGCGACTGGTGAACCTTTCTTACGCGCTAAACCATCGCCAATGAATATACATGCACCATTTACAACAAGAAAGGATCACCAGTCATTTTTAAAGTCGCTCTTAACTTACGAACAGCTTTATGACACATCCACCTGGTTCTCAAAGCATATATGAATTTAACACCAATAAATACTTTATTGCCCATAAAGGAACTGCTTTTTTTCACTGGTTTACACACATGTAGATACATATAGACCAAAACAAAAAATGGTGATAACATGTCAACGTAAGGAATTTGCTTTGACTCAGGTATATACAAGATTCATGTAAAGAATTACAAGTCCTTGTTAAGGTCATTAAACAATCAATTAAATAGAGAGAGGTACTAATTATGGGCAAGACAAGTGGCAGTGGAGTGAAGTTGAAAGTGGGGGGCACAGGAAAAAAGCAGACCTACCAACCTCTGGGAATGAAAAACTGTATTCTGTGATGAAAAAAACTGTATTTTTCCCCAAAAAAATGGTATTTCATAATGAAATGCTTGGCGCACTCGCTCATCACG
Organism: Lytechinus variegatus; assembly: GCF_018143015.1. NCBI lineage: Eukaryota > Metazoa > Echinodermata > Echinoidea > Temnopleuroida > Toxopneustidae > Lytechinus > Lytechinus variegatus. Next base: position 25,555,071 of record NC_054753.1, on the reverse strand, counting down.
GCATTCAAGCTGCATGCAAGCTAAAATGCGCACTGCTCTTGCAGATGAAAACAAAAAACTAACATTGAAACATGTATATCTTCACCCTGGTTTTAACGAATGATTGAAAAAAAAGTTACCTGAAATTATGTACATTGATCTAATAACCGCATTTTATTCATTTCTAAAATGTCTTATACCGCTTTCATAGTGAAGGCGAAGTGGAAAAACTCCGGATTGAGTTTATACGCTTGTACTGCGGACCGACTTTAAACCCCCTTTCATATTGGCAAGCACCGCAGCGGTGTATCCGCAGTCGTTGCCATGGTTTCCAAGCGAGTTCGCGCCATACGTGTGGCGAGATCACAGCGATAAGCGCATACCGCATTTCCGGTGCGGAGTAACTCCGTTTGTAACCCTCTTCTCGAAGTGGGTTGAGTACTCCGCTTTGAATCCGGATCGAACTAATCTCAGAATTATCATATTGCCCTCCAAAGTGGAGTAACTCCTCCTGGACTCCGGACTAACTCCACTTCGGCTCTCACTATGAAAGGGGTATCAGAGAAACTAAAAAAAATAATAACTGAGAACAGGGTCCGATAGATCTGGTCCTAAATCTATTATATCCTCAATGGCAATGAAACAAACATCTGTCACACAATTGCCAAAACTTGAAGTACAGCAGCTGGCAGCCGTCTGTTTCAAGATTTTTAAAATATTTTTATTTCTCCTCGCAGACCGTTCACGATCGTGCAGCCGCCATTAGGGGTTAACATTGCAAATCCCCCCATCAGGGCTCATCGATTTTTGTCTTTACTTCATAAAAATATTAAATTCTGGATCAAAATAAAGATTACATTTTCATTTTGGCCTGAAATGCACCAAAACAGGAATAAAAAATAAACTAAAAGTCCACCCTAATAAAAAGTTTATTTGAATATACGGACAAAAATCCAACAAGCATAACACTGACAATTTCATCGAAATCAGATGTAAAATAAGAGAATTATGACATTTTATAGTTTCACTTAATTTCGCAAAACAGTTATATGCCCCGGGGAGGGGGGGGCACTTCCATTCACGAGTGGATACCATGCGCGACCATGGGGTCTCGAAAAGCACCCTAAACACGTAATTTCCATATTCTGAAAATGCACCCCTTAACAAGTATTGGCGTGTGAAACCCTACCCTTAACAAGTATTGGAAACAAAACGATACTCTTGGCAAATGTTCCCTGAAATGAACCCCTACACAAGGAATGTTTTATTGTTACGGGTCCTTCGTTCGTCGGCTTTACCTTATTTGGTTCAGTACGACCCCACCTTCTACACCTCGCGCAAATCGGACTCTAAACACGAAGTGTTGGGGCAAAAAGGACATCCTTTATAAAACATTTTAATTTTGTTTTATCATCCCCGCAAATTCGACCCTAAACACGTAATTTTCCTATCGAAATAGTTACCCTTTCTTTATTATTTTTGTGTTTTTGACATTATCACGTTACGTACGTAACGTGCCCTATCATGAAAAAGACATCCTTTTACGTGTTTTTTTGGTCGCGCATGGTATCCACTCGTCAATGTAAGTGGCCCCCCCCCTCATCCTGGTTGGTATGCAAATGAGGTGACTGATGACGCTACCCACTCACTATTTCTTTTGTATTTTATTAAGAAATATGAAAAATTTCAATTTTTCTTTAATTGTCAAGTGAAACAAATTTTATTCCTCCCTGAACATGTGGAATGACCATTACTTTAACAGTTATGATTAAAGTCAACTTGGTCCTTGTTGTCAAATCTGTAAAAATTGAAATACTGCATAATTCAAACAATAAAAAACAAAAGAATTAGTGAGTGAGGGACATCAATGACTCTCTCAATTTGCATACCATTGAGTTGTGCATATATACAGTTACCTGTTTTGTGAAAAATAAGCGAAACTAAAAAATGTCATAGCTCTTATATTTTACATCCGATTTTGGATGAAATTTTCAGCGTTATGCTTGTTTGATTTTTCTCTATCATTTCCATCCAATAATTTTCTAGGTGGACTTGACCTTTAAAAGGGACTTACTGCAGATGTCGCGCAACTCCCACTTCCTTTTTTCTACCTCAATGGTTTATCCGAACTTGACACATAAACATATGGCCAGAGTCCCTGTACAGATCATGTCAGAACTTCTGTCTCTATAAGTGTAACTAGTAAGTGGAGCCAACAGAGTGTAGCGGGACATCCAATGTAACAGAGACCGAAGTCTGGTCTACGATGCCAACAATGGACATCTAACAGGCTCTTTTACTTACTAGTACTACTAATTGAAGTAGTACAACAATAAACATCGTTGGAGTAAAATAAACTTAGTACTTAGTGGAACATCTTCCTCCCCCCCCCCTCCATCTCGGCTCCCCAACTCTGGTCGAGTATTAAAGGGGAAGTTCACCCTGAAGAAAACTTTGTTGTAAAAATAGCAGAAAAAATAGTAAAAAATATTGGTGAAGGTTTGAGGAAAATCCGTTAAAGAGTAAGAAAGTTATTAGAGTTCAAAGTTTTGGATTTGTGACGTCATAAACGAGCAGCTGCCCCACGTGTTATGTAATATAAAATGTATGAATTCATATTTTGTATGGTTCCTAATGACTTAATTTTGTTTTCTATTCACGGTCGGATGTGAAATAATTTGGCTATTGATATACAAAAGGTACAGCGAAAACCATTTTCAATTTTCTGAGAAAATGAAATTTCATTGATTTTTTACCATTCACTATGTAGGGTAGACAGCTGGCAGCCGTCTGTTTCGAGGAGTTTTTTAACATTTTTTTTTCATATTTCTCCTCGTACACAGACTGCTCGCTATCGTGCAGCCACCATTAGGGGACTTGCAATGCAAAATCCCCCGTCGGGGCTTTTCAATTTTTGTCTTTAATGAATAAAAATTTCGAAAATTATAGTGACCAGAGTGCAAATTTATATTCCCTCTTGGCATCAATTGCCAAAAAACGGAGAAAAATGAAGTTAAAAGGAACAAAAACAGTGACTTACCTCGGCTGTCGCGCAAATTCACTTCCCCGTTTTATCCGATCTTAAGTACATAAACATATGGCCATTGAGTCCCCTGTACAGATCGCGCTAGAACTTCGGTCTCTGTATTTGGTGAATGAAGCCAACGAAGTTCAGCTGAACAACCAACAAAACAGAGACCGAAGCTTTTGGTCTATATGTAGGGATGCTGCTCGCATATGACGTCACAATCAAATAATTGAAATTCTAATAACTTTTTAATTATTTGATGAATTTTTCTCAAACCTTCGGCAATATTTTTTATTATTTTTTCTGCTATTTTTACAATAAACTTTTTGTCAGGGTGAACTTCCCCTTTAAGATATTAATGCCCATGTCAAGTAAGGACGAACCTTCTACAAAACAAAGACGTAGGATGGGGGGTCAGTGTCTGGACACTTTTGACCTGGGGGGGGGGCACTTGACCAAAAAAGTGGTGGGGGTGTGCCGCGGGCGAGACAAAAAACGGGGGCCTTGGAGTGGGCTTATTATGAAGGAGGGTCCTCGGAACGGGCTTCGGAACGACAAATGTTTGTGAAAACGGGGGTCCTTGGAACGGATCGCCAGCGTGTGAGCGCGTATGCATCCCTACGGAACGGTCATGTGTGCATGATGCAGCTAGCGCGGCCTCCACCGGGGAGCTCTGCAGCCGCTTTTCACCAAAATTGCAGCTCATTCAACACGATCGGAGTGGTGTAACCAAAAAATTGCGAAGCTTTGGAGCGGATTCTCTCTTCTTTTTTCTTGATAAGAAGAAAATGCTATGCCTTGGAGCGGCTTTCTTTGTTCTTTTTCTCAACAAGGCAAAAATGCTATGCCTTGGAACGGAAATTTGAGTGTAAAAATGGGGTCCCCTCCGCGGCACATACCCACTATGCATTATATACTGAGTGCCCCCCCCCCCCCCCCCGGGACTTTTGAAGCCTTCTTTTTTTTGTCTTTGGATTACACTAAAAATATGAATTCAATATTTGTAATCATCTTCTAACGTTTTATTTTGTTCTCTTTGATATTTCCTAACACTTTGTACTAAAAATTGATGAGACATCGCTGGTAATTTTTTCCAAATGACTTTCTAAAATTCATCGTCCGGACACACAAAAACTGTATACTTGTGACACTGCCGGCTTCGCTCCGGATTTCCGCCGGGCGCCCCGGGAGTTTAATAGTATGGCTCAGAGTGTAATACCGGTACTCACCAACAAATTCTTGAATTCCATCATGTCCATGACCATGTCGGACGAACTCGAAGATTAATATTAAACCAAAAATCTTCAGTCTCTGTTTTGGCTGTTCCACTGTCACTGAACTACGTTGGCTTCACTCGAATAAGGATTCGTTATCTCCAGAAACGACGTTTATTCTTGTTTGACGTTCGTCGAAGATCGAGCGGCACCCACTACATGGAGCTACCTGTTGTACCGGTACCGCATCACCACCATTGCACGATGCACCGGCGCTGCCGAATTAATGGGCGTGGCGCGCTAATTGTTATTTTGAAGGGCAAAGTCCAAAGTCAGTTTTTCTGGCACAGACCCATTGGCGGCGGAAGCCCAAAATTTTAGGAGGGGACAACCAAAATTTTTTTGACAAGCAAAAAAAAAAAAAAAAAGTTCTCAACCCAAAAATTTTAGGGGGGACGTGGGAAAATATATTGACAAGTAAAAAAAAAAAAAAAAAAAAAGGTCATCGACAACAAATTTAGGGGGGGACCGTCCCCCCTCCTCAAATTTAGGGGGAGACACGTCCCCCCCGCTCCCGCCGCCTATGCACAGACCCCATCGAGTCATGAGGTCCCGGGTTTAGCATATCGCGCATTTATAATGCAGACTGAGAGTCTAAAGTTGTGAGACTAGAGTCTCGAAAACTTTTGGTTAAAGTGTCAATTTTGAACATGTGCTTGCAGACTAGCCCTGCAATTAAGAATGGAATACAGGGAATGAGGGGACATGTTGTGCAGGCCTATATGTTGCTGACAATTTTTGTAACATGTCATGCTATTTGTGCTTCATTTCCCGGGGAGGGGGGGGGGTGGGCACTTCCATTCACGAGTGGATACCATGCGCGACCATGGGGTCTCGAAAAACACCCTAAACACGTAATTTCCATATTCTGAAAATGCACCCCTTAACAAGTATTGGCGTGTGAACCCTACCCTTAACAAGTATTGGAAACAAAACGATACTCTTGGCAAATATTCCCTGAAATGAACCCCTAAACAAGTACAGGAATGTTTTATTGTTGCGGGTCCTTCGGTCGTCGGCTTTACCTTATTTGGTTTAGTACGACCCCACCTTCTACACCTCGCGCAAATCGGACTCTAAACACGAAGTGTTGGGGCAAAAAGGACATCTTTTATAAAACATTTTAATTTTGTTTTATCATCCCCGCAAATTCGACCCTAAACACGTAATTTTCCTAGCGAAATAGATACCCTTTTTTCATTATTTTTGTGTTTTTGACACCCTTATCACGTTACGTACGTAACGTGCCCTATCGTGAAAAGGACATCCTTTTTACGTGTTTTTTGAGTCGCGCATGGTATCCACTCGTCAATGTAAGTGGCCCCCCCCCCCCCCCGGCTTCATTTCTCTTCCCAATATTGAGAGATTGTCCTCTTTTATAAGGCATATCATGATGTTTTTAGGAGAATATATTATATACCCCCCGGGTCATCACACCTATTGTTCAGGGGGTCTATCACCCCTGAACAAAAAGTGTGATGCAAGAATTTCCTCTCCCTTCCCCCTATCCAACCCGCTCCCCCCCCCCGAGCTCTGTCTCTCCCCTCCCATCCTTTCTCACTATCTCTCTCTGCGTTCAAATTTTTGCAAAACGCACCTTTGAAACTCGGGTCATTTGGCCTGCGTATAGTCTGAAGTCAGGATCAATTGCTGAATTTAGACTATGGTCTTTGTTAAGTCAGTACAAAATTGTGAGAAACAAAAAAAGAAATGATTTGTTAAACTGAGGTAAAGTCCACCCCAGAATATTTCTTTTGATTTGGATCAATAGAGAAAAGTCAACCAAAATCACATTGATAAAAATTTCACAAAATCAAATGTAAAATAAGAAAGAGGATCGAGGCATGATAGCTCAGTTGGTAAAGCGGGGGTTTTGGATCCCGGTGATTCAGATTTTATTCCCAATTGGTGCGCTTGTGCCTAACTTTAACGAAGAATGATTTCATTATCCTCATAGACAATACTCGGAGATGACTTTAAGCCGTCGGCACTCTGGTTTCTTGCTTACAAGCATTCATGCATGCTTTCATTCGGATTTGATAACTTCCACCATTTGCCAAACATCTCCAAATGACATTTTAAAGTTTTGCTTATTTTTTTCGCAAGACACAATTCCGTGACATGTGGGAGAGCCGATGATATCCCTCACTATTTATTTTGTTTTTGCTTGTTTAAATTGCATAACGTTTTTTATACAGATTTGACACTATAGGAGCAACTTAATTGATTGTACCATGAAATGTTAAACACTGTAATTTTACATGTTTACGGAAGAATAAACTTGTTTCACATGACAATGAGGAAAAAATTTGAATATTTTAATCATAAAATAAAAAAATAATAGTGGGTAACGTCATCATGGGTGACGTCATCAGTCGCATTTGTGCATTACATGTATATAACAATTATTTGAGGGAAATAAATTTTCTTATTTCACTTTCAATTTCGAATAAATTATCAGTGTTATTCCTGTTGGATTTTCTCTTTTTATTTTAAAATTGGCTTTTTGTTGGGGTGTAAGTAACAAGTTCAATTCAATGGAGGTTAGTAATCTACAGAATAAGAAAAGCCCGAGGTACGATGGCATACCTAACTTAAAAAAAAAATATTGCAGTTATCGTTGACCCATTGGTACATATCTTTAACACCTCTCTTAGTACTAGACGGGTCCCCAATAAAATGATAATCTCCAAAGTCATCCCACTGTTCAAAAAGGGTGATAGCCAACTCGTTTCCAACTATCGTCCGATATCCTTACTAACTTCATTATCTAAAATTCTCGAAAAACTTGTCCATACCAGAACAAGTGCTTTTTTCAAATTACACATCATTTTTTTTCAAACTCCCAATTTGGATTCCGTGAAAACCATAGTACTTCCCATGCAATTTTGTCATTTATTAATAAAGTCACCACTTCCATCGATAATAGTTGTCATGCTGTTGGTATTTTCCTGGACTTCTCCAAGGCCTTCGACACTAAACATGAAATTCTTCTTCATAAACTACATCATTATGGAGTTAGAGGGAAGGCCTTGGAGTGGTTCAGGAGCTAGCTCACTGACAGGACCCAATTTGTATCAGTAAATAATAGCATACTCTTCCAATTACGTGCGGTGTCCCCCAGGGTAGCCTACTAGGCCCACTTCTTTTTATTACTAATATCAATGATATTAAAAATACATCAGATTTGCTTACATTTATACATTTTGCTGACGACTCCAATATTTTCTTTTCTTTTAGAATCGTAAATTCTGAACTAACCAATGTTACAGATTGGATCAAGGCCAACAAACCTTCACTTAATCACCAGAAGACAAACTACATATGCTTTTTAGTAATATAATCAATACTCTACCAGACAGTATTTTCTTCGATAATTTTGTTCTTAATAATGTTTCCACTACCAGATTCTTGGGTGTCCTTATTGACAACAAATTATCTTGGAAGCCTCATATTGATAGTATATGTAAAACATTTTCTAGAAACATTGGAATTATTATTAAACTTAAATTTTTTTCACCCTTCTCGAACTTTGTTAACATTATACTACACCCTTATTCTACCATAATTAATTACGGAATAATTGCCTGTATGGGGATGTGCAATACAAACACAACTAAATTGAATACTACTTCTCAAGAAAAAGCTCTAAGAATAATTTTTCAAACACACTTTAGATCACATACTGATATCTTATATTTTGAAAATAACATTCTCAAAGTAAGTGATATATATCTCTTTGAACTAGCCAATTAATGTTCAAATTAAGCAAGGAGGATCTTCCCACTATTTTCTCAAATATGTTCCATTAAAATGCATCAGTACACTGCTACCCAACACGACAGCGACAATATTATCACCTTCCTTTAACAAGAACTTTATTTGAAAAAAAAAAATCATTTGTCTTCTTCGGGCCTGCCTACTGCCAACTCTCTGCTCAAGATTTTAAAAAATCCCCTAATATACATTTTTTTAAACGCAAACTTAAGAAAATGTTAATTTTGCAATACTCGTTACAAGCAGGTCATGCCGAATAACTGTTTTTTTTTCTTTATAATCTCGGCGTTTATGTATATGTATATTATATGCTCTCATATTATATACATGTATAATTTGTTATACTTTTTTCTTTTTAAATTGCAATTAGCCAAAGTACCTGCTCCTGCTGCCCGCTTTCTTTCTACGTTATGTACACTGCACTTCTCTGTCCCTCCTCTCTTCTTCCCCTAACCTCCCCCCCTCCCTCCCTAATGCTATAAAACGAAATATTTTCTGCATGATCCGCCTGCACCAAAATTGTTTGTATTAATTTGTAAACAATAGCTCTATTTATCATTACGACCCAGTGTTTTTTGTGTGTAATGAAACTAAATTTATTTAGGGTCTTGCCTTTTGTACAAGCTTTGCTTTTTTCGGCAAGACCCTCCGTTTTACTTTAAAATACAAATGTCATATTAAGTTTTTTTTTGGTTGAATTGTGTTCCTTCAGTCTAAGATTATGTTATATATATTTTATTATGTTTTGCAGTATTTTCGACCTTGTCATGTTATATGTATCTTACCGTTATGTTGTGAAACGGAAATCAATCAAATCAAATCAAGTTCAAAATACTGGACATAGGACATCTGTTTCATGAAAGTTGACAGCAGAAGATTGACTTTCTCCGACAGTTACGGTAGTAACAGACAGAGGCCAGGGCCCCTCAGCCAATCAAAACTTAGGATTTCACCGAATTGTCTGCACTGAGATTGAGTCACCGTGCTGTCAAGTGCTGACAACTTTCATGACTCCCCCCCCCCCCCCCTTCATTGGTCAACTGTTGTGACGTACAAAGACATCAACAGGTATACGTACTGCTGGTATTGCATCGCAAGTGAAAGCGGGGATTCCCCCAGTTGTAGTCTTTATGTACAAACCCTTTTGAGGAAACTTCAGAACCTGTCATAATACACCATAGTAAAAATCTGCTTCTTAGATTTGATAAAATATATTAACAAGTAATATTTTGATTATTCTGCTCTACTAGCAGTTTAATCAGTACACCCATATATCTGTTTTTCATTTATCTTTTTTTTTCAGACCCAGCTACCGCTACCGGGCGGTACGGCAGTCTGTCTTTCACAAATACACCATCATGACCATATTGAAAATAATGGTGCGAGGTGTGGTACATGTACGTGTCTGGCTTAGGCAATATTACAAGTTTGAACAAGTTTTGTGGGACCAGTATGCAGGCCAGGCAAGCGTGTAGAAAGTTTCTGTCTGGACTTTCTGTCTTCCACTAATTTCCAGGTAATGTTCCCATAGACTGATGATTGTTGGGTGCCATTTTATTTACCCTAATAAAATAATAATGTCTTACATTTCAAAGCTTTGGGCTTTGGCGAATCCACACGTCGCGTTAACGAAAGAACGAGCGAGCGTCCCCAATTACGGTACATCTAGCATCTGGTGCTGGCTGCCGGCTGGCACTGCAGGCAGACATGGCAGGCAAGATGCCAAGAGTATCCTTGTTCATTGAATGAGTTCCTGCTGTTAATGCTAGCAGTAGCTGATTCTCTAGTAACAGAGCTACCAAGTCTCACGCATTATGCGTGAGACTCGAGCATTTTGGACTCTTGTTCATCCCTCAAATCTCTGTCTCAAGCAACTATCACAGCCTAGGCCTATCCCCATATACGTTGTACACAATGTCTGTGATCTCACTCAGATTCACAGAAAAATCTCATGCATAGCTGGTCTTTGAACTTGGTATCTCTGTAGTAAATGTAGGTCCATGGTGTGTGTGAGTGCCGAGTACATGATTGATAAAAATGATACAGAGCTCGTGCCCATTTGTGTGTAGTCCAGATTGCTTGCCGGCCTGTAGCGTAGTCTGGTAGAAAAAAAATTTGCGAATTCCTGTGCCTGAATCAAATGCCATGCCAATTAGCCAGGAGGCTCCTATAGGCTAGAGAGTAAAAATCATTTACTAACGTATGCTTACTCTCCACATAGCCAGGGATTCCATAGTATTGCATTTATCTACACGTACGTGTACTGCCAAAAAATCTCAAACTTTCACTAACAACATACGGACGCGGCATCAGTAACGTCAGCAATCAACAATGAGAAACAAGATGGCAGCGTAAACATTTGGGCAAGTCTTCTGGCACTATCATGATTATCGTGATAGTGAGAACTACCGTTCACTTCATACAGCAGCGCTTTATTCAGTCACGCGCATGGTTCCCTATTGCCACCTCCATTCACTTTGTACACAGGTGCACGTATACAAATCAACGAGTGGTACCCGAAACCACGATTTGGCCTGTCGTTTCATGATATTCTTCTCATTTTTTAATGAATTCTTGTTTGAAAATTAAATTGATAAGTGTAGAAATAGGATCGGAAATGAAGTTGTATCCAGCTATCTCATTTACATGAATTAGGGCTAACTACATGTAGTTAGATCTTCTAGAAGGAAAGTAGAAATCTCAGGGAGTGCAACAGTTTTACTCTCTAGGGGCCTCCTGGCCCTGAAGGGGGGGGTACTCGACCAAAAAAGTAGTAGGTACATGTACATGTATGTGCTGCGGGCGAGACAAAAAACTGGGGCCTTTGAGTGGGCTTATGGTAAAAAGGAGGGTCCTCGGAATGGGCTTTGGAACTACAAATGTTTGTAAAAATGGGGGTCCTTGGAATGGAGTGCCTGAGTGTGAGTGCGTGTGCGTATGCATCCCTATGGAACGTGCATGCAGCTAGCCTGGCGGCAGGGTTCGCTAGCATGGAGGAGATGGTCGGACAGTGCTCTGCCGCCTCTGCGGTCGCTTTTCACCAAATTGTGGATCATTGTAGCAGATCAATGTGGCTGGAACTGCGTTACGGAAAATATGCCAAGCTTTTGAGCGGATTTCTTTTTTTTTTCGAGATAAAAAGAAAATGCTATGCTTTGGAGCAGCTTTCTTTGTTGTTTTTCTCAATAAGACAAAAATGCTATGCCTTTTTTGAGTGTAATAATGGGGGTCCCTTCCGTGGCGCATACCCACTATGCATTATATACTTAATTTCATCCTCATATAATTATTATTAATACATATTATTCTTTGTCACAATTCTTGACCTCTACTTTAAGTTTAATTCATATTCATACATGTACATGTGAAAGACTCCATGACTTCTACTTTGATTCATTATAAACATGTTAAAGGCTGCATGAAAATTATTTTTAAAAAATAAATAAATCTGTACCTAGACTTTAAGAGACATCTGAAATACTCAGTTTACATCAAAATGATGTAGTTTTACATGAATGATGTACAAAACTTATTAATACCCCATCATTGCAAGATCTGAAGTACTTTTTAAAAGCTTTTGAAATAGTAATTACTGCTTGGTGTAATTTCCATACTTTGGCCGAGTTTGAAGTTGATCCTGCAAAGGGTTCATTAGTTATTGCAAGAATCAAATTGGGTGCATCATGGTCTAGTGGTTCTGACTCTGGTCTTTCAAACGCAGGGTCTTGGGTTCGAATCCTAGCCATATTGTGTTTTCCTTCAGCAAGAAATTTATCCACATTGTGCTGCACTCGACCCAGGTGAGGTAAATGGGTCCTGGCAGGAAGTAATTCCTCAAAAAGCTGTGCACACCAGAATCGGTAGACTAGCGTTGCCGGGGTAATATACATGTACATGTAGGAGCGCCTTGAGCACCTAGCAAGGTGGATACGTGCACTATAGTTATTTCTTTACATTAACTTTTTGAATTATTTGAAGTGGAATTTAAATTTCAAATTGTAATGAAATATTGATAACTGGTACTTTCGTTTGTACTGAATTTCAAGTATTGTCATCTAATATCAAATGGAAGCTTTACGTACCATACTTCATTTGTTTTGTAACCTTCATGTAAACGGGTATTCATGATATTCACTGTATATAATTATAACTAATGGCTTCATATGTTTAATATGGTATTTTGATGTTTATTGACTTCAAAAATGTGAACAAAAAAAATTTCTGGTATGGATAGATAAAGACGAACTTTGGACTTTGTCTGAAGTCATCTATGCATTTTGAATTCTTCAATCAGCTTTCCTTTTCATATCATGATAGGATTAGTCACCGTAGGATTCATTCAGACCTCTAAATAGACAAGACTTTTTACACATTGTTGTTTAAAGAAACTCATTATCTTTCCGAATTCCCACTCAAGAAGTGATTTACTGTACAATACATTTTGAAGAAAAAATTGAAATAATTATTCTTTAATTTTTTTCCCCCTAGATGGGATGGAGAATCATTTAGGGAGTTTGACCAGTTGCCTGTACATCATCATTTTTATTTTGGTAGAATGCTGTATATCACTGCCAATAAATGACCAAGCACACGTAAGTGAACAATTTCTTTTCATAGTATAAATAGTGTAGATAATAAACATTTAGGCCCGTATTCTGAAGTCTGGTTTAATTCAATTTCTTGTTTAAAGTTGTGATTTAACTATGGACAGCCAATAGTTGCATTAATCATACCTTGAAGTGCCACACTTCCATCTTCACGTAGGTAGATATTAGTGTGGCAGGGTTTTGGGGGCTTTGTAGCCCATTAATAACCTAATTTGGATAGTCTCTGTTTAAAGCTGAGGAGTGAGGACGATTTGATAGCTTTTTCAGGAAGTTTATTCCAGCTATCGATTACTCTTTTGCTAAAAAAGTGTTTCCTTATGTCCAGTCTGGAATGATTTTTTATTAGCTTTTGAGAATGGCCTCTGGTACTCTGATACGTTGCTTTCTGGAACATGAAGTCAGGATTGATGTTATGGATCTGTGACATTCATGAGTTTGGAAAGAGCACAACAAAGAATCTCTAACAATATAATGTGTATCAGCCCATTTTTTGCTCAAATCATTTAATAGGAAAAATTCCTTCACCATTCACGAGTTTGGAATGTCAGGAAAATTAAAAATTTTGACATGTTTGGTTTTCCATAATTTTTAGTGCAGAGTTAGACCATAGTCTAAGTTAAGCCTGACTTCAGAATACAGGCCATAGGGTTCAAGTGAAATCATGCAATGATGTAACTTGGTTTATACCAGGCTCATTCCCACTGCCATGCGATCCTTTACGAAAGCCATGACAGGCCTTTTGCGTTAAACTGATCACAAAAACTTTGGAACCATTCAAAATTTTCTACGATCAACACAATTGCCATGACTGATCTGATACGATCTGGTGAGATCCCTACGATTACTCCACGATTAAGTACGCCGTTTGAATCGTGGTGCAAATTGTAACAGTGGGGACTAGGTATTTCAAACATACATTCCTGTCATATTTTTGATGGTTTGATTATGTTTTAACATTGATGCATTGATAGATATAACTTTGTTCTGGTTGTTTGATTCTGGTTTTGCCCTATAGACAGTGGCCCGTATTCTGAAGTCAGGTTTAACTTAAACTCAGGTTTAAAGTTGTGATTTAAGTATGGATAGCCAATTGTTACATAAATCACTAACAGAAGAGATATAATTTTTCAACTCATCATTTGGCTCTCAAATCATTCATAAATATCTAGAAAGTATAAATAGATAATTGTCTTCACCTTCGATGAATCAGGAAAAAGCACAATAAACATAAGAAACATACAACTTAATAAAAATTTTGACACTTTTGGCTGCCCATAATTTTAGCACATTGTTAGACCGTGGTCTAAGTCAATCCTGACTTCAGAATACGTGCCAGTGTATTATGCAATTTCTCCACTCCTCTGGGAGCATTCCAGCAAGAGACTTCTAGACTCTGTACTTAAAAAGAGTTGATATTCCTATTTCCAAATCTGCATGTATAGACCTAATGAACATTTTGTGTCTTTTTTCCAGCACCTGTATTGTAATTCTCTACTTTCTACTTCACTCACTTCCTTTATTCTAGCTTTCTTGCACTGAAGTACAACCTTTACTATCAAGTGTGCCGCTATCAAAGCAGAACATGTTGTGAGTTATAGCATGTTCAGTGTCACATTTTCTTTGGTGATGGTAGCATGGAGTTATCTAAGTTTGTTTGTACTGGAGTACTTGTAGGATTTGAAATCAGAAAATGGGATATGGGTTTTGTCTGGCAATGTGTCACGGTAAAAATTGTTGATACGTGCATGTAGCTCTTTCCTGCTTCATCTATTTTCTGTTTGGTCTTATCACTCATGGTCGACTTTACTACTGCATCTACAACCAGTTTGTCTACTAACCATTTGATCTAAAGAGTACCCAAGTGTGACATCAATATTCCAATTTTGCATTTCAGCATTATCGATACCATATTTTTGTAGAGCATGATAATATATCTCCACCACCAAAATTTGATGGGAATCGGTCCATGGGGGCCTGAGATATGACCTCATGAATACATAATTAGCCCCATTGATCTCTGAAATTGGCCTGGTTCCTTACATTTTAATCTTGCCAATAATACACAGTAAATTTTGGCAGTGGAGGTATGTCATCATGCTCTACCAAAATATGGTATCAAAAATTCTGAAATGCAAAAACAAAGTGTGTTTTTTTATGTCATCATTTCGGTCCTGAAATTTTATTTGTTCCATAAATTTACACTTTTTCATATTTTCTTAATTTTATATTTCCAATGCCATTGGGGCAAATACCATGACGACTATTATTTTACTTACATGTAAATGAACTGTTTATGAAACAAATTTTCATTTAACGCCGGGAAAAAAAAGGGGAAAATAGACAAATTTGAATGTAGACCAACTGGTCAAAACTATTTAAAGTTGGCATTAGAGTAATCATGCTTTTAGACCTACATATAATAGCAATATGTACCAAGTAAATTTCCATACCAATAAACCTTTAGTGAGTTTAGTCCCTCTACATTAATAGCAAACTAGCAACCATTGATTGTTTTAATAATGTTTATCCGATAATTTGTCTTTGATTTATTGAAATTGAAATAAATCTGAAAAAATGTATTTTTATTTTAATTTCCATTCAAACTCATTCAAATTAACTGTGTTTGTGGGGTTGAGGCTTGTTTATTCCAATAGGTGGTCCCTTTTTCTTTATTCCCTTTAAGTTTTATGCATGGATTTATTTTTTATCGCTTCTAATTGGATTTGAAAAAAAAATAATTATATGATTATGTTGTAATTTTGCATGAAACTGATCTATACATGTACATGTAGCTTCACATTATGTGACTTGTATTTATAATGAAAAATTAATGTACAAAGTCAAACTTTAGTTTGTAAACATGGATACATATACATGAGTATATCTATCTAATCAGTTTCATTCATTCATATTCCTGAATATGTTTTGATAAGATAAAACATTTACAAACATATCAGAAACTAGAGAAAAAAAGAAGAAAGCAAATGGAATAGAACACTAAAACGATTTATGTAGACATACATGTAACCAGTATTCATATTTTGAACAGTACTTGAAATCAAAGTCCAAACTTCACAAATGCGATCGTTATTGAATGAGCTAAGGGAGTAGTCATCATGATTACTCACTCACTCATGAAAAATAAGTTTCGCAAGACTTCAATACCAGCACCGTTCTCTGTTATTGCTCAATGTCTCAATGTAGAATTGCGTAAATGTGTCTTGTCTATGTGATTAATGCATGCTATATTTTTAAGTACATGTACCATACAGTATGCATGTTTGCACAACACTATCAAATATTCCCGGTATCTGGAATTTACTCTCCCTATCAATATCCATTCACATTCTTCACTAAAAAGTATTAAAAAAATAAGCTAAAAATCGATTTGTTTTCTCATTAATATCCCCTTTATACTTTCTGCAAGCACTTGGAGAGCAGAATTTACTGTCTTGTCATATTGAGCATGTTTAAAGAAGAGGTGCTATTATGAACACACAAACAGAGACAAAAAGAAATGCTAGTAATGAATGATTCATATTGATTTATTTTCAGTTCCACACAATTTATGGTGTACTTGTGATTGTATTAAAAGTACATGTAGACATGTAGTTTAATTTTACAGAGCTTCTTTCCCCACAATACATAGTACAATTTAGTACATGTAGTGGTTTGTGGTTAAGACTGTCAACTACCGGTAGTGGAATTTTCAACAATTTTGCAATTTTTTATTGGTAATGATTTAAATTGGCATTTTTGTAATTCATTGTTTAGGGATTGTTTGCTTACAGGGTATGGTACATCACTTAATTTAATGAATCATCGCTATTTTTTTTCTCTCAAGAAATAATTCCTTGAATTGCATAAATGCCATGAATCGTTTGATATATTGCATGTATGTACTACTTATTATTTTGTACATTTTATTGTTTTAATTTTCAACATTGCTGCTTTTTTATATTTTTGTTTGGATTACATAATATGCAGAAGACTTTAATATTTCAAGAGACCAAACATACATGTATATGTCACAATTTACACAGTGTACTTCTCAGTACAGCATTAGAGCGAATGTCTTTCCCTTTTTTACAAGCTGAAGAATAACAATATAAGGCAGTACTATTAAAAGTGCCACCCAGATGTTCAGATAATAATCTCGTTATGTCTACATCTTTTACAATGTAGAAGAGATGATCAGATCATAAGATCATGGATCCAAGATCTTGTCATCTGATCATCTATCCCGCTGGATGTAGACATGACAAGATCCAAGATCTTGTCATCTGATCATAGACGTGACGAAATCCAAGATATTGTCATCTGATCATCTCTCCCACTGGATGTACATGTAAGTCTACATGACAAGATCCAAGATCCAAGATCTTGTCATGTGATCATCTCTCCCATGGGATATAGACATTGTGAGATCCGAGATCTTGTCATCATGTCATTTTTCAAAGGGTGTAGAAATAACAAGATCATAATCTGAACATCTGGATGGTACTTTTAGGCTTCCATACTATTTACACATTGAATGCATACAATTAGTGATACTGTATTATTGGTCTAAATTCTGATTGTACTGTCTAAATTCTGTAATTTTGAGTTATGTCATGTTTTTCATTGTTCTCAATATATCAGTTTTTAGTTTTTACCCAGGGCATCATCATGAACATTGTTTTGAACTTTATTGCAAACCTTCATCATTTTATTTTCTTGCCTTCATAGCACAAGTAAGACAGGGTTCCGGTCATGGCGATAGTGGTTGCGGCCTCATAACTTTGCAAATACACTGTATGAACCTGTATTATTGTATCATAAGATCCTTTTTCATGGACCTTTACATCAAACTGTATTGATCTTTTGATGTGATATTTGCCTGTAGGTCACTGAATTTTGGTCAGAGTTCATTTTGGGTCAACAAATGGGTTTAACTGTGGTGTGCTAGTACTGTCACAGCGAAAAAGCTTATTGTTTTGATAGTGAAATCGTTTGAAAATGAAACAAGTACTGTGTCATCAGTCATGTTTATTTTATAGGATACTGGGTCAAGGTCATATACATGTAATTTAGGTCATTGAAACTTACATGTATAATTATGGAAAATAATTACAGTTTCAAAGCATTTGAAGAAATTTGATGACACTAATAAAGCAAAAGATATTTCAGACAATGACAACATGCCATGAGTAAAGTGTTTTCAAGTGAAGGTCAAAGGTTATTTGAGGTCAGTAATTGTATGGTAAAAAAAATTAAAACTTTTAAACTTTATGATATATAAGCTTTTACATTTCATTATTGAGCTACAGTTGAGGCCGAAAGTTTACATACACCCATGGAATTCGGTGAAATTTGTTCGCTTGACAGACATCGTAACATTTAATATATCTTCAGAAATATAAATGCTACCATGACAAATTTGGTATCAAATGAAAGGGCATATTAAGCTCATTCACATGATTGGGATGCCATTGGGATTAAAATATATTTCAGGTAAAATGCCAAATGTATTTTATTGTTTGTTATTATATTTTCAAAAATTGTTTCATAGAAATATATAAATTCAAATATATGATTTATATTACACTTTCTATCATGATATGCCACCAATGAACAAAAAATTGTAGTCTGAAATATTTGTGTTGAGAAAGAAATTAGCACAAATATGAAAAGTTTTTGTCAAGTTTTTATTTTTAATTTGTCTAAAATATGAAGATTCTTGGGGGAAAAAATGACACCTAAATATTTTTCAGTTCCTTATGCCAAAGCAATGTGATGAAGGGGTATGACGTACTCATTTGTTTGATGTCAAATTCGTCAAGATAGCACAAATATTTCATAAGATACAGTAAATTTTATGATGTTTGGCTAGTGTCAACTTTTGTTTGAATTTCCTGGGTGTATGTAAACTTCTGGCCTATAATTAATAGGGCATATATACTCTTTCTTGCATCATGGATCTATCAAGATTTCACCACCATCCCCCCCCCCGCCTTCTATTGACTTGCTTGATATCAAACGGCCTCTCTCACAAGAATCCCTGTTAAATTACTTCCAAGGACTTTCTCAGGCTAAAAAATACTGGTTAATTATTTTTCGCATTGACACCTCCCCGCCCTTCCCTGGGGATAAGTTTCTGAAGTTACGAGCAAGCAAGGCGTGAGATTCAAAGTTGCTAGCTCAGCAGCCACCCATGGCGCCCATGCCCAACTACACGCTGAGCTAATAGTTCCTGTAATTTGCTTTCACACTGCCAAAATACTTGCGACCTTGGAAAAGTCCCCGCAAAGTTCTTGTGATTTTGACAAATACCTACTATTTTAGCTGGTATTTTCTTGTGGGGAGATTACGCATAATTTGCTTTCACACTTAAAATACCTGAAACTGATGAACTTCGAGGCGGCCAGTGTGAAACCACCTACATGTATTGAAGTGACTTGGTGCTGCTTTGTGCAAGTAATTTGAGAAGGACATGCTATAAACTCAGAGAGGTTCCATGACATCTGCTCCGCTCTAAATTCCACTCTAAATTCCACGCACTAATCAAATGACCAATTAGCTCCAATCCTGGGTTTAACACTATACCCTACCCTAAACCTAATCCTAAAGCTAACATAAAACCCTATTCCAACCCTAATAACCCACATCTTAGATGAAATAAAGCCCGGAGCAATTATCACAGGAGCAGTAGCGTAAACAGGATTTTTTAGTGGGGTTTCAGGTTTCAAGCTGAATGAAATGTTGACAACCCCCCCCCTCAAATTTCACAACCAATTTCAGGTCGTTTCCTACCCCCCTTCCCCCCAAAAAAAAAAAGAATTGACAAGAAAAAAAGTCATCACCACAAATCTTACATTGTTTTGTTCCTTCAAAAAATATTTACAAGCAAAAAAAAAGAATGTCTTCCAAAAAATTTTTTGTGGAGGGGGGGGGGGATTTGGGTATCAACAAAATTTAAGGGAGGGTTGAACCCCTTTAATCACCCCTGCATTCGCTACTTTGCAGGTGCAAATATGTTGTCACCCTCAAAGGATATTTGTAAGAATTGCATAAACTGAGTTATTAGAGATGCACCAATGCATGCGAGGCAATGACTTCATCCTCTATTGGCGGCATGATGACGTCAATGCAAAAAGGTGTATTCAAAAGCGAGTTATTGCATGATTTTCATTGGGCTTAAATTTCTTTGCTGTTTTTAAATATGATAACCAATTAATTAATGATTATTCTTGTTAACCTGAACAGGTGGAGAACAGACAAAGATTATCTGAATTTTATACCTGGAGACATATAGGGAGGAGTCTGAAGGTAATTCATTTCTTTTTTCATCCTTCCTCTTTTTTTGGCGCAATTGGCATCTTTTTAACAGAATGATTCCTGCATCCCATGGTTTTGCGAAAAATTATATCCAAACAGGGGAATGTTTCACAAATATTAAAGATTGATTAAATACTCATCACTTCTAGTTAGGTGTAGTCCATTGTTAGGTTCATGTAGATGTTTATAATACATCACCGTATGGGTCAGTTGATCCTTTTAGGGTGCATGTTTCATGTATATAAGTAATACTCTGTGAGATTGTGTGTTTAATATCATGTGTATGTTGACATATGGACGCATGACTCTTAATTACACTTAACTTAATAATCCACAGGACTGGTTAAACTATTCTAATTTCCCTGGAGCAGTCCTTCTTTTCAGGGAAAGATACACAAGTCATATTTTTCTACCCATATGAATTTGATACCAATTCAAACAAAACTTGATCCACATTGTGCTGCTCTCAACCCAGGTGTAGTAATTGGGTACCTGGCAGGACTCAGTTCTTGAATTAATAAAGTGCTGTGATTGTTCGTACTACATGTAAAACAGCCAAAGCATGTATTTCCAAATATCCTTGACATAATAAAACTTAAATACATGTACACTGCATTTCGGGGAAAGGAAACCATGATTCTTATGTATTTTTTTTTCAAAGGTGTGATGTTTCATTTACAGCATGTTCAATTATTCTTCTATATTTCTATACCCACTACGAGACAACGTTCTCGCTACCACGCGTAACGGTTGTCGGGCGCCGACAACCCTGAAAATTTTCAGGGGAAATCCGACAACCGTGAACTTCCCAGACAACCGTGGCCGACAGCTGTAAAACAGGCCTAGATCTACAAAAAAAATGAATATATTTAATAACACAATCTGCTTTTCACTAATAAACTTGACGATTATTTCGTCCAAGATTTCTTCCCGGGATTTCTTTGACTCACTTACTATGCTATATGATACGACCTCGACTCGACTCGAACCCCAATCTCTTTTGTGGGAAGCGCGAAGATGTTTACCTCGCATTTGCGTATCACATTGCTCACATTATTTATGTCTTTAAAATGGTAGTAAATACGCTAAAACATAAAGTGAGTTGAGAGGGGTACCGTAGGTTACTGGGTTGGGCAATGTAATTATTAGATTATTACGATTTTCAGTTGATATTATCCCCGGATGAAACAAAAGTGAGATGAGTTTGAAACTTTAATGTCAAAATCAGGTTGCGCTGAAAAAAATTGACAAGATTGGGTCATGCTACGATGAATGTGCTTGCTCATTAGCCACCCAACACCTATTACATACCTTTCACTGAATAAAAAAACAACAACACATTTTGTCTATTTTTTTCTTGTTTTTTTTTTGTTTTAGGCAACTGATTGGGAATCATGTCAGTTTGGTGAAACCCTGGAACGCTATGATGAGCCCTGCCCCAATGGAGCAACAAACATCTTACTATGCAACCCTGGTCAGCTTAAGATTGCCGAGTGCATCGGCCAAGATGGCGACACGTCAAGAATGTAAGTCTCAAATTAGGCCTGGGTCGGAACAGACGGAATACTGGAATGTGTGCGGGTTCTGGTTTTGTTTTGTTTTTCTGGTTAGGTATTCTGATAAAAACAATATCCTGATATGTTTATCAAGAATGTTCTGTTCAGTCTTGCCACAGAGAAAAATGTGAGAAGACGGGAAAAAAACTTGCCGATGTTTACACGGCCATCTTGTTCTCTTTGTTGGTAACTAAGCTACAAGATGCATGTAGAGGGTGGCAGACTCTACATGTATATGCGTCTCATAGCACAGAGCTCAACACTTGACTCCTGTTCATTGGTATGAGACCAGTAAATATCATTGTTGGGCAAGTGGGCAAGCGTCTTTCTAGGATTGGCCAAGTACACTTGTCTGAGTCAGTTGTCCAGACTAGTGGACAGCTAAATTGAAAAAAAATATGTAAAAAAAAACAATGTTGCCAAAGAATGACTTATCTACCAAGTTAAGGCTAACATTTCCTTATGTAGCTATATACATAACTTTTTTCACATGATACTATGATTTCCAAACCAATTTTTTTGTATGGTTTCAATTACACTGCAAAGTGATTATTGAACCAAGAAAATTGAGAAACCCTGCTTCGTACTATTATTTTAAAAATTCTTCTTGGTTGATCAGGATTTGGTCCAGTACCTTTTTATTCATCTTCAAAATTGCAAATGAAGATAAATGTCTCACTTGCATATTTTGTTAAAATGTCTGAGATTTCCTGCCAAAATCTTTCAACGCCCAAGCCTGGTGTTCACGAAACAAATTAACTTTGTCCTTTCTATGCAGATGTGACCCATGCCCTCAAAAGTTCTACCAGTCCTACTACAACCGGTGCACCGCATGTCACCCTTGCTCCGAGTGCGGTGCCAACGAAAGGATCAAGGAAAAGTGCACCGATGAGACGGACACCATCTGTGAGAACATCATTCCCCCAGAACCTGTCCCCACCTTCCCAGCCACCGTGGCACCGCTGACCTACCCTCCTACACCTTCATCGACCCAGTCTCCGACCAACGCACCAAGGATCACCACTGCGGTTGCTGAGAACAAGACGACCAGAGGAGTAACCTATGGCATCGTCGATACAACTGAAGTTGTTCCAACTAGTCAGGCTGGAATAGAAAAGCCACCTCAATCATCATCTAATGGTATGGTATTGATTTATTCACAAATTTCTGTACTAACTGTCTTTCCTCAGAACGATATTATGTTGAATTATATGAGAAGCTCTTAAAGAGGAAGTTCACCTTGAAGAAAACTTTGTTGTAAAAATATCACGAAAACAAAATTTTTGAAGGTTTCAGGAAAATCCATCAAAGATTAAGAAAGTTATTAGGAGTTTAACTTTTAGATTTGCGGTGACATCATGAATGAGAAGCTGCCCCATAACTTTTTTATGAAATACATGAATTTTAATTGTTCATGATTACTATTTTTTTAGGAGCAGGTGTGAAATAATTTGTCTTTTTGTCTCGCCCACCAGAGGTGAAGGCGAGACGTAGGGACCCAAATGTCGTCCGTCCATCACAAAACTTTAATTACACATAACTCCACAACCATAAGTTGCTTTTCAACCAAACTTAGATGGTAGATGGATTTGGGGGACCTGCATGTTATGCTGCAGTGGGAGGTCACATAAAGGTCAAAGGTAATTTTCAGGTCAACGTTAAAGTCTACATGCAAGACTCTCATATGACACCTAAATCTTTAAAGTTTACATGCAAGACTAAATCTGCAACCGTAATTCACTTTTCAACCAAACTTGGAAGGTAGATGGACTTGGGGGACCTGTATGTCAGGCTGCAGTTGGAGGTCACATGGTAAGGTCAAAGGTCATTTTCAGGTCAACGTTAAATTTACATGCAAGACTCTTATGACACCTAACTCAGCAACCGTAAGTCACTTTTTGGCAAAACTTGGATGGTAGATGTACATGTACTTAGGCGACCTGCATGTTATTCTGCAGTCGGAGGTCACATGGTAAGGTCAAAGGTAATTTTCAGGTCAACATTAAAGTTTACAGGCAAGGCTTTTATGACAAGTGTTATTCCATCCCAGTCATTTCACAATGAAGTTTTTATACAAATTTGTTGCGTGCCCTCACAAATCACGATATTTCTGTTTATTTTCATAAGTGGGTGAGACACAAAATGGCTTTTGCCTTGTTAAATACTAAAGATTCAATGAAAAACATTACATTTTTTTGAGAAAATGGCATTTCATTGAATTTTTTTTCCCCCCATGATATATGGTGAAGCTGCTCGCATATCACATTACAAATAAAATTAAAAAATTAAAATCATGATAACTTTTTAAATCTTTGATGGATTTTCCTCAAACCTTCACAAATATTTTTATTTTCCCCCTGCTATTTCAAAAATAAACCTTTTTGTCAGGGTGAACTTCCCCTTTAAAGATAGAGATACATTGGCTCTTCACTTGCTGGAAGTTTCCTACCCAAACTGGTTAGCAGACCTTAAGGACTTAAACCAATCCTATAAAAGAATATTTTTTCCTCTCTAATTTACTCTCTCCCTCTTTCCATTTTAGTGATTCATTCTTTCTCCTTTTCTTTCACTCTTCTCTCTCTCTCTCTCTGTCATAGAGAGAGAGAAAAAATGTCAGCTTCTGATTCTATCTCCAAATCGGTATTCTGAAAATTGTCTTATAAGAACGTCCCATATTTTATCTCTGGAAACGCCCATTCTTTAGTCAACCTTTAAACAAATAGAAGTGAAAGATAGAAGAAAAGATATAGTGATAACAACAAGAATTTTCAGAATACCTATTTCATGACAACTCTGAAGATACAAAAATGTTTGTGTTAAGACGATTTTCAAAATATTGCTCCTGACATATGGGGGGGGGGCAAGAACAATGAATTGTATCCCAGATTTGGTTCATTTGAAAATTATCTTATAACTTGCCATGATCATATTTCATTTGGTTTTTGTTGTGAATACAGATAATACAGAATACAGGACCATAGCAATAACAGTGTGCGTGATACTTGCAGTCCTGGTTGTGGCACTCACTACTCTTTGTTGCTTTATTTTTAAGCAAAGAAGGAAGATCAAAGA